>NW_017731684.1:359327-393821 GCF_001890085.2 Hipposideros armiger | reverse complement strand
TGTGTCAATTTGCATTCCTACCAGTGCCATATGAAAATCAAAGTTGCTCCATCTCCTTATTATCACTTAACATTGTTAACCTTTCATTTTAGCCATTCTGGTAGGAGTCTTAATGCAGTTTTGTATTTCCCTAATGATTAACGAGATTGAGAATCATCTTAAAAGCTTATTGGTATTTCATATATCCTATTTTATGTAGTACCTGTTTAAGTCTATAGCCTATTTGTATCAGTTAACTGTTGCTATGTGACAAACTATTCCACAATTAGTAACTTAAGACAAATTCAAAGGGAAAGTTTTCAGCATTTAACCATTAAGTATAATATCTATTTGTGTCTTGAGTCAATATAATGTATTAAAGAAATTCTCTTTTGTTTTTCCTAAAAAACAATTAAACTATGAAATTACATTTAATTTTTGTCACCTTGTCTGCATCAATTAAAATTACTGTCCTCTTTTATTCTGTTAATGTGGTATATTACACTTAAATGTCAATTAACTTTAGGCAACTTTGAACTTCTGAATAAATCCTACATGGAATGATATACAGTTGGAATCATTTTGCTAATATTTATTTAGGATTTCTACACTTATGAATGAGACTGCCCTATAATGTTCCTTTTCTGTAATACCCTTTTTGGGTTTTGGTGGGTTATGCATGCCTCCTAAAATAAGGTGGGAATTGCTGCAACCTTTTATATTTTGTGGAAGAATTTTTTAAGATTATATGGTGATGGAAAGAGAACTGACTCTGGGTGGTGAACACACAATGTGACATATAGATGATATATTACAGAATTGTACACCTGAAATCTATGTAACTTTGCTAACAATTGTCACCCCAATAAACTTTAATTAAAAAAAAGATTATTGTTACTTATTCCCTGAATATTTTGTTGAATTATTTGACAAAACAATACAGGCACCAAGTTTCCTGTGGGAAGATTTATTTTTATTGCAGATTGAATTTCTTTAATTGATGTAGGGCCATTCATACTTAGTATGATTATTTTGTGCCAGTATTTTTTTAAAAATGTGTTTCTATAGACATGTTTCCATTTTACTTACATTGTCAGGTTTATTGCATAAAGGTTATAATATGTCTATTACATTTTTCTACATGTAGGATCTATAATGTGGTCTCTAATTTTATTCCTGAGATAAATTACTTCCCCCTTTTTTAAAATTAACCTCATTTGAGGTTTATCAATTTTATTAATCTTTATAAAGAACTCACTTTTGATTATACTCATGTTCATTATGATTGCCTTTCTAATTTACTAATATCTTTTCTTACCTTTATTATTTATTTTCTTCTATTTTTTTGAATTTATTCTGTTTTTTATTTTTAACTTTTGAGAAAGACTCTCAGCAGTGCTCTCTTACACTATATCTATTCAAGGCTATTTTTTTCCTTTAAGCATGGCTGTAGCTGCACCCTGCAACTTCTGATGCTAGTTTCATTATCATTCAAGTGAAAATATTTTCCAGTTTCCATTTTGATTTATTTCTTTGGCCAATGAACTGTTTAGTAGTGCATTGTTTAATTTTTAACATTTGGAAGTTTTTAGTTACCTTTTTGTTGTTAATCTCTAGTCAGAGGACATACGCTCTGTAAGTTTATTTTTTTAAAATTTGTTGAGACTTACTCTAAGATAATGTAAAATTTTATAACTGTCCTATATATGCTTGAAAAAATGTACTTCCTGCAGTTATTGGATATAGTGTTATATATATCCACTGAGTTTTTCTAATCTTCTATACTCTCAGTGATTTTTGGTCTGCTTGTTATGTTAGTTGCTGAGAAAGAGGTGTTAAAATTTTCCAGTGTCCACTAGAACCCACTGATCAATCAAATATCTCATGGAGAGCTGCAATAAAAAGTATATAACACCATCCATGAAGAAATTTAGTCTAGCATAAATTGAACTTGAGTCAAATGAGCCTCCAAAACTAACTACCTGTTTACTGGGAAAAGATTCAAAACCAAGGTAAACAACATTATGAGGAAGCAAATAGGTGAATACAGAATATGGGCATTGCTCAGGATGAATGATGCCATTTATTCACTGGAACAATGGCGTGAGAAACAAACAAAGTACAAAGACTGTCAAAGAATAAAATACACTGGAGACAAGTTTTTAATCACCCACTATGATTGTGAGTTTGATTATTTTAGCTTGTAATTGTAACTGTTTTTTCTTTATTTTATTTTGAGCCATGTTCCTAAGTACACACAAATTTAGAATTGTTATATCTTCCTGGTAAATTGAGTATTTTATTATGATGCCATTGCCTTTTTTGTCTGGTAATGCTGCCTTACAGTTGGTTTTATATTAATACTAATGTGATATTAATATGGCTCCACCAGTTTTATTTGGTTAGTGTTTTATGGGGTATCTTTTCCTATTGTGTTAGTTAAATAACCATCTGAAAAATAACTAGCTTTTAATTGGGGTACTTAATGCAATTATTTTTTTTAAAGATTTTTATTGGGGAATTGGGGGATGAGAACAGTACTGGGGAATTGAGGGAAGGGAACAGACAAGTTGCTGTCTTTTTATTCTTCAGTCTAGTTGTGGAGGATGTTGTTTCACTGGCCCAAGTTGGCACCATCATTGTGCTCTTCCCGGTTGAGGCAGATCAGTCGCCAGCTCTGAATGGCCGCTCATGGAGGCTGCTGGCTGCTCACGCTGGCTGCTGGCTACACATGGTAGCCCATGGCAACCCACTGCAGCAGGGGCTGCAGCCTATGCCAATGCCGGCGACTCACNGCAGCCCAGCTCCAGGTTGAGCTGTTGTTCAGCATCTTAGCTGTAGAGGGCAGTGTCACTGGCCCTCATATGTGGGATCCAAACCAGGGCTCTCTGGCATCCCAAGCCAGCTCTTAACCAACGCACCACTCAGCCGGCCCCTTAATGCAATTATTGATATACTTATTATTAAATAATCTACTATTTGTTATGTGCTTTAAATTTGTCCTGTCCTAAATTGAAACCTCTCCCCCCTTTATTATTCTTTTTTAAAATTATATTTTTTGCAAATCTTTTAGTGATTAATTAAGAGATTAAAACATACTTTTAACTTATTTTAATATAATATTAATTGGTATTTTAATTTTTATCCTCTTCCTCAGGAATTCAAGAATCTTATAATGCTTTAGCCCAACTGACCTGCCACCTAACCTATATGCTATAATTATTATCTATTTTAATTCTATACATATGATTTACATTAATAATCTATTTAGCATTTCACTTACTCTTTATTCCTTCTTAATTCTTCAACTTTCTCTCTGGGAACATTTTTCTTCTATCTGTAGAACTTCCTTTAGTTTTTAGTTTGGGTATTAGTGACAAAATTACTCTTTCTTTATTACTCACTCTTTCTGTATTAATAACTTAATTTTACCTTTCTTTTTCAACATTATTTTTATTGGCCATAGAATTCATGATTGGTGGTTTGGGTTTCTCTTCTTCTTCTTCTTCTTCTCCTTCTTCTTCTTCTTCTTCTTCTTCTTCTTCTTCTTCTTCTTCTTCTTCTTCTTCTTCTTCTTCTTCTTCTTCTTTCTTCTTCTTCTCCCCCTCCTCCTCCTCCTCCTTTTTCCTCCTCTTTCCTCTTCTTTTTCTTCCTTTTGGCACACTGGAAATATTATTTCATTATTCTTGTGGCTTCCATTGAGAAGTCTGCAAATAGAACTTCCCTACACAAAATATGGTTCAGGAAACCATGGGCATTACATCCTGAGCATTGCAGAGAATATTGTCTTCTCATGTGCCTGGTTATCTTTGTGTTTTGGAATTTTGTCTAAAATGTTCTTTGTAGAAATAATTTGAGCCCTAGAATATAGAAATATTCTATATTCTGAAAGATAATTATTTTTTCAACCTGGCATCTGGGCCCTAGCAATTCAGGGTCACATTATTTCTAGTGTTAGAGACTGAGATTTTAGAGTGACTCAAACAACTCATAATGTGATACAGTACATGTGATGTCTGATTTACTTTGGGTTCATCTTTACATCCATGCTGCCACCCTTCAGGATTCCAAACCAAAGCAGAAAAAATTTGTAAAGGATTCCATTTTAGTTAAGTAGGCTCTGGACTTCCACTTTTTCCATCTCCCCAGTACTGTGAGCTGATGGAAATACTTATGTGTCTGAGAACCTCCTTTTCTAGATTAGGAAATGGCCACAATGTATCTCTTTTTATTGCACCCCACATTCAGTTCATCAGTAAGTCCTATGTTTTACCTCCAAAATATATCCTCATTTCATGACTGCTCTGAAACTACAATGCCCCCATCACCTTCTACCTCAATATTGAGGATGAACTCAAAATCATCCTATCTGTTTCCTTATTTCCACCGTTGCCCTCCTTAGTCCATTCACCAAATAAACATTTATAAGGATCCACACAATCACACAGATCAGATTATGATACTCCCAGTTTAAAAGTTTCCATAGCTTCCCACTTAACATGGAGTGCCTTGTTTTTCTAATTTCCGAACTTCTTACTTTGGTCTTCAAAGCATTCCATGGTCTGGCTCCTTCTTTTCTCTATAGACATACTAGAATAATTTTCATTCTATGAATATTCTAAATTATTTCCTGCCTATGTTCCTTTATATTTTTAGTCTGTCACCTCAAAAAAACAGTTTCTTTGGATATCTTATGGCTGGCTTCTCTTGTTCATTCAATTTCTCCTTGAATGTTACCTTTTTCAAGAGGGCCTCACTCATCCCAGTTAAAGTCCTCCTCTTTCAGAAACTTTCTCATGAATTGCTCCATTTAATTTTGTGTATTGCATTTACCACTCTCTGAAATTATTCTTTTTATTTTGTGGGGAAAAAAAAACAAAAAACAAAAACAAAACAAAACAAAAATCAAGAGAGCATTTTCCAGTCAAGGAAAATCAAGAGAGCATTTTCCAGTTAAACGCTGTGCTCACCTCCTCTCAGGACCACATCAATTACAATTAAACCATATAACAATCATCATTTAGAATCTCCTGAAGTCTAGCTTACATGAAGCCCTACAACTATAGATACATAGAAAAAACCACCTCGAGACTGGTTGGAAGGGCAGAGATGCAGAAGAGGCTGGTCTCTCACTAGCAAGTGACCAATAAAAATTGTGATGAATATCTTGACTGCGGATGTCCCCCCTGAAGAGTGAGGGGTCCCAGGACAAACCCAGTCAAGGGTTTCTGTGTCAGGGAGAGAAGTCCCCATAACTTCTGGTTGTGAAAACCAGCAGATATTGTGGCTGAGTGAGATGGAGGGCAGCTGCACTCCTAGGCACTCTTCATAAAGGGCCCATGCATGGACGTACCCACTGACAGACTCTCTGGCTCTGGGCTCCAGCACTGGGGCAGCAGCTTAAAAGGCACCAGTGATATAGAGGGAGGAACTGAAATGTCTAGCTTCAGGGTGTGGGCTAGTGTGGCAGCTTTCTCCCTGATGGAGTAGCTGTCAGAAATCATTAATTCTTTGTTGAGCCCTCCCCCTCCCTATATGCAGATGCAGTTGGCTGCCATATTTGAATCTCCATCAAACTGGCTATCACTTTTTGTCTGCCCCACTCTAGTGATTCCCCAAGACCATGCCCCTCCCACCTTTGAGGCACACACAAGCCATTTCCAGTGGCTTTTCCATATAAACAGCCTGCCTTTGCTCATGCTGCAAAACTTCCTAAAAACTCTCAAAGGTTCATAAAATCCCAACAAGCAGCATACGGGTTAGTGTGTCCCATACCTCTGGCTGAGCAGCCCTAAACCTGGCACTAACAACAGCTTGGTTCACGGCTTGGCCTCTCAAGGCACCCCCCAAAACAGTGTGGGTGGTGCCATCTCTGAATTGCTTTGTCACTCATGCCATGTGGCCCCTGGCAGGGCACAGACTGTGGGTGAACTTGGCCTGCAGTGGGTTCCCTCCCAGGAAGCCCTGGTGCTGGCACGCCCAGTGGCTAGCTTCAGACTGGGCTAGAGTATCATCTGGCCTCCTCCAAGGACAACATACCCAGAGTGCAGACTGTGCAGGCACCAGAGCTCCGCTAAAGTGAACCCTGCCCTATAGGGTCACCTCTGCACAAGAGCTCCTCTACTGTAGTCACACCCAGTCCTCACAATCAGTTAACCTGAGAGTCAAATCCCTCCCACCCACTGAACTGTAAACAGCACTGCAGTCTCAACTACAAAAGGAGGGCACACACAGTCCACACAAGGGATGCACCTGGAACAGCTGGCTCTGGTAACAAGGAAGGTTGCACCACTGTGTCCCAAAGGACACCTACTACAAAAGGCCACTCTACCAAGACCAGGAGTAATAGCAGTCCAGCATAGAAATAAACACAGGGAGGGAGTCAAAATGGAAAGACAAAGAAACATTTCCCAAACTGAAGAACACCACAAAGCTCCGGAAAAAGAACTAAACAGAATGGAGACAAGAAACATAACCAGACACAGAGCTCAAACAATGGTTATAAGGATGATCAGTGATCTCAGAGATAACTTCAGCAAAGAGATAAAAAGCATTAAAATGGAACCAGAAAACAAAATAAGAACCAGTTAGAAATAAAGATTATAATAACTGAAATAAAGAATACATTAGAATGAATCAATAGTAGATCAGATGAAGCAGAGGATTGAATCAGCAATTTAGAAGATAAGATATCAGAAAATGCCCAAACAGAACAGAAAAAAAAAAGAATCCAAAAAATATGGAGAGTTTAAGGGGTCTATGAAACAACATCAAGTGTACCAACATTCGCATCATAAGGGTACCAGAAGGAGAAGAGAGAGAGCAAGGAGTTGAAATCCTATTTGACGAAAGAATGACTGAAAACTTCCCTTACCTGGTGAAGGAAATAGATATACAAGCCCAGGGAGCACAGAGAGGTCTAAACAAGGTGAACCCAAAGAGGCCCATACCAAGACACATTGTAATTAAAAAGCCAAAGTTTAAATATAAAGAGAGAATCTTAAAAGCAGCCACAGAAGAACAATTAGTTACATACATGGGCACTCCTATAAGACTGTCAGGTGATTTGTCAACAGAAACTTTGCAGGCCAGAAGGGATTGGCACAAAATATTCAACATGATGAAAAGTAAAGACCTACAACCAAGATTACTTTACCCAGCAAACTTATTATTTAGAATCGAAGGACAGATAAAGAGCTTCCCAGACAACAAGAAGCCAATGGAGTTCCTCACCACCAAATTAGTATTATAAGGAATGTTAGAAGGACTTGTTTAAGACAAAAAAAGTATATATGAATACTAAAATGGCAATAACTACATATCTATCAATAATTACTTTAAATGTAAATGGGTTAAATGCTTAAATCAAAAGATAGGGTGGCTGAATGAATAAGAAAACAAGACCCTTACATACTCGTATATTGCCTACAAGAGACTCACTTCAAATGAAAAGAACACACAGAATGATACTAAAAGAATGGGAAAAAGATATTTCATGAAAATGGAAACAAACAAACAAAAAGCTAGGGTAGTAATACCTCTACCAGACAAAACAGACTTTAAACTAAGGGTGTAACAAGTGACAAAGAAGGACCCAGTAATCCCAATTCTGAATAATTATCCAAAGAAACCCAAAATGCTACTTCAAGGGGATGTGTGCATCCATATGTTTATTACAGCATTGTTTACAATGGCCAAGATATGGAAGCAGCCTGGGTGTCCATCGATGTAAGAATGGATAAAGAGGATGTGGTACATATATACAATGGAATATTGCTCAGTCATAGAAGGAAATGGGTTCTTGCCATCTGCGGTGGAATGGATGAACCTGAAGGGTATTGTATTGAATGGAGTATGTCAGACAGAGAAAGACAGATGCAATGTGATTTTGCTTATACAGTAAACCTTGGATTGCAAGTAACTTGGTTTGCGAGTGTTCCACAAGACAAGCAAACATTTCTAATATATTTTAATGTGGTAAACGAGCAATGTCTTATAATACAAGTAGTTTGTTTCTGGAACAAATTATGTTCGCAAACCAAGGTATTACTGTATGTGGACTCTAAAGAACAAAAATAAACAAACAAACAAAACAGAACCAAACTCATACATACAGAGAACATTTTTATGGTTGCCAGATGGGAGGGAGGTTGGAAATGTGTGAAGAAGGGGAAGGGATTAAAAATACAATTTGGTTGTTACAAAATAGTCATGGGGATGTAAAGTAAAACACAGGGGAATACACTCAACAATATGGTAATAACTATGTATAGTGCCAGATGGGTACTAGACTAGTCAGGGGGACCATTTTCTAAATGATATAAATGACTAACTTCTATGCTGTACACCTGAAATCAATATAAAATAATACTGAATGTCAGCTGTAATTGAAAAATTAAAAGGGAGGGTGAAAGGTGAAGGGGAATAAGTGGTCCAGATTTCCAGGTATAAAATGAAGAAGTCATGGGGATGTCAAAGTTAATATACAGCATAGGGAATATAGTCAATAATATTATGATAGCATGGTACAGTGTCAGGTGGATGCTGGACTGATTATGGTGATCACTTCTTTAGGTATATAAATGTTGAATAGCTATGGTGTACCTCTGAAATTAATATAATATTGTATGTTAGTTATATTTTAATAGAAAATCTTTTTTAAAAACCCAGTCAAAGATAATGTGAAAAAGCCTCTTTTTTGTTTAAAGGGGACTGTTTGAAAATGTCATAATTTATTATAAAACTGGTAGCACAACGCTGGACACAGAAGCCATTTTAAATACAGTATATTTGCTGAAACTGAGAATACAAAACTCTAGATATCGCCCATAAATCATTAATCCAGTAATGGTCTTATGAATTCATCCTTCATATGGCAACCTGATTTCCTTCCCTTTTATCCTTCATTCCAAATCTCTCATTTGATTAACTACAATTTCCTTCCCAATAAAACAGCATTCTTTATCAACCAAAAAAATCTACTTCTAGTAACATATCAAAGGAAATAATCACATAAACGAACAAGTAATTGAGTACAAAAATGTAAATTGTAATAGGAAAAAAATAAAAAACCTAAATATCCTTTAAGAGGGGTTTGGCTAAGTACATTACAATGTATCTTACAGCCTAATTATATGCTGCCTTGAAGACCTGTAGGCATTTTCATGGAAAAAGTTAATGACAATTTGTCCTTTGAAAAAATTGCACATGTAGATGTATAATACGATAAAGATTTTTAAAAAACATATCTTCATATATAAACATATATACATAAATTATATCTACATTGGCATTGGACAAAGGTTACTTTTATTTCTACATCTCTGCTTTGTTTTAATATTTTACCTGACATATTATACTTTTTATGACAACGGAAGAGCAACAACATAGACACCTAGAAAATTTTTAAATTGTACACTATTTAATTTTGATCATTTCGTTTAGCTGTATTTTTACATCTCCATCTAATCAGCAATGACACTATTCTAAGGTGTAAAAAATTACTAATACACCTGTAAAGCTTTATGCTGTCAAGATTAATTTATTCTCATTTCATGTCTAATCTGGCTAGTTCTTCCAGGAAACTCACCACTCAGTAAGCAATGCTGTGATAGCACAAACTGAATAGGTAGATATGGCAGCCCGCAGCTAGAACATATGACAATGCTTACTTAACTCTACTGCATTAGAAAAACTCTTCAAACAGGACATCTTTTCCAGTACCTTATCTTGGCTTTATTATACTGGAAATTCCGAGAGAAAAGTTACCTAATTTGAACATATTTTGGTTCTTCTTCTTTTTTTTTTTTTTACTGGAACCTATTGATTAGAAAAACTTACTACAAGTCAGTTCAACCGGTATACTGCATTGAAAGAAAGCTCCCACAGCCCTTGTTCAAGCAAGTTTCTACATTTTATGACATGAAATATATACTTTAGAGGATAGAAATAATAAGTTATCACACATTATTTGATGCATCCATCCCATAGATTTATGCAATAATAAATCTACTAAAAGTGATTTTACTTTTACTAATGTAAAATGATTGAAAAACTTGGTGAAAAATATTGTAACAGATTATTATTAGAAAAAAATCCAACCAGCCTGTTAATCCCTGTATTTCCCCTCCCATACATTTTAGCAGAGAATCACTAGGGTTAGGCATGAATATATAATTTGATTATTAATAAGTGTTTAACAGAATTAATACCCTAATCACTAGAGCAGAACCATCCAAGAGCCCCTCTAAAATCAATAAAAACACAAGTAGTAAATTGGAATAGATATTAAATTATGAGCTAAAAGATGTTAGCCCTTTCAATTGGATTTAAAACTAGACTTTGTTATTTGATGTTGTTGTCCAAGTATCAGAAATCATACGAAGTCCAGCCATTCCTAGGAACTTGATCAAGAGGGAGAATTCTGAGCTCTTTAGTCTGATATAAGATATGACATGTCTGTGAAAACCCATTTGATGGATAAATAGCAACTATAATCTGCATAATAATTAAGGGGTGCCTCCCAAACTCAAAGAATTGGAGTAATGTGGAACCTGTTAGAAGAAAATATTGTAGATACAGGTCCCAAGTAAAATATTTAGATTAATTCATGCTTATAGTTTTATTTTTATATAAGAGAGACAGACAGACAGACAGACAGACACAGAAGACAGAGAGACAGAGAGAAATTCCCTCATCAGGCTCTCAACTTCCCTTATATGTTGTAGTTGCTCTCTCATATAAATTTTCAGAACAGTTTCTCTGCAAAAGATCAAAAAGTACAATGATATTTTCCCATAGGAAATCTGTTCTTTTTATCAAAATGAGGTTTAGTGAGGTATAATTTAGACACAATAAAGTTCACCTATTTAACGGTATAGTTCAATAAATTTTAATAGAGGTATTATATAATTTATTTTTATCACCCAGAGAATTTCCGTGTCCCTGTGTAGTTAATCCTTTTCCCCCACTCTAAATTTGATATTTGTTCCTATAATTTTGCCTGTTCCAGAATATTATATAAGTGGAATCATATAGAATGCCCTCTTCTGTGTCTAGCGTCTCTCACTTAGCCTAATGCTTTTGAGATACATCTATGTTATTGCATTTATCAGTAGTTCATTCCTTTTTGCTGCTAAGTAGTATTCCATTTACGAATTACCACAATATGTTTACCCATTCACCAACTGATAGGCATTTTGTTTGCTTGGGCAAAGCTACTGTAGACATTAATGTATGGGTGTTTGGAGGAACATATGTTTTCATTTCTCCAGGACTATAATTGCAAGGCCATATGCAGTGACATAATGGTAAATATTTAATAATTGCCCCAAAATCTTTTATTTGTAGTATTTTCCAATTCCTGTGTTATAAATACTCCCACCTTAGCTTATTTAAAGTATCCAACATGGCATCACTAAATGAGAGCTGGAAATAGATGTGCACAACTTGTTTTCATGAGATGGTAAGGACTGACTCCAACACAACACTAGTCACATACTTTTGCTTTATAAGAAACTGCTAAACTATTTTCCAGAGGGGCTTTTACATGTTGTGTTGCCACCAGCAATGTAAGAGAGTTCTAGTTGCTTTACTTTCTAGCCACAATTTAGTATTGTTCATGCTTTTTTAAAAACCTGTTTTAGCCATTCTATTAGGTATGTAATATTATCCATGTGGTTTTGAGCTTCCCTAATGACTAACAATGTTGAACATCTTTTCTTGTGCTTGTTTGCCTTTTGTATCTCTTTTTGTTGAAGTGTCTGTTCAAATCATTTGCCCACTTTGCTTATTATTGCATTTTGAGAATTTTTTATATATTCTGGATACAAATCCTTTATCATGCATTTGGTTGTAAATATTTTCTCCCAATCAATGAATGGTCTTTTCATTTTCTGACCAGTGTCTTCTAAAAAGAATAAGTTTTTATTTTTAATAAGGTCCAATTTATCATTTTTTCTTTTATGATTTGTGCTTTTTTATCCTTAGAAAGTTGTACCTAACCCTAGTTACAAATACCTGTGCCTGTATTTCTTCTAAAACTCAGATGTCCAATGTAATAGCCACCAGCCAGATGTGGCTATTTAAATTTAAGTTCAAATTAATTAAAATAAAATAAAGTTCAAAGTTGAGTTCCTCATTCTTACCACATTTCACGTGCTCAAAAACCTCACTGGCCAGTGGCTGTCACATGGGACACAGCAGCTATTGAGCACTTTCAGTGTTCCTTCTGGACAGCACTTTCCTAGAAGTTTATAATTGTAGGTTTGACATGTAGTCTCATATATCAAGTCAATTTTTGTATATTGTGTGAGGTATGAGTAGAGTTTTTGTTTCTGCACATGAATTTCCAGTTGTTCCAGCAACACTTTTGAAATCTTTCATTTTTATTACCATGTAATTTTTGTGCTTCAAAGTTAGACACAAGGGCTGCCCTTTGATCTTTTTAAAAATTCCTTCTTTGGGGGGTGAAAAAAGCATTCTGGAATTAAAAAGTGCTGATGGTTACACAATTCTGTGAATATACGAAAACAACTGAATTGAATACATCAAAATAATAAATTTGTGGTATGTGGATTACATCTCAATAAAGCTGTTATTTAAAAAAAGAAGAAAGAAAGAAAGAAAGAAAGAAAGAAAGAAAGAAAGAAAGAAAGAAAGGAAGGAAGGGAGAGAGAAAAAAAGAAAGGAAGAAAGAAAGAAAAAAGAAAGGAAGAAAAAAAGAAAAAAGAAAGAAAAGGTGTACCTGGGGACACAATATTACATACCAAAAACTTTAGTTGAGTTAGGCCTACCAAATTTACCAAGTGACAACTGAATTCCCTATGTCCTTGGTCTCCTGAACCAACATACATTTCTCACATCCTGCCTACTAGGCTTTAGGGGATTAATCTGTGATTACCAGGTAGATTAGGCCTGGTTTACACAAGGAAGCAGCACAAATGCAAAAGAAATTCTGCTTCTTACAAAGAAACTATTGAATGATCTAATCAATGTAAGAAAACATCATTTTCTCCTCTTACTGTACAGAGATGAGTTTCTGCAAATGGACCTTTGTTAATGGGAACAGGTGTGAATGGGTTTTGCTTTGTTTTTTTTTTAATTTTAAATATGTTTACCTAGTAGAAGAAATACTTATCTCATATGAATTTGGTATTTATCTTTTCCCATTTTAATTCTGCTTTAGGGAAAAAAGTAAATACTCAATTCTGGGTTTTATCACAAAAACTCCCATGGTTCTTGTAGCCTTCCATTTCCCTTTAATAAATAAACTCGATAAACATATTTTTTCTTAAAGAGCAATCATGGCATTGAAGTAACCTCACCTTGTTTTGTGAGTTCTTTCAGACCAATTCCAGTGGCAATAACATAAAACATGTTTTGCAAACTGGCTGAACATTTTAGAGTCCAAAAATTGTTTTGACACAACTGTGTTTTGTTTATTTGGAAAGTCCTCAACATAACGGAACTCTAAATTATTGGAATGTATGTCAACCAACATTTCAGTTTTGATTAATTGTTTAGAGCAGGAGTCTCAAATTTTTCTATAAAGGACCAGATAGTAAATATTTTAGTCTTTGCATGCCATGCAATCTCTATCACAAGTATTCAACAGTGCTGTTATAGCCCCAAAGCAGCCACAAAAAAGTGTGTAAACAAATAAACCTCATCATCTTTCAATAAAACTTTACCCCAAAACCAAGTTGTGGCCTAGATCTGCTCTTCAGGCTGTACTTTGCCCACCTGTGATTTAGAGGTACAGTTCTTCACTCCCATTCCTTCAAAAAAAGGAAAACTCATTTCAATGCAATTTGTACAAAAATAAATAAAATGTAAAAGTAATTCATTTCCTTTAAAGTCAACTTTATGTATCCTAGAAATGTGATATTTTTAGTCACAACATAAAATTAATTACTTTTTCCTGTTGGTATATTTTTCAATTTTTACCATTTAAAAATTCTATATTTTACCATATATTTTAAAAAAAACAATAAAGACTTAATTGAGTGATGCCATAATTCTTAGGGAATGGTCCTTGATGCAAATTTATCACGTTAGTAATTAGCTGACAAAGCACAGTATGAATGTTGGCAATCTCCCAAGTCCCTTAATGACCAGGACAGGAGGCTGGTATAATAGTGACTACTGAATTCTGAATTTGACAATTATAATAAGGACAATAAAGATTAATTATTACACATTAGACTTCAAATTCCTATAGTGCACTGGGTACACATGAATGATATACACGTATCAGTATGTTAGACTGACAAAAGACAGATGCAAATACAGTAGGAACCCTAAGCCAATGGGAAGGAACTATCAGAGACCTGAGTTCAAATCCTAACCCTGCTACTTGTTAACTGTGGAATTTGGGGAAATCATTTTTATTGTGTGTCTCAGTTTTTCTCGTCTTTATAATAGGGGTAATAAAAGGACATACTTCATAAATTCTATGAAGATTGAATGATATGATCCAATGTAAAATGCTTAGAACAGAGCCTTGTACATAGCAAATGTTCAATGAATATTGAGCTAGTATTGCTAATTATCATCATCATCATCATCATCATCATTGTGCTGAAGCTTGTAGCTTGGGAATTCAAACTCTTTCAGACACTTACTAATTTACCATCAATGACACTTACTAGTCCTATGTGATTTTCCTCTGAGCCTTGCCAAATGACTCGTTAATGTGATAAATGCATACAAAGATCTGAATTGCCACTGGCGAAAAATACAGATGTATTAGCACCCCAAAGAATTAATCACATTTCAATAAACATTCAAGATCTAAACTCAAAGAATGAGGGGGGGTAAAAAAAAAAAAAAAAAAAAAAAAAAAAAAAAAAAAGAATGAATTGCTAAGGCTGGAATTATTGTGAAATACAGTTAATAAGTTTATTTGAGAACAAGGAAAAGTTTTAAACACACTCCACCGCATTTCCTCCTCAAAATGTTAGGCTGCCCTTCCTGCAGCTACCTCCCCTGCACCTTTCCTAAAAGACAGGGCATTAGCCTGCCCCAACACTCACCAGGCTTGAAGCAATAGTACCCATGGAGACCTCCTCCCCAGCCAACCTGCCACTCCTTACCCCTGACTCCAACCTGCGCTGTGAAGAGCTGAGCACACAACTTTGGACACAACAGCCCTTCATCTTCTCCTCATAAATGCCACCCTTGGTCACCTCATGTATGCACACCTCCAGCATCCTTTCCTATCCTTGAAGGAATGAACTCAAGTAAGAGAGAACCTGGAAAGAGGTTCAAGGCCACTTGTACTGAGAATCCTATGGTCTCAAATACCCAGAGCATGGTGTGGGTGGGACGGCATGGGTTCCTAATGGACACAGCCTTTGGCATAAAGATTCCCATGGGGAGGAGCACAACAGGAAAAGGGCCAAAGATGGACCAGAAAGCCCAAGGCCTACCACGGGGCTGGCTGGCTTGGGTCTGAGGATACTATGGACTATAAATGACTGATGGAAAATCTAAGAACCAGGGAGGTTATATGACCTTCTTCCCAGCAAGTGGCTAAATTCAACTATTAACTGAGATCACCAGCAAGTCCAGGCATCTTCTTCCTGTCTTCCCAGAAATTTATCAATAAACTTCTCATAATCATTATACATTACAGCAAGCTGACTGATTTTCTTATGTAAGAATGGGTCTGAGACTCAGTGCTAGCTAAAGTTTTATGGGCATATATAACAATTCAGTATGGGAAAAAAAATGATGAAAGCCAGCTTTCTATCCATATTATTAGTTAACAACATTAATGCCTCTACCCAGTTCCCCTATTAAGCAGGGTGGTGTAAAAATTCTGCTAGACACATAATTGAATGGTTGGACAGAGCTACAGGATGTTGCAAAATTGTAATATCACAGTTGCCTGAGAGGTAGATAATTAAATGGTAGTAAAATAGCAGCCTTTAAAATCCTAGGTACACGATGTTTAAAGAATTAGAAAATGATTGTAGAACATTCATTGTGGGAGAGTTTACAGCCTTCTAAACTTTAAGAGATTCCATCAGCCTCACAGCACAAGCCAACCTTGATATTTCTACCTAAAATGAATTATCACAGAGAGAAAAAAGGAAGAGTTTCTACTGAATCTGAAGCCATAACTTCCAGAGTTGAAATGTCAAAGTTCTTAGTTACTATAACAACTTTATTTCTATTCTTGTAAAAACTAAAACAAAGTGTGATTTTTGTCTTTGACAAGGCACATGATTTTAAAATTGCCTCACCTTATGTCCCACCCCCTCAAAAAAATAAATAAAAATATAGGCCTACATACCACTCCTCATGTACTTTCTCCAGCTCAGAGTCATCCACTTTGAGATCTGTGTTAACTTGGGTCCCCAGAAATGTGCTCTAAGAGTAACAGGTCACACGCATCAGGAGTTATCCCAAGCTAAGGAAACATCTGCTTGGATGTACGGATGTTGCCAGAGTCTTCATTGGCTCCAATCTGATATTCCTGAATCCCCCCAGGAGAAACCACCCCCGACAGAATGCAACAGTGACACCACTGCTCAGCTAGAGTTTTTGGTCCCGGGCTTTGCACTTGACCTGGGCCATGCTGTGTCTGGTTCTGCTTGTGCTCCCCTTCTCTCTCTGCTTCACAAATTAGAAGGCTCTTCTTACTGAATAAACTCTGCAACTTAGTATCTAAGGCCTGCAGGATCTCACCTACCTTTAGGGCTTCACCTGTTTTCTTAACCATAGCCAAAACAGGTTCTGAACCTCCAGTGCCTGGAGCGACTGGGCAGGTAACTAACTACATGGTGCTGGACAGGTGTGAAAACACAAGCATACATTGTTTCCCAGCCTTCGTTTCATATTCATGGTTTTAAAATATTCTGACCTGGGCTACAGCAATCTGCATGTTTCCTATATCATTTACTAACCTGGGAGCTACTTAAGAAGATGAATGAAATCTCACTCATCCTGATTTTAGAACTGAGTAACTGAAACACAGAAGAGGCTCAGGAAATATCCCTTTATTGATTCATTGAAAGAGATATCTTTTTATTGATTAATTGAAGGAGATATCAGGGAATGTCCCTTTATTGATTAAGAATTTGATGTTAGATAAATAGATAGGTGGAATAATGAAAGCCGACTGATAAAGGAATGCTTAGAATGGAATTGAACTAAACGCAGTCTAAACATGCACAGAAGATCTATTGACAAGCAGTATGGAACACTAAATTTGGGACTAGAATTAAGAAACCAAAAGACCCACCTGGTACTCCTGACTAAGTGCCATGCTAAGCCAAGACAGTCTTTCTACGTGCCCATAACTCTTGAAATATCTCTCTACCATAGCATTTACTACCCTCTCTTATAATAATTTGTTCCTTGTCTGTCTCCCCCACCTCCCTACAACATGTTTCTTCAAGGCAGATATCCTGTCATTTAACTGACATGATGTGTTGCATATAACTAGTAGCCAATAAATATTTAGTGAATCAATGAACCAATAAAAGAGACCCTTGGCATATTTAGGTAACCTAAAAACTCTGAAATAGAGAAGCAGATGCCTTTATGCATTCATTTTTATTCTTGGTATTTTATAGCTTTGGTAAGTGAAGCTCAGGGAACTCCAGGGGCCCCAAAGTCACAAGGAAGCAGCACAGCATAATAGAAAATTCTTCTCTTTTTAAAACACCAGTCATTTTTAATTGTGTAATAGAATAGACTATTATCTATTATGTAATAGAATAGAGGCACATTTAAGAAATAGTCACACTTTAAAATGTCTTGAGTTGGGAGATTGTGGATTTCTTTCTTTCTATTTGATACATTCAATAATTGACTTCTTTATGATTTTGTTGACTCTGAATCCACCACAAAGTTTCATTTGAAAGAAATAACATAATCCTATACAGTAAGAACCCAATAAGTCCTTCACAGACAATGGCAATTGCAGGTACTGACTACTCAGCTTGTGCTGGTCATGAACAGCTTTCCATGAATCAATTACCACTTCACATCTGAGAAAAATGAGGCTTGGGAGGCATAACCTGACAATGCCTTCATGCCTAGCAAGTGGGGCAGTAGGGTCTGGATCCGCCTTTACCTGACCGTGGAGGCACATTCTGGACCACCATGCTGTCAGTTCTCTTGCAGTGAGGCTGCCAAGAATGGCAGAGAGAGATTCTGCTTTGGCTCTCCATTCCGTTCCCCCAAGGAAATCAGCCTGTGCTATACATTTCCATGGCTCTCTGGTAATCCCTCTATCATAGCCCTTACTGTATTTTACTGTGAATATAACAAGTATTTATTGAGCACTTATTAAGTGCCAGGCACGGTATACAGCAGTAACAAGGCAGATAAAATTATCCTGGTCTGTCCTCTGCCAGGCCGTGAGCTACATAAGGAAAAGGGCATGACTGCCTTTCTCCCTTGCCTCTCATTACTCAAAGAATAAGGTACATTATATTCACATGGTTTCAAAGCACTGGGTAACTGTCCTGAGACAACAGAATACCAGCTCGAACTCTACATAAAGAGACATGTCATCCAATGCTTATTGTAGGACAAAGGAGAAATGCGTAGTGTTGGTGTGCCGTGCAGTGCGCACAGGATCAAACATGGACTGGGAAGGAAAACAGAGACAAAATGTATTTTGTTTACTCAAACATAAGTAGAAACTAATTGCTCTTCAACCTGAATATAATTGCTGCAGCCTTGAGGCTGAAAGGTATTCATTTCAAATAAGGATTATTATGGGGAAGAAGTGTTGTGTGGAAGACTGTGGTAATGAAGCTGAAACTCTCATTATCATCATGAGAAGCCCAGCCCTGGGCTCTGCTTCCCGGTGTGGTCTGCGCTGTCAGAGGATCACTTCTCTGAGGATGTGCTCATGGTGAACAGAGGACTGGAAATGCATCTATGGCAACAAAAGACACAGTTCTTTTCTTTAACAAGAATGATCCCAGGCCTTCCTTCTTCTGATCTTTCTGATTAAAAATAGATGATGGCCATTGATGGCTAGTGCAGCCCCATGGCCCACGGCCTCCCAGAGCTTGGGGGTTGGGGACCTCTAAATGGTTCTGCTTTCAGGCACATTCAGGGACCTGGGGAGCTGGCACCTCCAGAACTGATAAGAGAATTCTCCAGAGAGGCTCAAGTCACAGCACCACAGAAGGATCTCCAGAGTGACAGGTCAGCCTTCTGCCAAGAGGACCGGGAGTTGACCAAAGAGAGGAGGGTCTCCTATTTCCCCAATGGCTCATTTAACAGAACCCTGCTGCACCAAAGGTACTAATCAGGGATTTCGGTTTCAGGATAGAAAGAGGGCTCTTCTCCCACATGAATAACACAACTGTGATATGTCAAAGGGGAGTTGTAATGGTTGGTAACACTCCTGAGCATTGATCTGCATAAAAAGTGCTTTTGCAAGGTTATTGTTATTTGCAAGGTTTGCTTTTAAAGGGAATCTGTGCTTCCACTTGGCACATGGGGCGGAGTGCCTTTCCTTGAAGTCACCACTCCCTGGGGATGCCCCTGAGTGCACAAGGGAGAGCTGAGAGTTACGAAAGTCCCTGAGCTGCAGGCACATCTGCTTGGTGGTGGCCTGAAGCAGCCTCTTAGAGAGACACCTGGAGAAGCAGGGGCTTGTGCTTTTATCAAGGCAGACTGAAACATTGCCTATTTAGGATGAGAATTTATTCATTCCCTCACCCATTAAATACCAGGACCCCTAATAAAGAAAAGGAAAGAGAGACTGATCCCAGAGCATGTGTTATTAAATCCTTCCACCCACAGAAGCACAATGTAGACAGAAAGGCACATTCAATGAAATAAGTATTCACTCAGGTCCCCAGACACCGTTTCACCTGCTGAGTGTGCCTGAGGGTACACACCTGCTAGATGGTAATTAGGTATTTTCAAAACTGTCTAATCCATCTGATTGCTCTCTACCATTATCTCTGAGAATGCACATGCCTTTCCCAAACTCTCACTTCTAAGATACAAAAAAGTGTTTTGTGATTACAACTCTCTGAAGGTGTAGGGCACGTGTGTGTTTGTATATTATTTAAAAATGTTCCATGTTAATTATGGTGTCTTTTTTGTTAGACATCAAGCTCCTATAATAGTTTAATCTAGAATTTAAGAGTATAGGCTTTGTTGTTCTAAGTTCCAGCTATAATTGCAAAGTGCAAGACCTTGGGGAAGTTACCTAACCTCTCTGAGCCTTACTTTCCACAGCTAGAAAATGTAGCTAAGCTTCCACCTCACAGAGCTGCTGGAAAACCACAGTAAGATAATCTGTCCAAAACATTTTTAGTACAATGAGAGAAAGAAAATTCTCTGAAGTGTGCTCTACTATTTGGGCAACTCATTTAGCCTCTTTGAGTCTAGCTTCCTCATTTATAAAATGGGGACACTAAGGATACCTAATTCATAGGCCATTTTGCCAGGATTAAATTAATTAATGCATGGAAAGCGTTTAACAGTGTCTGAGACATAGTAAATGCTCAAATGTTACATCTTAGTACTGTTGTTGTTACTATTACTACCATCATCACCATCACCATCATCACCATCTGATAGTCTGCTGGAGGGCAGGGAACATGGCTTCCAGATGTTTCCTCAGCCCAGCTCTTGGGACCTCAATATACCTTAGTATTTGTGGGCGGCTCTCATGGGGATTTGGGGGTTTAATCTCTACAGAGTAAAAAGATATGCTACCAGGGAAGGAAGCCCTGGCATTAAATAATCAGGCATTAAACCCGTAACATGAAAAGCCATTGTGTTCCAGGACTAATTTAAAATGCTTTTCAAGTCCAAGTGCACACAAGCCTGAAGAGCGCCAGGCAAAGGTATCTCATTGCAAAATATCTCTGAATAGTGCTCTTTCAATTAATAAAACCTTTTTTTTAATGGCAATACCATTTCAAAGAAACTCGGACATGTTTCCATTTGAACTAATATCAAGATTCAGGAATTCCATCTCACAGAAAGTCAGAAATGAGAGAATCTATAAGCAGCAGAGTTTATAACCAAAGAGCTCCATCAAATGTGGGCAGAACAGAGTGTCCAGGGAGCTGTAAACACACTTTGGAAAGCAGCCCATCAGATCTCTCTGACTTAGAGGTGAGGGACCAGAATGTCCCTTGCCTGAGGCCAAGACACTGAAGGGCTTCTGAGAGGGTCACAGCCCATTTCCTGTGATGGGTGGTCTTGTACCCTCTGATGTAGGAGTAATTCTTTAAAACAACCCAGTTATTCTACAAGACGATTCCTCATTAACAAGAAAAAAATGACCTACAATAGCTAAAGCAACTTCCAATTATGGTTGATGATCAGAGCCCATGTTCAATTTATTTTTACTCCCTTTTTTTCTCTGATATTTCAGATCACCTTACAGGTTAATACCTGAGGAGGTGAAACATAAGGAAACTAATATTCACTGAGTACCCATGATGTACTCACAGGCACACCACAATAAAATTAGTAACCCTATCTCCATTTTACAGATGAGAATACTGAGTCTCAGAGGGTTAAATAACTTGCCCAATATCACATAGCAATAAGTGGCAGATCTAGGATTAGAATTACTCTCCTTTTCTTTTTCCATAAGAACTGGCACATGTTTTTTTGTTCCATACTGTAACTTCAGTACCTGATACTTTCTAAGCATTCTTCAGTGAATATTATTAAGACAACTTATTTTCCAATCTATAACAAGACCAGATCTTCTTTTTAATATTTGTTGTGAAATGGGCAAAGTGGAGTCTGTTTCCTTTATTTATTTGTTATTCATTCTTTCAAAAAATATATATAAGACCCTACTATGTTCCAGGCACTGGAGACATATCAGTGAAAAAAAACAAAGATCCCTGCCCTAGTAGGGGGACATGATAAAATAAGTAATAATCTCAATAAATAAACAAATTATTTTGGATGTCAGAAAAGATTCATTGACTCAGAGGAGACGAATGATTTAAACATCCATAAACCCCCAAAGTTGGAAATCATGACTGGTCAGAATTAGAGTTTTGATAGACATAATATTTTTGAAAATATTAAACTGACGTACTTTTCATTCATCTTAAATCATGATACCCTGGGGTCCCCCTATCCTAATGGGTTTCAGTGCCTCAGAGAAAGGGCAGGTGTCATCTAGGATAATAAAATCTATGCTTCATGTTAGCTGTCAAATTAGACTTACTTTGAGTTCATAACAAGATGATATTTCTGACAGTTGGGCTTTGTCAAAAGAGAAAATAAAATCTCAATGCTCTCCTTCCCTATCAAGAGACAAGTCTGGTGACAGAATCCACTAGGCTTTTCTACATGCCATGGGTAGAGGAAACTCAGGATAGAACATAATGTAAGTTCCCGTCTCAGGGGGTATAGAGAATGCTTCCAGGCAGGTCAGAACTAGGGTTCTTATTTCTCATCAACCCCTAACTACCTTTAGGGACCAATCCTCAGGGGGAGTAATAAAAACACAAGATATGTTGATATGGGATGCCATACGCAGCTTTCCATCTGTAACTTTGGAGAATGCTACTGGTAATGGGCACCCTTCTGATGCGTGGCAGCTGCCACAGGATATAAATGGCCATATGGCATAGTCAATCAGAAAGTGACTCATCAGACTGACCCACCTTCCCAGACCCCACCATGGTGCTTCGTAGATTGCTCATGATATGGAATAGATCTGCAAATGTCTCTTTGGCACAAGAAATAGTAGCTGAGCTTTAAGATCCAGGAATATCTTGAGTCTGCTAGAGTAATTTTTAAGGTCTGTCTCAGAGTTGAAATAAGGCAGGTGGACATGAGTTTAAGATTATCATAGCTGAGAGCCAAAAGGATCTCTTAAGCCAGCAGGAGCCAAATGAGATCAAGTTATAGGATGAAAAGGGGAAGTGGAAAGGACAGCCACTGGGCCCACTGTGTAGAAAGAGTAGTCTCACCAGCTATGAACATGAAAGACGTATAAAGAAAGATGGTCATTCACCAGGGTGAACAAAAATGATCTCAATGGAGTCCAACAGGAACCCGGGTGACAGTCCAGTTACCTACTTACTCCCTCCATCACCATGACCACACAAAAACATTTTTACTACACCTAACACCATCTTGGATTTTGAAGGATAAAGAAAACTTTTGAGAGGAAATAAACATACATGAATGTGAATGTTAACCATTAATTTGTGAATATTTATCCAAAAGAGAGTATGCTAACCTGAAAGCAACTGTTTAAAACTAGCAGTGAATGAAATACCTAAAGTTAAGCTATTCCCAGCCAACCTTGTTCCACTAGAGACAATAAAGCTGAGTTTTAGTGCATAAATCTTGATCCCTGGGTAAAAGGGCTACTGACTCAGCTATGATGATTTATCCTGCTGTATTCTGTATTCACATGGAGGCAGCTGGGGAGTACAATTGTTATTCTGGTAGGTGTCCAGATACTAAGAGTTTCTGTTTATGACTTCTAAGAGCTGCTTGTTGGAAGGAAGAAGTGTTCTTTTGCCTGTTGATGTACCTATAAACTCTCTGAGGAAAACTGCTTAATAAGCCCCATGAAAGATTTACCCGAGATAGAAGGAAGAATTTACTGGCAGAACATGGTTCAATTTCCTTCTTCTTTTCTTGCCCATGTGTCACAACGGAGTTCTCATCAGTCTAAAACTTTTCTTTGAATGAGTTGAAATCTCTCTTCATGTTGGCCTCTAGTCTTCATAGTATCTACCTAGACACATGCAGTCCTCTTCCTAAACAATATGCTGATCTCCATCTGCTCAGAGCCTTCCTCTCTGAATACCAACTGGGTCTCTAGACTTTTCTGAGTTGTTCTCTGTAACAAGTTACTGTTAACTAAGATATTTTCCTCCTCATGTATATTTATACATTAGTAGGTTTTATTATAAAAATTGACTTACCAGTTCAATCTGTGATGAAATCTTCAGCCATCAGAAAAAAAAAATTCTGTCTTTCATTCGTCATTGCCTTTAAGGTAAGAGCAGCAGTAACACACTCTTGGTTGAACAACTTTGGGTTTATTGATTTATTGCCAGCAGGGAGAGCTTATACCATGGGGAACACCATGGGAAAGTGTGTGTGTGCAGGAGGGTTGTGGGGGAGCATTTTAGAAAGGGTCTATTTTAGGATTTGGAATTAGGTAATTCAGGAGATAGTTCAAGGAAATGGGACACTATCAGGAAGATGGGATAATTGTATGATTGGGTATCTTAATACTTTTTGAAGGTGAGAGCACAGAGCAGTCTAAAACTTATTTTAAAAGAAGCAGCAGCAGTCACTTATATTAACTATTATAGAGAAACATTTGGCCATTTTTGTGGCTTGGACAATGTTCATGTTTTTGTCTGTGTTCAAAAAATGATTACAAAGTCATTGTCTGGCTCAATCATAGTCACAAACAGGCCTTGCCTGATGTTGAAGTTCTGGGAAATTCTTTATATTCAACATGAGAAAACCAAGACCCAATTGTGTGTATGAGATAAGCTCTGGTCCCTCGGGACCGCTTTTCTCTTTCTTCGTTTGTTGATTCATTCACTCATTTGTAGTGGTTTATCAAATTAATAATTATTAAATTCCTTGGTTTGCTTACTTGATATTTTATTGGCTCCTTATATTAAAAAACAACCCCTTAAAGATAAGCACCATGTCCATCTGGCTCATCATTTTATCCCAAGTGACTGTTCAGTGCCAAGGTATAAAGCACACAGCAGACTGAGAAGTATTGGAAGGTTTCAGATTCAACGCTCATAATCAATGTTAAATCTTATGGGTCACAGCACTGAATAAATAAGAATGGATAGAAAGTCAGCCAGATTTTCCAGGCTCCAAAAAAGCAAAACTTTTCAATGAAAAGTGTTAAGGCATATCATATGTTTTGAAAGCTGGCCATTAGGGTGTATTTCTTTATTAGATTATTTGTTTCAGATAACCTGTCAAGCTATTTAAAATGCCCAATTATCAGTGTTCTATTATATTATCCCTAGAGAGAAGCCTATGAGTGTCCTGGGTGATCTCAAGGAAGGTTTCAGGAAGCACTAACCTATATTGTCATCTAAGAGGGGAAATCATTTGGCTAACAAGGTTCAGCTGATTAGGATAACATGCGAGGACCAAAACAGTATTCTTCATAAAAAAAAAAAAATCTGTTCTGGGGCTGGCCGAGTGGTGCGTTGGTTAGGAGTTAGCTTGGGACACCAGCTCTGAGCAGCAGGGCCCCAGTTTGGATCCCACATGAGGGTCAGTGGCACTGCGCCCTCTACAGCTAAGATGGTGAACAACAGCTCGATCTGGAGATGAACTGCTGTGAGTTGCTGGCCACAGCGTAGGCTGCAGTGGGGCTGGCTGGCAGTGGGCATGAGCTTTTGTAAGCTGCCGTGGGCAGCAGGCGAGCAACTGCCTCACCCAGGAAGAGTGCAACGATAATACCAAGATGGGCCAGTGAAGTGACGTCCTCCACAACTAGACTGAAGAACAAAAGCACAGCAACTTGTCTGTTCCCCTTCCCCAATTCCCCAATAAAATCTTAAAAAAAAAATCTGTTCTGGAATACAGAGCCCAGAAATAAATCCGTGCATATATGAGCAGTTAGTCTATGACAAGGGAAGCAAGAATTTACATTGGGGTAAATATAGTCTATTTAATAAATGGTTGCTGGGAAAATTGGACTGACACATGCAAAAAAATGAAACTAGACCACCTCCTTATGCCATATACAAGAACAAATTCACAATGGATTAAAGACTTAAATATAAGACCTGAAACCAAAATACTCCTAGAAGAAACTATAGGGAGTAAATTTGCATACATTACCCTGAGCAATATTTTTACAGATACATCCCCATGGGCAAGGGAAGTAAAAGAAAAAATGAACATATGGGACTACATCAAACTTAAAAGTTTTTTCACAACAAAGGAAACCAGCAATAAAACAAAAAGGAAGCCTACTGAATGGGAGAAGATATATGTTAACGATATATCTAATAAGGGGTTAATAGCCAAAATTTATAAAACACCCATGTAACTCAACACCATAAAAACAAACAACCCAATTAAAAAATGGGCAGAGGATATGAAGAGACATTTCTCTAACGAGGACATACAGATGGCCAACAGCATATGAAAAAATGTTCAACCTCACTGATCATTAGGGAAATGCAAATAAAAACTAAAATGAGATACCACCTTATCCCGGTCAGAATGGCTATCATCAATAAATCAACAAACAACAAGTGCTGTAGAGGTTGTGGGGAAAAGGGAACCCTGGTGCACTGTTGGTAGGATTGCAGATTGATGCAGCCACTATGGAAATCAGCATGGAGGCATCTCAAAAAACTGGAAATGGAATTACCTTATGACCCAGCAATTCCACTCCTTGGTATTTATGCTGAAAAACTCAAGACACTAATTCGAAAAAAATATATGCACCCCTATGTTCATTGCAGCACTATTTACAGTAGCCAAGACTTGGAAACAATCGAAATGCCCATCGGTAGATGACTGGATTAAGAAACTGTGGTACATTTACACAATGGAGTATTACTCAGCCATAAAGAAGAAAGAAATTGTACCATTTGCAACCATATGGATGGACCTAGAGAACATTATGCTAAGTGAAATAAGTCAGTCAGAGAAAGACAAATACCATATGATCTCACTTATACGTGGATTCTAAAAAACTGAAAAAATGATTAATGTAAACAGAAATAGTCTCAGAGACACAGAGGAAAAACTGATGATTGCTAGATGGGAGGGGGCGGGATGAGGGGGAATGAGGGGGAAGGGACGAGACAACATAAATTGGTAACTTCAATATTGGCACAGGGATAGGAAAGACAGTTTGAGGAATATAATCAGTAATGTTGTAAATATTTTTTAGGGGGCCAGATGGTCTCATGTCTTGTTAGGGAGACCACTTCATAGTCGGTGAAGAGGCCTGACCACTGCACTGTACATCTGATGCTGCCGTTGAATAATATTATATGTCAACTATAATTTAATACATATATAGTCATGAGATATTGAGTATAGTGTGGGAATGGAGTCAATGGAATTGTAATAAATATGTAAGATATCAGGGGTGGGGGGCAGTCGATGGAGGGAAGTGGATTGTCACTTTGTAAGGGGTGAAAAGGATAACTATTGCATTGTTTTGTACACCTGAAACTAATAATAAAGAAACTTTTCTAAAAATCTGTTCTAGAATAGATTGTTTCTTCAGACTTGATTTCAAGACATTTCAGTGGCTGCCTAATTGATATTTAACTCAGGTTAGATTGTTGTGAAGAACACATATTTTGGTGTTTTGTGGATAGGAATCTCTCTAAACAGGATAGATTTGGGCTCAGAGAAGCAAAGGTCTTCCTGACATTGATTTTCAGTAGCACCACCACTAACGCCCTAGGTTTCTGTAACCTATGCTGCATAGACTATTTGATTCTCTCACCCAGATAAAACTCTGTTGGTGCCAAATACCTTGCCAGATGCCATAGAAACAGTAGTGAAAAGCAGATGTAAGTTTTATCCTCTTAGGTTACCGTCACAAAGGAAAGATGACACTGAGCAAAGAATTAATAGAAAGCTGAGCATTACGAAGTAGAGCTACACAGGACTACCAGAGCACCTATAGAAGGTCTATCCAGATCCACAGGGTCACAGTTGGAGGGGACCAGCATAGGGTACAAAACAGGGGAAATAGTGTTAGCTAAAATATCTTTGCATATCTTTAAAGTTATGGTTTCAAATCTTACACTTTTAATTTTAATGATTCAAATCTAAGTGTAACATTAAGATTCTAAATTTTAA
The DNA here is from genome assembly GCF_001890085.2 of Hipposideros armiger. Taxonomy (NCBI): domain Eukaryota; kingdom Metazoa; phylum Chordata; class Mammalia; order Chiroptera; family Hipposideridae; genus Hipposideros; species Hipposideros armiger. The sequence continues at coordinate 366,032 of NW_017731684.1, read as the reverse complement.
GGTAAAAATGCATTGTCAATATCCTGGCTGTGATATTAACTACAGTTTTGCCAGATGTTACCATTGGAGGAAACTAGGTAAATAAAGCATATACATGATCTCTTTGTATGTGAATCTACAAGTATCTCAAAATGATTAATTTTTTTTAATGAAACATATGTATTGCAAGGATTTGTTTGTTTAATGTGTTAGAGAGAAGACTTTTAAGTTATTAACCACTGACAACTCTCCATCACAATTCCAAAACACTGAAATTCTCAGCTAGCGAAATGTCTGGCTCGTACAAGAATTGTTCTTCACAGCTTTGGTGATCAAATGAAAGAGGGGATTCTTAGTGAGTAGATAGGCCCTTGCTGCTAACCTCAACTGCAAAATCTTCACCATTACAGTGAAATATTCACTTAGTGTTTAAGAGGGTCTCTTATGAGGTCAGCCAGCCAATTTCATTTTCAGAGATCATATATATATAATAGCTCCTGTGAGTCATGAACATGTTTTTTTTAACTAAAAATTGTAATTCAAGCCAAGATTGTTTATATTTCTCCTTTAATATTTTATCCTTTATTCCTAACAAGGCCTAGCCCAGACATCGAGGGGCCATGTAAATACAGTTGGCTGAATTATTAAAAGGATTCTCTCTGAGCACCTCAAAGACTATGTCAGGCTTTTCCAGTTAACATTTCCATTTAGGCAAGTGAGTGTTAGGACTGCATTTCAACCACAAAGATTATAGTTGGCACAGTCAACCATCATAATATGAACCCTGGGATTCATGGCTTGGTTTCCCTAAGAAATGTAATTAATAACCCATATTTATTCAACATCTAATATAGATAAATTTTAGGATCTACCTTTTCTCCTATTCCCTCCATACCCTACACTGAAGCCAGATGAATACGTGTTTTCTCCATCTTCTCCAAGATGGGCCAAGCCTCTGAATTAAGTTTTAAAAGTGTTCATGTACGTGAATTAATTTATCAACAATCCATCCATCTGTCCACCCTTCCATTCAACATGATAATGAGGAGGAGGAGCTAATATTTATTATCTTCTTACTGTATATCAGTGTGCTGAAAACTTTATAAAATTCACATTAGCTCATTTAATCTTTACAAAAAAAGCATTATATCCATCTTATAGATGATTAAATTGAGGCATAGAAAAGTTAATAGCCTTGATTAAGGTCACTTAGCCAATGTTGATAATTCCCAAATTTAAATTGCCAGCTCTGTCCTCTCTTGAGTTTTAGACTGACATATCCAGTTCTACACTTGCACATCTTCAGCTGCATGTCCAATAGTCATCTCAAACATAATGTATACAAAACCAAAAGGTTGACTATGCTCCCCTCCACCTCCATTAAAACCTTTGCTCCCTCAGTATCCTCTATCTTAGTGACTGACAATTAGCATCCATCTTGTTGTTCGGCCTTTGGCTGTACAGTCACCTTGAGTGTCTCTTTTTCTCTTACCCTACACTTTTGTATCACCTTATCCAATCAGCTCTACCTTCAAAATAGAGCCAGAATGTGACTATTTCACATCATCTCCAGTGATACCACCATAATCTCTCACTTTGTCAACTGTAATTGCTTTCCAACTGATCTTTCCACTTCCACTTGTGACTGTCAATATTCTATCCAAACACACATAGTAAGATTAATCTTTCAAAATTGTATATATCAAATCTCTCCTTAGCTCAAAGCTCTCACTGTATTTATTATTTTGTTATCCATATCTCTTAGCTTAGCTCTGATACATAGAATCCACATTCTGAATGGGGTCCCAGATCATTTCAGTGGTAACTTCCAGTAGAAACAATGAAAAACCCCCAATTTCAAAATTGCTAGAATGATAGAAACTGAGAAATTATTGAGTAATATATTTTCATTTCACAGATCAGGAAACTGAAGTTCAAGAATATCTGATGACTTCTAAAGTTCAAATATCTAATAGGTATTTGAATTCAATTTCATATTGAGGATTCCTGCTCCTGTTCAACGCTTCATACAGGAGGTCACACTGTCTTCACCTACCTGTGGCTATGAGTGAATACCTCTATATGTGTGAAAACTACAAATAATCAATAAACCAAAATAAATGGAAAAATAAATCCTATTTCTGATATTACCAGTTCACTATGGCTGTGAAGCAAGTCAGATAATATAATTGCTATATAATTTTTCAGTTAAATTAACATAGGCTATGGATGTTCTGAGTTCATATCATTATTTCCAAGTCTTTGTTAGAGTGTTATTTATATAAAATCTTGTAATGACCTGGGGGAATATTAACCACAAGTATAACATTTTAACTGATGATAAATACTGTCTCAACAAAAAAAAAATGTTGTTACTCTAAAGTAAATTTCAATGATCTTGTTCTATTTATTTAATATGGAAGCCCAGGAAAACATAAATATGAGCTGTGTCTAACATTGTTATAGCCCCAGTAGTTATGAACTGATACATAGCATGAGCTCAATAAATACTTTTTGAATAAATGAATGAATGGATATTCTTTATCACAGAAATGCCTATAATAAAACAAAATTAGAAACAATATAAATGCCTAATAGTAAGAGTTTGAATATATAATTTATGCAAAACTTATACAATGAAATGAAATTTCCATGAGGTAGAAGTATATTTACTGGTGTGGAAGAAATCCAAAGTATGTTGCTTCTTTACAAAAAAAGTTATAAAATGTTTTTGTCTAATATAACACTATGTTATAAATACAAGATTGATGCATGGATGGGTGGATGGATGGACAAAAGGGAGGGGGAAAGAGAGGGAGAGATGAAGGGAAGAAGGAAAGGAGATAGGTAAAGGAAGAAAAAGAGAAAAAATCTAGAAGAATATATTTTAAAATATTTTTCTAGATTGTAGTTATAAATAATCTATTATTTATTTTTCACATATCTGTGTCAAAATGGATTATTTGCATGAACATTAGTTATTGTTTTAAAGACTTTTAATCAAGATGACAGAATAGGTAAATTCTGTGCCCACCTCCTCCCATGACATCAAAATTATAACTAAATTATAGATCAATTTTGACCATCATTGACAGTCACCTGAAGATTAGCTGAACAGAACTCCTATAACTAAGGATATAAAGAAGAAGCCACATTAAGACTGATAGGAGGGGCAGAAATGCAAAACTGGCAGATCCCTCACCCACTGTGTGGTGACTAAGAAACAGGAGGAATATCTCAGCTGCAGAGGTCCCCCCTGAAGAGCAAGGAGTCCCAGTCTCACAAAAGGCTTCCCAAGATGGAGTACCATTGCTATGAAGAGGAGTCCCTATAGCATCTGGCTGTGAAAATCAGTGGGGAATGCATCCAAGAAAGACAAAGGGCTGCTAAAGACCTAGGTGCTGCTCTTAAACAGTCCAAGCACAGACTCACTCACTCACAAGCTCACTCACTCTAAGCCCTAGCACAGGTGCAGGAGCTCAATCAGCACCAGGGACATATGGGAAAGAACTAAACTGACAAACTTCAGGGTGAGGAGGACATAGGTCAGGGCAAATCTCTCTGGGAACAGAAGTGCTAGTAGGTGCCACTGTTCCTTGATTGAACTCTACTCCCACCCAGCCAGCCCAGAACAGACAGGCATCAGATCTGAGCTCTCTATTAACCTTGCTAACACCATTCACCACACCTTGGTGATTCCCTGAGACCCTGCCCTACCCAACTCCCTACCTGACCTGAGCCTTTTCTAATAGCTCCTCCATACAAGAGGCCTGCTGTGGCTCATGCTGCAGACTTTCCCCAAATCTCAAAAGCCCACAAACTCCAATAAGCACTAGCCTGCTTTGGGGTGCCTTGGCTCTTTCTAAGCAGCTCCAAGTCTAACACAGTGGTGCCTGGTTTCAACTTGCATTGTAATTCCCACCAGGTGGACACAAGCCTGGCATTAGAAGCAGACTATCTTGGCCAGGAATGTAGCTCAAACTAAGTGGCCACAAGCTTGGCACAGGTAGCAGCTGGCCTGAGTTCTCACTGTGGTGCCCACCAACGGGTCCCAAGCCAAGCACAAGTGGCAGCCAGCCATGGATCACAGTGTAGCCTCTCTCAAGCACCTCTAATCCAGCATAAGCATCAATCAACTGCAGATCACTTTGTAGCTACTATCAAAAGGTTTAAAGCCTGTCACAAGCAGTGGCTCACCTTGGCCTGCACAGGAGCCTCTCCCAAGTGAATACACCCATGGCCAGCTTCAGACTGCACCAGAACACCACCAACCAGCTTCACAAATGACAAGCCTGAAGGACAGATCCAGCTGGCACCAGAGCCCTACAACATTTCCATCATAGAGGTACCAGAAGGAAAAGAGAGAGAGCAAGATGTTGAAACCTATACGAAGAAATAATGATGGAGAACTCCCCTAACATGGTGAAGGAAAGAGATATACAAGCCCAGGAAGTGCAGAGTCCCAAAGAAGATAAACCCAAAGAGGCCCACACAAGATATATCATAATTAAAATTCCAAATGTTAAAAGCAAAGGAAGAATCTTAAAAGTAGCAGGAGAAAAGCAGTTAGTTAGGTACATGGGAACTCTTATAAGACTATCAGCTGATTTTTTAACATAAAATTTGCAGGCCAGAGGTAAAAGCACAAAATATTCAAAGTGATGAAAAAGCAAGGGTCTACAACCAAGATTGTTCTACACAGCAAGGCTATCATTTAGAAGGGAAGGAGAGATAAAGATTTTCCCAGACAAGGAAAAGCTAAAAGTGTTCAATACCACTAAACCAATATTACAAGAAATGTTAAAGGGACTTCTTTATGTAGAAAAGAAAAGATAAAAAAATATAAATAGGAAAATATAGAAAAGCAAAAAAAGTCTACTTGCAAAGGCAAACATTTAGTAAAAGCAGTGGATCAACCAACTAAAAAGGTAGGAAGAAGATTAAAAGACAGAAGTAGGAAGATCATGTGTAATTACAATAATAAATTAATGTATACACACACATGAAGGAAAACAATAATGACAAAAATATAAACATGCAGGGGGTGAGTAAAAATTGAAGTGATTTTAGAATGTGTTTGAACTTAAGTGATCATCAACTTAAACTGCTATAAACATAGCTTAATATATATATANTCTTTACAAAAAAAGCATTATATCCATCTTATAGATGATTAAATTGAGGCATAGAAAAGTTAATAGCCTTGATTAAGGTCACTTAGCCAATGTTGATAATTCCCAAATTTAAATTGCCAGCTCTGTCCTCTCTTGAGTTTTAGACTGACATATCCAGTTCTACACTTGTACATCTTCAGCTGCATGTCCAATAGTCATCTCAAACATAATGTATACAAAACCAAAAGGTTGACTATGCTCCCCTCCACCTCCATTAAAACCTTTGCTCCCTCAGTATCCTCTATCTTAGTGACTGACAATTAGCATCCATCTTGTTGTTCGGCCTTTGGCTGTACAGTCACCTTGAGTGTCTCTTTTTCTCTTACCCTACACTTTTGTATCACCTTATCCAATCAGCTCTACCTTCAAAATAGAGCCAGAATGTGACTATTTCACATCATCTCCAGTGATACCACCATAATCTCTCACTTTGTCAACTGTAATTGCTTTCCAACTGATCTTTCCACTTCCACTTGTGACTGTCAATATTCTATCCAAACACACATAGTAAGATTAATCTTTCAAAATTGTATATATCAAATCTCTCCTTAGCTCAAAGCTCTCACTGTATTTATTATTTTGTTATCCATATCTCTTAGCTTAGCTCTGATACATAGAATCCACATTCTGAATGGGGTCCCAGATCATTTCAGTGGTAACTTCCAGTAGAAACAATGAAAAACCCCCAATTTCAAAATTGCTAGAATGATAGAAACTGAGAAATTATTGAGTAATATATTTTCATTTCACAGATCAGGAAACTGAAGTTCAAGAATATCTGATGACTTCTAAAGTTCAAATATCTAATAGGTATTTGAATTCAATTTCATATTGAGGATTCCTGCTCCTGTTCAACGCTTCATACAGGAGGTCACACTGTCTTCACCTACCTGTGGCTATGAGTGAATACCTCTATATGTGTGAAAACTACAAATAATCAATAAACCAAAATAAATGGAAAAATAAATCCTATTTCTGATATTACCAGTTCACTATGGCTGTGAAGCAAGTCAGATAATATAATTGCTATATAATTTTTCAGTTAAATTAACATAGGCTATGGATGTTCTGAGTTCATATCATTATTTCCAAGTCTTTGTTAGAGTGTTATTTATATAAAATCTTGTAATGACCTGGGGGAATATTAACCACAAGTATAACATTTTAACTGATGATAAATACTGTCTCAACAAAAAAAAAATGTTGTTACTCTAAAGTAAATTTCAATGATCTTGTTCTATTTATTTAATATGGAAGCCCAGGAAAACATAAATATGAGCTGTGTCTAACATTGTTATAGCCCCAGTAGTTATGAACTGATACATAGCATGAGCTCAATAAATACTTTTTGAATAAATGAATGAATGGATATTCTTTATCACAGAAATGCCTATAATAAAACAAAATTAGAAACAATATAAATGCCTAATAGTAAGAGTTTGAATATATAATTTATGCAAAACTTATACAATGAAATGAAATTTCCATGAGGTAGAAGTATATTTACTGGTGTGGAAGAAATCCAAAGTATGTTGCTTCTTTACAAAAAAAG
>NW_017731684.1:292991-356406 GCF_001890085.2 Hipposideros armiger | reverse complement strand
GCAGCCAGCTTGAGCAGCCAGCAGCCACAGTGAGCGGCCGTCCAGAAGCCGGCGACTGATCTGCCTCACCTGGGAAGAGTGCGATGATGGTGCCAACTTGGGCCAGTAAAGCGACGTCCTCCACAGCTAGACTGAAGAACAAAACAACAGCAACTTGTCTGTTCCCATCCCCCCAATTCCCCAATAAAAATATTAAAAAAAAAAGATCCATACATATTCTCCTTAAAAGAGACCAACTTGAAATCGAGGGACACACAGAATGACAGCAAATGTATAGAGTAACATTTCTATCAAATGGAAATTTTAAGAAGATGATTTAGCAATACTTATATCAGAAAAAATAAACTTTAAAAGAAAGGCTGTAACAAGAGACAAGAAGGGTATTTCATAATGATAAAGGGATCAATCCTTCAGGAGGCTACATCTCTTGTAAACATCTACACACCCAACATAGGAGCACCTAAATATATAAAGCAAATATTGGTGGACATAAAGGGAGAAATCAACAGTAACACAGTCACAGTGTGAGTCTTTAAGAACACATTGACATCAGTGGATAGATCACTCAGATAGAAAAATCAACAAGGAAACAGTGGCATTCAATGACACATGAGAGCAGACGGACTAAAGTGATATTTTTAGAACATTTCACCCCAAACAGAAGAATATACATTTTTTCCAAGTGCACACAGAACATTTTCCAAGATAGACCACATGTTAAGTCACAAAACAGGTCTCAATAGTTTAAAGAAGACTGAAACCATATCAAGCATCTTTTCTGGTCACAATGGTAGAAAACTAGAAATCCATTATTAGAACAAAACTGAAAAACATACAAACGTGTGAAGACTAAATAACATGTTACAATGAAGGGGTTAACAATGAGATTAAGAAAGGTACCAAAAGATACCTTGAAATAAATGAAAATGAAAATGCAATGACACAAAATATATGAAACAGAGTCCAAGCAGTTCTAAAAAGGAAATTCATAGCAATACAATCCTGCATCAAGAAACAAGAAAAATCTCAAATAAAAATATATTCTGACACCTAAAGGAACTAGAAGAAGAAGAACACACAAAGCCCAAAGTAAAGAAAAGAAAAAAAATTATAAAGAACAGAGCAGAAATAAACAAATTAGAGTCTAGAAAAACATACAAAAGATCAATGAAACTAAGAGCTGGTTCTTTGAAAAAATAAACAAAATTGATAAACCAGATGGGTCAAAAGAGAGAGAGAAAGAGAGAGACAGACAGAGAGAGAGACCCATATAAATAATATCAAAAATAAAAGAGAAGTAAAAACAAACACCACAAAAATGCAAAAGATTCTAAGAAAATACTATAAACAATTATATGCCAATAAATTGGACAAACTGGAAGAAATGGAGAAATTCCTGGAAACATGGTAACTTCCAAGACTGAATCAGGAAGAAACAGAAACTGAACAGACTGATAACTACTAACAAAATCAAATCAGTAATCAAAAAATGCCCAGCAAACAAAACACCTGGACCAGATGGCTTTACAGGTGAATTTTATAAATAATCAAATAATTACTACCTATCCTTCTCATACTATTCCAAAACATTGAAAAGGAGGGATGGCTTTTAAACTCATTTTGTGAGACCAGCATCACCCTGATACCAAAACCAGTCAAAGACATTACAAAAATATATAGATATATAGATGATGATATAGAGATATAGATGATATAGATAGATATAGATATAGATATAGTTGATAGATATAGATGATATAGATAGATATAGATATAGATATAGATATAGATATAGATATAGATATATAGATATAGATATAGATATGTGCCAATATCCCTGATCAACATAGATGCAAAAAACTTCAATAAAATATTACCAAACCGAATTCAGCAATATATAGAAAAGAACATACACCATGATCAAGTGGGATTTATTCCTGGGATGCAAGGTTGAATCAATATCTGCAAATCAATTAATGTGATATACTACATTAAAAAAATAGAGAAAAAGAAAAAAAGAGAAAAATTTTTAAAATGAAGGATAAAAGTCATATGATCATATAAATAGATCCAGAAAAAGCATTTAGCAAAATCCAATATTTATTTATGATAAACACTTTCAGCAAAGTGGGGATAGAAGGAACATGCCTCAATATAATAAAGGCCACATGTGATAAATCCACAGATAATATCATACTCAACAGTGAAAATCTGAAATCTATTTCTTTAAGATCAAGATAAAGACAGGGACATACACTTTCACCACTTCTATTCAACATAGTACTGGAAGTCCTACTACATCAATCACATAAAAACAAAATAATAACAATAGCATCCAAATTGGAAACAAAGGAGTAAAACTGTCATTATTTGCAGATAACATGATATATAGTAATCCCTAAAAATTCAAACAAAAAACTATTAGACCACTTCATGGATGGTGTAGATGCTTAACCACTGCACTGTACACTTGAAGCTGAAGCTGAATAATATTGTATGTCAACTATAATTATACATATACATATATATATATATGTAGTCACGGGGTATGGAGTACAGCATAGGGAATAGAGTCAATGGAATTGTAACAGATATATATGATGTCAGAGGGGCAATAGATTGGGGGAGGGGGTTATTGCTTTGTGAGGGGTGAAATGTCTAACTATTACATTGCTTTGTATACTTGAAACTAATAAAAAAAACATTAGAACTAATAAATAAATTCAGTAAAGTAACAGGACACAAAATTAATTCAGAAATCAGTTGTATTTTTATACCAATAATGACCTATCAGAAAGGAAATTAAGAAAACAATCCCATTTAAAATTGTATCAAAAAGAAAAAAGTACCTTGGAATAAATTTAACCAAGGAGGTAAAAAAACCTGTACTCATAAAACTATAAGACATTTAAGAAAGAAACAGAAGAAGATAGAGATAAATGGAAGGTTATTCAGTGCTCATGGATAGGAAGAAATAAAATCATTAAAATGTCCATACTTCCCAAAACAATCTACAGATTCAGTACAATCCCTATGAAAATATCAATGTCATTTTTCACAGAACTAGAACAAATAATCCTAATATTTATATGGAACCACAATAGACCTTAAATAGCCAAAGCAATATCGAGAAAGAACAAAGTTGGAGTTATCATACTACCTGATATCAAACTCTACTACAAGGCAGTAGTAATCAAAACAGAATGGTACTGGCATAAAAACAGACACATAGGACAATGGAACAAAATAGAGAGCCCAGAAATAAAGCCATACCTATAGGGTCATTTAACCTATGACAAAGGAGGCAAGAATATACAATGGGGTAAAAACAATCTCTTCAATAAATAGTGTTGGGAAATCTGGACAGACACTTGCAAAACAATGAAACTATACCACTTTCTTACACTGTATAAAAAGTAAACTCAAAATGGCTTAATGATTTAAATATAAGACCTGAAACCATAAAATCCTAGAAGAAATCATAGGCAGTAAATTCTTTGGCATTGCTCTTTGTAATACTTTTCTGATATGTCTCCCCAGGCAAGGGAAACAGAAGCAAAACTAAAGAGATGGGACTACATCAAACTAAAAAGTTTTCACAAAGTGAAGGAAACCATTAACAAAAGGAAAAGACAACATACTAAAGGGGAGAAGATATTCACCAATGATACATTGGATATGGAGTTAATATCTAAAATATAAAAAGTACTTACACAACTTGATGCAAAAAAAAAAAGTTAAAAAATCCAATTAAAAATGGGCAGAGGATCTGAATAGATTTTTCTCTAAAGAAGACATACAAATGGCCAATAGATAAGTGAAAAGATGCTCAACATCACTAATCAACAGGAAATTGTAAGTTAAAATGGCAATGAGATATCACCTCACACCTGTCAGAATGTCTATCATCAATAAATCAACAAACAACAAGTGTTAGCAAGGATGTGGAGAAAAGGGAACCCCTGTGCAGTGTTGGTGGGATTGTAAACTGGTACAGCCACTATGGAAAACAGTTCTTCAAAAAATTAACAATAGAACTACCATATGACCCAGCAGCTTCCACTTCTGGGTATTTATCTGAAGAAATACAAAACACTAATTTGCAAAGATATATGCACCCTATGTTCACTGCAGCAGTATTTACAATAGCCAAGATATGGAAGCAACCTAAGTGTCCATCAATAGATGACTGGATAAAGAAGGGATAGTACATACATACAATGGAATATTACTCAGCCATAAAAAAATAATGAAATCTTACCATTTACAACATGGATGGACCTAGAGTCTATTATTCTAAGTGAAGTAAGTCAAACAGAGAATGACAAATACCATGTGATTTCACATATATGCAGAATCTATAAAACAAAATAAACAAATGAATGAAACAGAAACAAACTCATAGATATTGAGACCAAACTGATAGTCCCCAGATGGAAGGAGGCTTCGGAGGATGGGTGAAAAAGACAAAAGGGATTAAGAAGTACAAATTTCCAATTATAAAAGTGGTCACATGGATGCAAAGTATAGCATAGGGAATATAGTCAATGATATAATAACTATGTATGCTGTCAGATGGGTACTAGGCTTATCAAGGTGATAACTTCATAAGGTATACAAATGTCTAATCACTGTCATACACCTGAAACTAATATAATTGTATGTCAACAGTATTAAAAAATAAATTTAAAAATATATTGTTTTTAAAAATGTCTGGTACAGTCAAATTTTATTGGCAACCTCATGTCATCTAAATAAAAGGCCAAATGAAAGTAATTATTTTATTTCATTACCACAAATAACAAAAAGCCTCAAACCACATGAACATCTATTTCATAGCATTTTTAACCATTGTCTCAAAAGGATTTCTACTGAAGTCTCTGGGAATGAGAGCTTTATGGATTTTGCAAATCAGATTCAGTTCCTTTCTAAATGCACAGTAGGTATCCAATGGTAACTAAGCAGGGTTATTTGAACAATGCATAAATATTTCATAGTATATGTGAAAAGCCAAACACGAGAAAATCTAAAATGTCTGCAAACTTGCAAGATTCCCAGTTCCAAGAATGTAATTATTGTCTTGGGATTTGTGGGGTGTCTTGTTGAAGACGCTTTTCATTTTGATTTTATGATGATCTTGCAAGGAGAAGAATGTTGTAACATCTCATGTTAACCTCAATGGTCCTAATCCAGGGGAAAGATTCTTTTTATAAATCATTTAAGAGAACACTACCTAAAGCTTTTTGTTGTCTGATAATATCAAAGAATTCCTCTTCACCAGGCCACTATCTGGGAAAATGGGTTTATATTACAATAGGCTATGTGGTCACAAGTCTAACGACTTCAAAGTCATTATTGGCAACAAGCTGCTATCACTCTTTAGGCTAGATTAAAAGTAAATAACGGTATATCTTCCCTCCCCTGCATTCTCATTGCACAATAAGATTAAAAACAACAACAATTCAATTATGAATTTTGAAATCAGGAAGGGGAATTATAGTCAGAATGCTTTTTTATGCAGTTGGCTGATCTTATGACTTAAGAATAAATGAAAAAGAGAAGCAAGAATGCTGTTTTAACACACACCCATCAGAGATGCCTAAACAATCAGGCAAAAGAGACTTATAAATTACACATCTTATGCTGCTGAAATGAAAGAGTAAAGAGAAAGATAAGAAGCTCTGCAAGTTATGATAGACCATCCAGTAAATAATTTGCATCTCCATGAAGCTCCAAACGAATTTGGGACTCTACACAGTTATTGACAGCTGATCCTGGTCTGGTCAGGCCCTCTCCCAGATAAAGTCAGTGGTCGCTGCCCTTAACCTGAACCATTTCTGGAAGTGTTTGTGTCCATAGACCACTTTGGAAAAAGGAGAGGAAGTTATTTCAGTGAGGTAGGATAAGTAGCCTAGGAAATTGACCACCCACTCTAGAATACAACACGAGGCACCTCCCTGGGTACACAAGTAACAAGTCACCATATCTGACACCTGCACCTGGAGAAAAATACAAACGAGTTTTATTCAGCTCAGCAGATCCCTATGACCGGAACCTGACCTTTAGCTAATTATCATGTCATTATAATCTCATTTACATTGCAGTTACTATCACTCCCATCATACATCTGGCACCATGATAGTTCCAGAGGAACCAAATAAGGAAGAAAAAGCGGGAAATGAAGGGTCCCACCCAGGGGGAGGAAACAGATGAGCCATGTCAATGGGATATCACCAGTTTCCACCCCTAAAGAAGATAAATACTTCTGGTGGGAAGTTTCTTGGAGCTACACCATCTCTGAGCTCCCCACACTTCCCCCCTCAAGTGTGTATTTTCATTTCAATAAACTCTCTGTGCTGTCTTGCATCTGTCTCTCTCTTGAATTCTTTCTTGCATGGTGACAACAGCCTGGTCACCCCTGTTCTGGATTCAGTCCTCTCTTGGACACCCCAGTGAGCCTTCAGTGACATCTCGAGGTTTTCATTCTGGACCACTAATCAAATCAGAACATCAAGTAATCTTACACTTCCAGATGTCTTGATTAGTGACTGGCCATTTTAGTATTTACAAATGGGCTCTGCCTCTTGTGAACAGAGAAAATTCTGTCAGGGAATAGAGAGAATTGTGAATTTCATGAAGTATCAAATGTTGATTTTTCTAAAATACCAGAATTATGGCTCATCTTCTGCAACAAAGATCAAGACCTGCAGCTAAAACTTTCCATGTTTGGGGGCTGGCCGAGTGGCTCAGTTGGTTAAGAGCTGGCTTGGAACACCAGAGGGCCCCAGTTCGGATCCCACATATGAGGGCCAGTGACACTGCCCTCCACAGCTAAGATGCTGAACAATGGCTCAACCTGGAGCTGGGCTGCCATGAGTTGCCTGCGATGGTGTAGGGTGCAGCCCCTGCTGCAGTGGGTTGCCATGGGCTACCGTGTGTAGCCAGCAGCCGCCGTGAGCGGCCGTCCAGAAGCCGGCAACTGATCTGCCTCACCCGGGAAGAGCTCAATGATGTTGCCAATGAAGCAACATCCGCCACAACTAGACTGAAGAACAAAAGGACAGCAACTTGTCTGTTCCCCTTCCCCCAATTCCCCAATTAAAATCTTAAAAAAAAAAAAACCTTTCCATGTTTGGCACATCTGTTCAGGCAGGGATGTATGTTGTGTTGTAGTATGACTACAAGTGTGGAAAGAAATTTGGGGCAAAGCACAGCATTTATAAGAATGCTTGATAAGAATATCAACGTCCTCACACTGGAATTTAATGAAAACCTACTCAAACTTCAGAATATCTAAAAGTGTAATAACTTTTTTCCTAATCTCTGAGTAACTAGGTAGTTCTAGTGAATTCTAAATATGTGGCAAAAATTTGCATTACTGGAATAGGTAGATACACATTTTAGGATGGATAAAAGCTAAAAACAAATAAAATTTGTTATTTTAAGCCTAGAGGAAGCAGTATGTTGACCTTTTCTCTCTTATGAGTGTCGGGGGTGGCGATAACCTTCAAAAGCCATACTTGGCAACTTACTAAGGAACTCTGTTTTGGTGAGTGAGCTGAATTTATGAAAACACAGAGATCATGAGGATGCAGAAGCTGAGAGAGAAAATATCAAACAAAATCAAATGAAGGCTAGTTGATAATGGACCAAAAACAAGAAAATACACCAAAACCAACAAAGCAGTTAAAGCTTGTAACCATCAGAGCAGAGGAAAAACTACTACTGAGTTTTGCAGTGATGCTTTCTATTCATCTCCAGTTCCCATGAGCCTCAACAGTATACCAATACCTGTTCATGGACTCTCAAAAGAGCCCTGTTGGCCTATTGGCCATAGCGATAATATACTTTGGGCCAGTCTATGTAAGTCAGTTCCAAGCCACGAAAAGAGCCTAAATTTAAGCAAGTTTAGAATAAGAAAAAAAAAAAGAACAAATCTGTTTATAATTTCACTGCTCTTACATACTGATCATTTTGGTGTATTCATCACCAGACTTTTTGATGTACATTTTTATTTTAAATTATTTTCACATAAAATCTATAGAAAACAGATGATTAAAATCCAGATAATTCAATCAAAGACAAAATTTATTATCATTTATTTAACTACTTAGAAATTAGTAGGTGAGGTTTGGGGGCTTGGTGCAGTTAAGTGGCTCAATTAATTCTCTTACTGCTCACAATGTTTTCTCTTCCTAATTACATCCCTCTTCTGCTTTGAGAGGCACTCTCTCATTTGATACATGCATGACATAAGGCATGGCCTTCACACTCTTTCATCTGGGCTCCTTTATCCTGGCAAGCACTTTGCAACTACAAAAAAAGAACTGAAATGGAAGGCTATGAATTTCATTAATATTAAACATTAATCCCTCACAAATTAAGGCACAATTTGCCATTAAATGTTACATGCATTCTTATACCATCTGTGAAGGGCAGGTAGGATACCTCCTCCTTATAAATGAAAAAAATGGATAAATCAAGAGGGGCAGTGACTTCCTTGATGCCAAACAGTAGCATAATCAGCAATTACAAGATAAATCTTGATTGCTCTTAAGCTCTAATTCACTCGATTTACTCCTACATTTATTAGATACCTCTAAGATAGCCAAAACTATATCAGCTTCTGAGAACACAGCATGAATACAATTCACTCTTGTCTTCCAGGTGTTCCCTGTTTAATGGGACATACATAAGCAAATTATTATAACACACTATACAAAGGAAATCATCATCGTCTCAGCAGCAGTAGCAACAGAGTATATGTTAGCATTGTCTTCACTTAAATTCTTTTAGTCCTCAAACAACCAAAATAGTTTAGGTACTATGAATGGCCCCAGTTTACAGATATGGAAACAAGATTTCAAGAGATAATGTTATTTGATGTCACAAAGCTAGACAATGTCGGGCATTAGAGCCTGAACCCAGGTTTATCAGATAGCAAAGTTAAAGCCTATAACCACTGTATTGATGTGGCTCTTGTATTTATGGTTTGTATAAATTGTTCCAGGAATAAGATGAAGAATAAGTTAATTAGGAAATAGGAATAATGCAAAGGTGACTTATGGCTTATAGGATTTTGTAGGGGTTACTTTAGAGTCTTGGTCTCTTCTTATCAAACTCTGATCCCCAAAAACAACTAGACCAAGAGTCAAACACTTGGGCTCAGGTCCTAGCTTTTTTATTCATTTTTCTAAATGTCAGTAGGCCAACAACAACAACAAAAATCGCACAACATTTCTATGATTCTCATTTAATTTTGTTGATGGAGATTTTTCTTAGATGACTGAGAGGGATTTTTTTTTCTATGAAAGATAATGGTTCTTGGTCCATCAGCAGTAATGTTGACATCAGCTTTACTTTTCTATCCACTTCAGATACTTGGAAGATGTCTAGGGGTTAGAAGGTTGACTTTCACAGACATCTTAATTGCTGCTTCTTCACAACGTGTAATAAAATAACACTCACTTTTAACAACCCCTTTATTAAAGTCCTTGGGACTTAAAATGGTGTAAAATGAAAGCAATTCATTATCATTCTACTGAAGCAATCGTTGTGGAGTTGAATGTAACAACCTAGTTAGGTTTTCAATATTCTTATCACAAACTACAAGTTGGTTTCTGAATCAGTGTATGGAAAAAGAACAGAGAGGGAAAAAACTCATCGAAGGTGACTAATATTCTATTAGCCTAGGAGTAACAGTCAGAGTCACGGGGGTCCCAGACTTCACTGGGAAGCCAAACAGCTAATTTTACTCTCCTCGCCAATTAGTAGGGAAGGCAGCAACTATGTAATCCACAGAAACTAGGATTCAGCTGTTGCAAGTCTCAGTGCAATGGTGTATACAAAAGAAATAGTCAGATTTACAGTTTTGAATATTGTTCCATTAACAGTATTTTTTATTATTGATCTGTCTTCTGTGTTTCTCATTTGTCTAGCTTTCAGTGTTGTATTCTAAAATTCAGCTGTCATTTTCCCGAGAACGGTCAATCACCCATAATCCAAAGGACTAGTGTTTACAACAGAGGCATCTATCATGCTGCAACAATTTGAGGAGTCATTATTAGAACATTCTATACGTTGAAAACTGTTCCAGGATAACAAATGCAAGTATGCCTAAATAAGACATTGTTCAAGGTTTAACAGGCAATTTTCAAGATTCAAGATTGAAGCAATTCATCCAAAGAAAATGTATCTGGTGGTTAGAAGATAAGCTGAAGCGTCAGATAGACCTGGATTTAAATTCCAGCTCTGCCACAAAACAAACTTGTGGATTATTTTGCCTCCCTGAGTCTCAGTTACCTAATATAGAATGGAGTTAATAATAACACTTCCATCACAGTTAGGATTATAAACTTTGCCAGATGCTTTATATAAATTTTTTTTTGGTTTTCTTTTGCTTTGTTTTGCATTTTAGTTTTACTACATTCCTTTCATTTGGGCACTTTTATTTTCCTTATTCCACAAATGTGGAAATTGAGACTTTAATAATTTTTTGCTCAAAGTCATGTCACTAGGAAATGCTTGCACTGAGATACATTCCCTGGAATTTTAACTTGAGTGTTAAAGTTTTCAATTATATTTCTGCACAGCCTCTAAGGTATACAGTGTCTAGCTTATAGAAACCACTTAATAAATACGTATCATCATTCTCACCATCACCATCATCATTATTACTTCCACTATTATCATTCTACTAGAGTGGTAGTGATAGCTTTTCCTACTACTGTTACTATAACTAATACACATTTGGGAAAAGAATGGTTGTGCAGGAGGATGTCACATTTGTCTTTTAAATATGGAAATATTTTAATCCAACAGAACTTCCTAAAGCAAGCTTTATTGGACAGTTGGAAACCAGTATGCTGTTTCACTGAGGAGACTTCCCAAGCCAACATGTCCATCCTGGCAGTACTTCATTTATTCATATGTTTATGTCCTCCTTAGCTGTAAGGTAAGCAGTAAAAAGAGAAAAAAATAATTAAGAGATACAAATATCTATATCTCAATATTGAAGAAATGAGAGTCTGCATGGAACACCAGAGAAGCTGCAACACAAAGAACTCCACTCCTAGTGCCTGGTCCTGTCATGAATTTGCTGTGAAATCTGAAGTAATTCACTCAGCCTCAATAGGCCTCTTTTTCACACATATAATATCAGGTTGCTTCTTACTCTAATATTCTGTAAATCCATAAAAATGCCTTCTAATGGTATATATCACTTAGATCTATAAAGCCATAGGTCTATGTAATCCTCCCAGAAAAACCCACAACAAATGGAAAAACTCTACCCAAAGGAGGTCTCTTCTGCTGGCTTATCTGATTATTATTTTCTAATTAACGAGGATAGCCTGTCTGCAAAATCCTTTGGAAGTCTAGAATTTAAATGCATGTCACTGCACACAATGTGTTCTCTTCAGAAATCCTTCTAATGAGCTAGGGGAAGAGTATATTGCTCCGTTTTAGAAAAATTTCATTGGAGTTCCTTGTATTTTAACACAAACTAATTATTGCTGAAAACTGCAAGAATAGGATAACACTGTTCTGAATGTCTTATATTTGTAGTGTTCTCTTCAGTTTACCAGAACTTTCTTTTGTATTAGGTCATGTATCCCAAGCTTTAAACCAAACTAGCGACCCCAACTTGAGACCCACAATGTCCAACTGCCTGTAAACATCTCTGTGTGGACATCCCACCGGTACCACAAACTCCACAGTCCAAAACTGAACTCACTGAATCTGTAAACACTTCTGTATGCTTTATCTCAGTTAGTGGCATTACCATTCACCCAATTCCCAAAAGAGAAACCTGACTTTTGTCCCTCTCTTCTTCTTAACCTGTCCCCATAAAATCAAGACATGTTTATTTTATCTCCTAAACATTTCTTAAATATCTTCTCAACAACCTTTCATTAGTGTCCATGCTCAAACTCTTCACCACCTGTCACCTGGCTCCCTGCAGGTCTTCTATTAACTATTCAGCCTGCCTGTCATCTTATTTTCCCCAAACCCAAGTTCCACAGATCCACCAGAGTGACACTGAAAATACTCCCCCACTGATACTCCTATGAAGGTTCTACATCACTTTAAAATCCACAATAATCAAGACCTTTAGGACCTGACCCCTGCGTATTTCTCTAGCCTCACATCACAGGCTTTCTACTCTAGGAACATAAGGCTATTTCTCATCTCTGCTTTGTGCATGATGTCTGCTGTGCTGGAAATGCCACCTGCTATTACCACATCTGGCAATTCACCTGGTGGACTCCTCTTCATTCTTTAAACTTAAGTTCAAGGATTATACCCTTGAGTAACAAAATATAGTGAGATTAATTAAATAGTACTTATGATGTGCCAAGCAGTGTTCTAAGCAAATTAGAGGTATTAACATATTTAATTCTTCCCATGACTGTATTTCTATTGACTATATTCTACAAGTGCTATTTCTATCCCCATTTTACATGTGGGAAAACTGATGTACAGAAAGGCTAACTGACTTACTTAGGGTCACACAACCAGCAGCAGCGAAGCGGGAATGGGAACTCAGGCTGCCTGGTTCCGGAGTTCTGTTCTTAACCACTGCACTTCACCTCCTCCAGGAACCCTCCTCTGATTTGCCAATCTCACCCATCCCACTGGTAAGACACAGTTACTGGCACACCCTGGCTCTTGCTTTCATCACAGCAATTTATCAGTCATGGTACATATACACCATTGTTTCCCAAAAAACAGTCCTAGAAACACCTTCATCAGAATGATCAAGCATATGTGTTAAAAACTGCAGAGTTCAAATTACTCCCTTTCTTAAAACTGTCCAAAAAATGCATAGCCCTGCACGTCACCCCACGCCTACTAATTTGAAATATTCAAGGGCAAAGCTTGGGAATCTGCATTATAGGCAGCCTACATAGTAGATTCTTATGGTAAACAATGTGAACCATTAAATCAGATAAGGCACTTAGTCCATGACCTCTCACACAGTAAATGCTCAAAATATTAGCTGCTGTTATCATTATGGCCGTCTTTATTATTGCTTGATCCAAGAAAAATAATCAAGAACAACTTTTCTATTCGCTAAGAAATAAGGTGGAAAAAGGTAGACAGCAAGCCATACCACTAAAACCATAAAACAGAGGATCTTTCTTGAACTGACAAAGAATAATTTTGTAGGAAATAAGAAGTTTGTGGTTTCTGGTTCCATGTTCTCTGGGGTTTGTTTTAGATAAACCACAAGGGAAGATAAGACACAGATATGTTTTTATTTTAGCAGCTTTATTCCTGAGAATAGTGGCACCTATTTAAGTAACATGACCCCAAGTACAGGAGTTGGAGTGATTAAAGATTTAAAAGCTTAGAGCCATCAGCATTGTCATACTCTGATGTCTCAAGACTCAGAACAGCAGAAATAGCTAGCTAATACAAACAAGAGAAATCTGTCTGAGCTAGAAACAGGTGTCTGACTCTAGAAGGGAATATCAACAATAATGTTAACCCCGTGAAGAGGATCTTAAAGTCCTTGATGGACAGAACGACATCATGAACATAGCATTTCACAACCTCAAAATCTTGTTCATGTTGTGCTTATGACTTTATATTCATCATTAATTGAAACCAGTTACTTAATTTATCTGTTATCCAATAACTGATTTGAACTATTTTTAAGTCAGAAGGGTTTGCTCAGTGTGGATCAGTTCTTAACCTGTAGTCACCAGTTCCCAGCACCAGGTGACCTACAATGCATTGTTTCTCCTAAGTATGGAAGGCATTGCTGCCACCTGAAGAATTGCAAGGACAGCAAATATCACAGGAAGTCAAAGGAAATGTGATGGTGGTCACAAAAGAGTAACCATGCCTATCTTCACAGTTTTGTTTAAGCATTTCCTAATTCCTTTATTAAAAGAATGTGTTACTAATTAGATTATAATTGTTTATACATCTGTCTTTCTGGCAACTTTTTGGCAGCAGGGGCAGGATCTCAACTTTGTTTCATAAAATCTAAGACAGAACAGGCAATCAATAAATGTTTGTTGAATGAGAGGAAAGAAGGGAGGAAGAAAGGGAAGGAGGAAGGGAGGGAGAGAGGGAGGGAGAGAGGGAAGGAGGAAGGAAGGAAGGAAGGAAGGAAGGAAGGAAGGAAGGAAGGAAGGAAGGAAGGAAGAAAGGAAGGAAGGAAGAAAAGTTCATTAATTGATGGTCATAATGCTTAGCAATTTACAATGAATATTGATACAAATTTCAAACTTGCAATAACAACACAATAAAAGCAATTTTGTAAAACCATTCTTTCCACAAATAATGTAAATGCCTATCATGTGCCAGGAATGTGCTAAACCTAAGTGATTCTAATACCTATCAATCACACACTTTAGTACCCAGCTGCACAAGAATGAGACAAGAAAATGGCTCAGTGCAGCTCATTTAAAATATATATAAGAACTTAAGTTGGTCACAAATTCAAGATGTAAATTGGCAATAAATGGTGAATGATGTTGGTAAGTTAGCCATAAATTTAAAAATGTGATATAAAAAATTAGCAAATCCTTAGGCTGCAATGACAGAAATATAAAATCCCAAATGAAAGATTTTAGTTAGCGTTTTGCAAAAGACAGTCCATATCTGAAGCGTTTGGTCCAATTTTATATCCAGAAAACTGTGACAACTTGTTAATTAATTCTTTTGGTGAACATTTTCCAAACATTCAGCAGATGCAAGACAATTTGCTAAATGCCATGGATAAACAAGAACAGGATAATCACATCCCTCACCTTCATGGAGCCTTCAGTCTTGGAGCAGGAAAGACATTTAACTTTTAATTGAAAGTCAGTTTCTTATGGCAAAGGGAGAAGTAGATGATTATTATAGAGTGAGTAATGTGAAGGCTGGTAAGATAACATGAATATGTTATGAAGAATGAATAAGAAATGGGAATGTTTAATCTGGAGAAAATCAGGAAGATCATAAAAATGGCCTGTACCAAATGAACGGGCAAATTCTAGACATATTTAGGATGGCTACAGAATGTGTAAAAGAAAAAGAAAGGAGGGGTCCAGTAAAAATAGCACAGCAAGTAAATGCTGTGTTTACCTTCTCTCATGATCACATCAAAATGACAACTACAAAACAACCATCATTGAGAATTGCCTAAAATCTTGATGGACTGAAACCCTACAACTAAGGACATGCAGAAGAAGGGATGTGCCAACTGATAGGAAGGGCAGAGATGTGGAACAGGCTAGTTTCACACCCATGTGTGACCATTAAAAATCTGGAGGGATATCTCAGCTGTGGAGGTCCCGCCTATCACCCAGAGAAGCGAGAGGTCCCAGCCCCATGCCAGCCCAAGGTTCCAGTGTCAGGGAGAGAAGTTCCCATAATTTCTGGTTGTGAAAACCAGGGGAGATTGTGAATGAGTGACACAGAGGGCAGCTGAAGTCCCAGGTGCTCCTTTTCAAGAGACTGTGTGCAGGCTAACCCACCAAAGGAATCACTGGCTCTGAGCTCCAGTGCTGGAGCAGCAGATGGAGAGGTGACAGGGACATATGGTGGGGAACTGAGTTGTCTGGCTTGGGATAGTGGTTGGAGGGGCAGCTTTCTCCTGGACAGAGGAGCTGGCAGAGGCCATTGTTTCTTTGTTGAGCCCTCCCCCTTCCCAGTGTGCAGATACAGGCGGCCACTGTATCTGACTCTCCATCAAGATGGCTAACACCATTTTGTTCACCACACCCTGGAGATTCGAGACCCCACCCCACCCAACTATTGGGCACACCCAAGACTCTTCCAGTGTGCCTTTTTTGTGCAAACTGCCTGCCTTAGCTCATGCTGCAGACTTTCCTAGAATCTCTTAAAGGTTCAAGGAACCCAGAGAAGCAGCATCTGACTTGAGCATGTCCTGTACTTCTGGCTGAGCAGCCCTAAGCCCGGCACTAGCAGCAGCTGGCCTTGGTTTGCAGCTTGGCCTCTTGAGGCACTTCCAAGCACAGCATGGGTGATAACCATCTGCAGATTTCTTTGTGGTTCCTGCTGGGTGGCCCCAGGTGGAGCACAGGCTGTGGCTGAACTCAACCTGCAGTGATCCCCTAAAAGGTGGTCCTGGGTCTGGCGCCCCCAGTAGCCAGCTTCAAAATGAGCTGGAGATCACCCAAATGCCTCTAAGAATGACACACACAAGGGGCAGATTGGGCAGGCACCAGAGTCCTGCTGAGGCGGATCCTGCTCTGTAGGGTCAGCCCCTGCACCACAGCTCCTCCACTTAGTCATGGCCAGTCCTCACAACCAATGAGTATGAGGATCAGTATCTCCCACTGATGTGTAAATAGCAACCAAGGCTCAACTACAAGAGCAGGGCACATACAAATCACACACGTGACACACCTGGAGTGCATGGCTCAAGTGACCAGAAAGACTGCACTATGAGCCCCACAGCACACCTACTACATAAGGCCACTCTACTAAGACTGGAAGAGATAGCAGCCCTACCTAATACATAGAAACAAACACAGAGAGGCAGCCAAATTGGGGAGACAAAGAAGCATGTTCCAAATAAAAGAAGAGAACAAAGCTCCAGAAAAAGAACTAAACAAAATGGAGTCAAACACTCTATCAGAGTTCCAAACAATGGTTATAAGGATGTTCAATGATCTCAGTGAGAACTTAAAAAAGATATAGGAAACATAAAAATGGAGATAGAAAACATAAAAAAGAACCACTCCAAAATAAAGACTACAACAATGGAAATCAAGAATGCATTAGTGGGGATCTACAGTAGATTAGGTGAAGCAGAGGATAAACGAGTGATGTAGAAGATAAGGTAGCAATGTAGAAGATAAGGAAAACACCCAACCACAACAGCAAAAGAAAAGAGAATTCAAAACATTGAAGAGAGTTTAAGGGGCCTCTGGGACAACATCAAGCATATCAACATTTGGATCACAGGGGTACCAGAAGAAGAGAAAACAAGGAATTGAAAACCTATTTGAAGAAATAATGACAGAAAACTGCCCTAACCTGATGAAGGAAATAGATATACAAGCTCAGGAAGCACAGATAGTCCCAAACAAGATGAACCTAAAGAGGCCAACATCAAGACACATCATAATTAAAATGCCAAAGGTTAAAGACAAAGAGAGAATTTTAAAAGCAGCAAGAGAAAAGCAGTTAGTTACCTACAAGGGAGCCCCCATAAGACTGTCAGATGATTTCTCAACAGAAACTTTGCAGGCCAGAAGGGATTGACACAAAATATTCAATATGATGAAAAGCAAGGACCTATAACCAAGATTACTCAACCCAGCAATCAAAGAACAAAAGCCCATAAAAAGCTAAAGGAGTTCATCACCACCAAATCAGTATCACAAGAAATGTTAGAGGGGCTTCTTTAAGAAGAAAAAAAAATCAAACATATGAGTAATAAAATGGCAATAATTACATACCTATGAACAATTCTTTTCAATGTAAATGGATTAAATGCTCCAATCAAAGATAGGGTGGCTGAATGAATAAGAAAACAAGACCTTTACATATGTTACCTACAAGAGATGCACTTCAGATTGAAAGACACACATAGACTAAAAGTAAAGGGAGGGTTAAAAGATATGTCATGAAATGGAAACAAACAAACAAACAAATAAAAAGCTGGGGTAGCAATACTTATACCAAAAAAAAATTGACTTTAAAACAAAGGCTATAACAAGAGACGAAGAAGGACCCAGTAATCCTACTTCTGTGTATTTAGCTGAGGAAACCCAAAATGCTACTTCGAGGGGACATGCTCTTCCATATGATCATTGCAGCATTATTTACATAAGCTGAGATATGAAGGTAACTTGGTGTCCCTGAATGGATGAATGGATCAAGAAGAGTTGGTATATGTATATGTATATATATATATATATATATATATATATATATATATATATATATATATATATATATATATATATATATGAATATTACTCAGCCATAAAAAGAAAGGAAATCTTGCCATCTGCAATAACATGGATGGACCTAGAGAGTACTGTACTGAGTGTAATAAGTCAGACAGTGAAAGACAAATATCCTATGATTTCATTTATAAGTGGAAAATAAAGAACAAAATAAACAAATGAAACAAAAACAAACTCACAGAAAACATGTTGATGGTTGTCAGATGGGAGGGGAGTTGGGGTGGGTGAATAGGGAAAGGGATTAAGAAGTACAAATTGGTTATTACACAGAAGTTATGGGGATGTAGGGTATAGCATAAGGAATATAGTCAATAATATTGTAATAACTATGTATGGTGTCAGATGGGTACTTGATCTTTGGGGTGATAGATGGGTGGGGGGTTGGTGGCAAGGTATAAAAAGTGAAGAGATTAAGAAATACAAATTGGTAGTTACAAAATAGCCATGGGGATGTAAAATATAGGGAATATAATCAATAATATGGAAATAACTAGTACCAGGTGGTACTCGTCAGGGGGATCACTTCCTAACTTATATAAATGTCTAACTACTATGCTATACTCTGAAACTAATATAAAATAATATTAGTTGAATAATTATGATGTACACCTGAAACTAATATAATATTGTACATTAGCCATATTTTAATAAAAATATTTAAATAATAAATAGATAGATAGATAGATAGATAGATAGATAGATAAAATGTAGGTGTCATAAGAAAGTAGATTTGTGATTAAATTGAGGAAAATAACCTTACTGTTGATCCTCAAAAGTGAATCCTGGCCAGTATTATGCAAATAATTATATTCTACTATAAAGTTCTATGCCATTTACTCCAAGTCAAATCTAACCAGGAATAACTATTTCCAGTTATTGTATGTGGAGTTGGCAATCTTCCCTGGTACCATATTGAACACCCTATACCAGTGACCATTTTTATTTAATTTTCCTTCAAGATAATGTGCCTCAAGAAAACCTGTCACTCTTCTACCCTGATAGATATCCAGAGCCATGGAAGGCATCCAGCTTGTAAACATCTGAGCCTCCCACCCCAGTTCTTCCCTAGGTATTTTGCTTCTCTTCTTTTCTGCTCTGAATCCATCAAGTCTTGGTCACAGGTTATCTTGCCTCAATTTACAACTACTTCTTGATGCCTTTCTATAATCTTACCATAGTTCCTAGAATCACCTAGAGCTTTTAGCTCCTAAAAATCAGAAGTTAACTCTGTATGGTCAGTTCCCCTCATGAAATACTCATATTTGACTAATCTTGTGTCTTGCAACTTGCACTTGGATTCTCTTTCTACCTGTTTGTTCCATCTGATAAGCTTGATGCTCAGCTCTTTGTCACCTGGGTTTATCTTTTTACATTTTCCAGAGCCAACAGGCTTACAAACCATTTCTGCTCTATTGAGAGAAATAAAAAGATGGTAATAAGTTTTAGACAAATACACATTCAAAAGAAGAAATAAATGTTTATATCTATAGGGAAGTATATACCCATTCTTTGTATTTATTTATTCCTCAGACAAATATTTACTGATCACCTGCTATGTGCAAGGCACAATTCTAGGGGCTGGAAATATAACAGTGGGTGAGAGGGACAATTATTTGCATTCATGAAGCTAATATTCTTTGTTGGCAGAAAGGGAAATGTGCATGTACACACACACATACACACATGCAAATGCACACAGACATGTATGGTTTTATTGACATATAATAAATTGCAAATATTTAGTGTATAATTTGATGAATTTTACACATGTATATACCTGTGAAACCATTACCACAGTCAAGATAGTTTCCCCTTGCCCCTTTAAAATGCCCCCCTCCAAGATCTGCTTTCTATAACTTTACATTACTTCATAGATTCTAGAAGTTTATATAAATGAAATCATAAAGTATGTATTCATTTTTTTCTGGCATAATTATTTTGAGATCATTCATGCTGTTACATGTATCAATAATTCATCCCTTTTTATCGCTGATTACTATCCCATTGTATAAAAACAGTTTGTTTATCCACCTCTTGATGGATATTTGAGTTAATTCTAATTAGATAGATAGACAGATACATAGATAATAGAATGATAAACAGATGCATAGACATATACATATATGTACATCTATATATTTACACATGTATGTATATATGTATATATCTGTCTATATCTACCTATATCTATGCCTATATCTATCCACCTACATACAAATAGGTATATACACACGTATATACAGGGTCTGACAAATACGTTCATGAACTCATCCTACAAAAAGTGCTATATACCTCATTGCTGAATATCATCAATACGGTTACCTTCGAAGTACTCCTCTTGGGAAGCTATGCACTGATGTCAGCACCTAATCCACCCTTCAAAGCAATTTTGGAACTCTTTTTCTGGAATGGCCATCAGAGCTGTCATTGTATTACCCTTGCTGTCCTGAATGTCATCAAAATGTCTTCCTTTCAAAATTTCCTTTATCCTTCAGAGAGAAGTAATGGGGGGGGGGCCAAATCAGCTGAGTATGGAGGGTGTTTCAATACAGTTATGTGTTTACTGGCTAAAAACTCCCTCACAGACAGTGCCGTGAGAGCTGGTGCATTGCTGTGATGCAAGAGCCATGAATTGTTGGCAAAAAGCTCAGGTGGTATAACTTTTTCACAAAGCCTTTTCAGCATTTCCAAATAGTAAACTTGGTTAGCTGTTTGTCCAGTTGGTACAAATTCATAACGAATAATCCCTCTGATATCAAAAAGTTTAGCAACATCATTGCAACAAGTTCATGAACTTAATTGTCATATCTTGTACATATAATTAATAGGTTAAATGGAACACATACATGTCTCCACTCGCAATTTGCACTCTCCATCACTCTGACTCTTGTGAGTTCTGTGTAAAAGGTGGTTGACAGTTGTGATATTATTACATAATAAAAAATATATATTTGGTCTTCATCCCTGGTTCCTGGCACAATAGCTCCTAAAACCTTTGGAATATCCAGAGTGATGAGTATCATTTCATATGCTATTGAAATAACTGGTGACTCAGGGTCCCCAGATACCTTCAATTATGGGGGTTGGACACCAGAAAGACCAAGGCATGATTAAAGGATTGGAACAGCCCCCAAACCACTATTTCAAGGAGTGGAGAGAGGCTGGTGGTTAAATTCAATCACCAATAACCTATTATTTAATTAATCATGCCTACATAATAAAACCTCCATAAAAATCCCTAAACAATGGCGTACAAAAAACTTTTAGGTTGGTGAATGCATCCATGTGTCAGGAGAGTGCGGCATCCCAGCTCCATGGGAATATAGGCTCCTGTGCTTGGGGCCTTTCTGGAACTCACCCTATATAGCTTCTTCATCTGGCTATTTGTATCCTTTGTAATATCTCTTATATAAACTAGTAATGGTAAGTAAAGTTTTCCCTGAGTCCTATGAAACATTCTAACAAATTATGAAGCCCAAGGATGGGGTTGTAGGAACCCCTGATTTATGTAGCCAGTCAGTCAGAAGTACAGGTGGCCTGGGACTTGTGACTAGCATGTGAAATAGGGGGCAGTTTTGTGGGACTGAGCATCTAAATTGTGGGGTCTATGCTAACTCCAGATAGTTAGTTAGTGTCAGAATTGAACTAAATTATAGGACACCCAGTTGGTGCCTGGAAATTTTGAGAATTGATTGGTGTGAGGGAAAATATCCCACTCAGTTGGCATCAGAATTATGTGTGGAAAACACTCAAAAGTAAAAGTGTTTTTACTTTGGGAGTCAGTGAGTAAGATTGAAGCATTAGGCAAGAAAAGTTGCTCAATTACCTTAGTGGCATCTTTAAACATAGAGGGCAAGACACTAGGGACCCTCGCAGTTGCTTATTAGGTGCTTCCAAAACACCCAAGACATTGGCAATCACAGCCAATTGCTCTCATTCTAGCTTACAAAATCTTCTCCCTAAACTCAAACATCACATGTTCAGATTTATGTGATCAGGTAAGAAGCCAGTTTGCAATCATCGTTGGAAAGTCTTAAATAAAACAAATTAAAACAAAAAATTCTATAACACACAGGAAAGCAAAACAAAGCTGAGAAACTGCAACACAGCCACAATCAAAGTTACAATGGACACCGATAGGTGCTTTCTGTGTGCTGGCAGTGGGGAGAAGCATTCTGACCTCCCTCATTTGAGGAGTGTTGTAATTGGATAAAAGACAACACAAACTAACTGAATATACGACCAACAGGGAGCCATTTGCAAAGTACAAAGTCCATAGCTTTAAACAAGTTTTTGTTCTCCTTGATGGGCCTGGATTTACTCATGACCCCAGAGGTCTGGGAAACAACATGTGGGTGTATAATGTGTACTTATCATGGCAAGTGAATAATTAGCTTAGGTGTACATATCAAGGATTTTTTTTCAAAAATGTAGATATTTCCCAGTAGAACTAAGGGAAAAAAATCATTAAAATGAAGAAAAAGATGTGCCCAGAGCATGAGCTTTTGTCTCTCTTATTAAATTTACAACATGAAACAATTTTTTCATCTAAATTATATAATGGCATCAGCCACAATAGGATGCTTCTCAGGCAGAAAATGGAAGAAGAAGAAAAAAAAAACACAAAATGTTTTCCAAGGAGTTAAGAAGCTTTCTTGGGCAAGTTATGTTACAATAAAATATTAATGTGTGCTCATTTGTCATGTGTTAATTAGCAGAATAAGCTGTAGGAAGTCCGGATTACCATGCAAATGTTAATTAGGTCATAATTTATGTTAAGCATTTCTAAGTTTAGGAGCACTGCGTCTCATTTAGCAGCAGTTGAACTTTAAAAATAATTTGCATGTGCAACTGCTCCTTTTCAATTTTAATATGATAGTCAATTCATTTTAATAAATACAAGAAACTTCATTTAAATAATAGCAAACTCAGAGCTAATTCGGTCAGAGTCAGTACATTTCCCTGGGAGATGGAAACACTGTCCTTTAATCACCACTCAGGTAAAAATATATGCTTCAGAAGATACTTTTATAAAAGAGCTAAGAGACTCCTCCCACGCTCCAGCAACTATCCAGAATATCAATGCCCTACTTCCTTTTTGGAGAAAATGTGCTTTTAGAAATGTGTTTTTACATGATCCAGCTTGACCATCTTTAGGTCCCACTTTGTCATGTTTTTATCTTCCCACTTTGATCCTCTAAAGACATAATCACATGGCAACATTCTGTCAATTCTCCCTTATTCTGTTTTTGTATATTTGAATTTAATTTTTTCCAAAATCATCATTTTTAATTTTATTTTTGTTCTGTTTCAGAGTGATGAATAACCCCAACTACTCCTGAATACCTATAAGAAATAGGACACTTTGGTTGGAAAGCTTGGCCTGTTCCCAGGTAAGAAAGCTGGCAGAAAGGAAAGCAGTCCTAGTATCTCAAGACTGGGTAACCTTTTTACCCACTGCTACACTGGTTCAAAGCAGGGCTTCTTAGTTTTCCTCATTTCATTGCTCCCTTGAGAGATCTGGTAAAGCCAGTGGGCCCCTACTCAAAGTAGTGTTTTTAAACATTAAAATAAAATATGGGGTTACAAATGGAACTTAGGGAAATTTATTTACAAATTTAGTGAATTATAGTGAAAATTATCTTTAAAATATATGACATGGTCATATATGTGTTTTCTTATTAGTGCATTGAAGAACATGATGCAACAACAGTTCAGCTTACTACTGTGATTTTGAAGTATGTGTAGTAATAAGCCTAACTGGTAATTCAAGCCTTACAACAGTATAAAAATACCTGAATTTCTAATGATGACCAAGTCACAGAGCTACTGCTTATGCTTCTTTGGGTTGTTAACTACTATATAATTGAAGGAAACACTATACTTTTGTCAGAGGATAATGAGAATAAAGATGTAATTATGCTTTTGGTGAAGTTCACATACCCTCTGAATTATCTAAGTTTTAAACTACTAGCTTGGACAAAAGGGGGCCAAAGGGGTGGTAGATGAGGGTAAAAAGATCAAATATATGGTGATGGAAGGAGAACTGACTCTGGGTGGTGACCACACAATGTGATATATAGATGATGTAACAGAATTATACACTTGAAAAGTATGTAATTTTACTAACCAATGTCACCCCAACAAACTTTAAAAAAAATTAGAGGAAAAATAAATTAAAATACTGTGAAAAAAATCTTTTTTCTAAACTTTTAAAAAGATTTCTTAATTAATGTTTTCCTAAGTTAAAATTCTACATAATTATGACATATAACATTTGAAAAGAAATCTTTTTATCCTCAAAAACTATTTTCATTTTATACTTCTTGTCCATGTGCCTGCATTTTTTTTTACATATTTGTAATTATAATGCATGCCAAATTTAGTATACCTTCAATGAGTTCCCATTACAGTAGCAGTACTATTTAAAATATGCTCTAAGACCAGAGGCTCACTGTTGGCTCTAGAAGGGGAAGAATGCAAACTCATAAAGAGGCCTGGGTAACCTTCACCCTGGCCCGTAGCAGCTCTCAGTTTATTTTACACACAGGCTCTCAAATAAGCTTGCTTTGATTCACACTTTTCTTTTTTAATGTGAATTTGCTGCCAACATTTAAAACCCAGATTTCAAACTTCTCCTGGGCAATGCTGGCACTGCATTTCTATATGGCAGCGATCCACTGGAACTGAGTCTGTTTTCATCTAGATAGAGTAGCCGCTTCTCCACAATAATTTTCTTTCTAGGTTGCCTTATGGATGTTGGAGTTGGCAACAACCTACTAAATGATAAAGCTCGTACTCCCTACCTGTCAATGAAGACTCTCAACAATTAGCGCCTTCAACTAATCGTTTTCATGAGCTTTTTGCTCAACTCAGTGATGTTGCCGTTGTCCTAGGAAAGGAATTGGAAACTGTGCCTATGATGGCGCTTTTCTTCCCTTCATGCAAACCCATGGACTGCTTCTTAATTATCTTTTTGCTCTCAACCAGATCATATTCATATTTCAAATCATGATTCCAATATTACCTCCTCTGCGAATCCTCCTGTCTTACTCCATACTGAAATATATGCTTCTAGTCTCAAACTGCAGCTGGCAGAGAGAACATATTTTGACTATGGTTGAGATTTTCCAGTGGACAAACCCTAAGGTCCTGAGCATATATAGAGAGATATTAATTACTTGTTGATTTTATTTGAATCAGTTTGGTCAAGAACCTTTTGTTGGTTTATTTTGTTTTGTTCATGCTTTGATGTTGCTGTGTATTTACTTGGTGTGAATTTCCCCCTTACCAGATCATTCTCCGGATGTCACAGTGTAGCATTTCAGGGCCTCTACATTATTTTAAATGACAGAAAATTTTACTTCTTTGGCTGTGTTTCTGGAACCTCTTAAAAATATTTGTACAGAATCACAACAATGGACCTGAAGCGCCACATGGCAGTTACTGGCTGAAACTGAGCGGGAGCCACCTCCCTTAACAAGGAAACATGACTCCAGTGGCTGTCGTCCCCACTATCCTACTCTCGACTCAGCTCAACAGTCTGTGTCACCTGCCTGCCGGCCCCACCTGAAGCACCTTGGTTTGAGACCACCTCGTCTAGACAAAGATAAAATTATTAAGGAAAAAAAAATAAGTGATAGTCAACCAAAAGGTTTTGACTGTTAGAAATGTAGTAGCAAAGGATAAATGTGCAGCTTCCAAAATAAAACGCCACTTTCTTATCCCAAATACATGTATGCTGGACACACTGGAACACTTAGCATGAGTTTGAGAACAGAAACTTTATTTTCTGAGGTATCTTTTCTACATTTTCCAGTAAAGAATAAAATTGCATTCTGATGAGGGATAAATTTAATATAGTCAGGGAACACAAAAAGAAACTATGCTATGCCAGTGGCTGAACTGCCCCTTCTTTCCCTGAAGGGTATTTTATGGAGAAAAATGGCCTTATCCTCAAACATAGAGATATTTCCTGAATGTGTTTAATGTACCTTTAATCGTCAACTACAGTTTTGCCCTTCACTTATTTATCTGCTGTTTGGAACCTACTTCTCTTTCAAGCTGCTGCACATGATCAATAGTGCTTATGACCTGTGCAAAATGCATCCGTCATTCTAGTCTTAAATTATCGCTTTCAAGCTTCGAGCAAAACCCTCAGTTTTCAGGGATGTGAAAAACAAGTGCACATTTATCGTGCTTGGTCTCTTTCTAATTGTGTGGATGTATATAACATTCCTACTCAGACATAGTATCCCTCCATGAGTCCCACTGCGCCTTTTCAGCCTGTCTTCGTAGAGAAACCACACCATCGCCTTGAACTTATTCAGTCTCCTTTCTCAGGATTTATCATGCTTTCCCTATACCCCTGGAGCAACACAAACTGAACTCAATGTCGACTCCTTGGTATGGAACGTCCATATGAACAGAGAAACTTATCAAACACCATGTTTTTTAAAATGTACTTACGTCATTTTCATAATCAAGATGCAAAATCGAACTCCACCTGAGACTTAATAAATATCCTCAAATCCTGCTACCTGAACATATGTGCCATATGCACACAGCACTGATGAGAGTGACAGGCTCGCACATGCCATGTCACAGAGCTTTCCACTGGGAAGAGTTTCACAGTCTCTTCACTGACTCTCCACTAAGTTTAAGCAGATACGTACTTTCTACAACTGTTTAGCACCATTTCCAAACAAAGCTGGAAAAAAAATATCCAGAGGGAGAAAGAGAGTACACACACTCTAAAGAAGAATGAGTAGTCAGTACAAATTTGAACCTATGTCAAACTGCGCTATGGGATCAAGTTGAATCATCCTTCCTGACAAGATGGTTTGTGACAGTGGGACTAATTCACATTTTCATTATATAGAGCCTATCCTCTAAGAAGGGCAATAAAAAGCCAACTAATTGAATTATCCATGAGCCCATTTAAAGAAGAAATATTGCTCAATAAAATTATCCAGCCTCTCTCAAGCCTGCCTCTTCATGTCTTTTATCCTTCCTCTAAGGCATATGCACCTGACATCCATGACAAAGGCTCATGGCTCAACAGAGAGCTGGCCTGGGAGCAGTCACAGCTGAAGCCAGTTTCTCCACATTCACATGGGCCAAGGTAATATTATTCATAAGCAAAAAAGGGAGTTCACTACAGAAATACAATGCACAGATTTCCCTGGGAGGACTGACAGTCTCACTTGCTGGTCCAGAATAGTCCCCCTGCTGCCTGTTTCTCTGGTTGAAATTATACCATTCTAGCTTCAGTCCTTCAAGGTAAGGTATTATCACCTCAAACAATGTCTTTTAAAAGAAAAATAGCCTTCCTAGGGGTAACAAAGGGAAGTTGCTCTTGTCATCTGTACATCCAGGGTCTGCCCTTGTGCATTTCAGACAGCTGGTATAAGAGCTGTGATGAAGGGAGAAGGAGGTAATTTGGGCTGCTCTGTGTATGTACACACACACACACACACACACACACACACACAGGGATGGTCGCAATGATGGACTTTTGAGGCAGTAGGTTAAGTGACAATATGGTGGCAACAAAGATTAACTTCTCTGCCTTCCCAGTTTTGCTTGGGCAACCCTGGTTATCACAGGAATGAGCCCTCTTAAGCACTCAGAGCATATTCTCTCACATTAGTCTCTTGAATGAAATGTGAAGAGCTGGTTCACTTAGCCCCCGGATAAGGAAGCCAGGAACAAGTTTGTGAAGCCCCCTGCTGCCTCACAGAAATAGATTTATTTGTACCCTGCAAATTAAGCTCAGGTGCTCTTCTAAATAAAAACAATTACATTTGCTCTACCATGGTATTTGGGTTAATAATTCCCAACTGAATCAGTAAATCAAACAAGCATATTTTTACAAAACCTTATTTCCTCTGAATCTTTAATTTGTTGGCTAAATTGTGGAATAGATAAAGATTATCCATGTGGCCTCTTCTCTCAGCTGGGTTCCTCATACCTTAGGCTCCTTCTGTCATTGCATAAACACACTGAGTGTCCCTTGCTGACCACAGTGATCAGGAACCCTGTGAGGGAACCTTACCTGGGTCTGTACTCTCTACCCAGCAATCTCTCTTCTTGCTCTCAAAACACCACTATCCTGTGTTATGCTCTCTCAGAGATTTGTTCTCTACCTTCTCAAGTAACTTATTATTAGGTAGGAATGTAGGCTCTGGGGCCAGATCATTTGAGTTCAAATCCCACTTCTGCCTCTCACTGACCCTTTGAACTTGAGCAAGTTATTTAGCCTTTCTGCCTCAATTTCTTCATCTGTAACATCAGAAAACTAATAGTTCTCACCTACAAGGTTGTTATGAGAAATAAATGTATGTATGTGTATATATGTTTTATTGCAATTATAAATATATTACAAATAAAAATATATTCCAGGGCCGGCCGAGTGGCGCGATGGTTAAGAACTGGCTTGGGACACCAGAGGGCCCCGGTTCGGATCCCACATATGAGGACCAGTGACACTGCCCTCCACAGCTAAGATGCTGAACAATAGCTCAACCTGGAGCTGGGCTGCCATGAGTCACCATCGACGGCGTAGGCTGCAGCCCCGTGGCAGTGGGTTGCCATGGGCTACCGTGTGTAGCCAGCAGCCTGTGTGAGCGGCCAGCAGCCTGTGTGAGCGGCCATACAGAAGCCAGCGACTGATCTGCCTTGCCCGGGAAGAGTGCAATGATGGTGCCAA
The DNA here is from genome assembly GCF_001890085.2 of Hipposideros armiger. Taxonomy (NCBI): domain Eukaryota; kingdom Metazoa; phylum Chordata; class Mammalia; order Chiroptera; family Hipposideridae; genus Hipposideros; species Hipposideros armiger. The sequence continues at coordinate 327,753 of NW_017731684.1, read as the reverse complement.
ATTGGGCCAGTGAAGCAACGTCCTCCACAACTAGACTGAAGAACAGAATGACAGCAACTTGTCTGTTCCCCTTCCCCCAATTCCCCACCGCTGTTCCCATCCCCCCAATTCCCCAATAAAAATCTTTAATATATATATATATATATATATTGCATAAAAATGCTACCATTTGTATAAATGTCATCTAGTATAATATTCCTCTTATCACATGGTCTTCCTTAAGCCATTACCATGACTCTTCTATAGTACTTTTTCTCAGCTTCTGTAGGAAATATGAGGTTGCAGGAAAAGAGGTACTTGGGAATCACTCACGCCCTGAAAGTGACAGGAACAATTACTTACTGCTCACTTAGCATGTGGGGATTTTACATATCATTAAATGTAAACATCTCCACAGTGTGGTCCCATCTTCAACAACCACTGGGCAGCTTCTGATCCTGAAACTTCTCAATTTATGGTATTTTTCTGCCATCAGAGCTCATCTTTCTAGGTAGGCAATGACTGAACTGAAAGCTACAGCAACCACAGAGAATATTACATATGTAAAATCTAACAGTCAAGTTTCCAAATGTCCACAACTTAGATATCAGTATACACCTCTGTTCAACAAATAGAAACAACTGTATTCTGAGACATTACTAAATATTGGGGGGTGTTGCACGTGCCATTGTTCAAGCACATTTATTATTCCTCATTTGTTTTGCCTTGACCTCTGGAATTTAGCACATATTTCATTATATTTTCAGCATCAACTCAGGAGTGAAAAAGAGCACTCACTGGGTTAGGACGCAGTCTCAGCCGTGACTATTAATGACTCAGACACCTTGTTAACGTCCATCGTCACCTCTAAGATTCCATGTGTTTATCTGGAAAATGGGGAGAATCTCACAGGATCGTTTTAAGTTCAAACTAATACACATGAGAACATTCTGTAAACTGTGCAGTCATCAGCAGCATAAAGATCATTGTTGTTATGTTACAACAATAATAGTCAATGCTTTTGAGATCTTATTATGTGCCAGAAACCCTTAAGTGCCATATATAGGTTATTTTGGTCAATGCTCATAACAACAAAATAAGATGCATATCATTACAATTCCCATTTTACAGATGAGCTCTGGAACTTGAATTCTGTCCCTAGATTTTTACATGATTACTATGCTTCCACCAGAAACCAACCTCCACTTTAGCACCAAACATCATTAGAATCTGTTAGATCTTGTGCACTAGTTTCTTATTGCTGTTGTAACAAACTATGACAGATGCAAGTGGTTTAAAACAAAATAAATTATTATCTTATAATTCTGGAGGTCAGAAGTCTGAACTGGGTAACATGAGGCTAAAATCATGGTATTGGTGGGGCTACGTTTGTTCTGTAGGTTCTAGGGTAGAATTCATTCTTTTCCTTTTCCAGCTTCTAGAGACTGTCTCCTCCTCCCCTCCCCTGCTTGGGTAATGGTCCCTGCATTCATCTTCAAGGACAGCAATCACAATACACTGACCAATGCTTTGGTCATTATATCACCTTCTCTGACTCTGACTGGAGCCTCTCTCTCACTTATAAGGACACCTGTGATTATATCAGGCCTAACCACATAATCCAGGATAATCTCCCCATCTCAAGATCCTTCATTTAATCATATCTGTGAAGTCCACTTTGCAATGTCAGGTAGCATATTCACAGATTCTGGACATTAGGATGTGGACATCTTTGGGGGAGACATCATTTGGCCTACCACACCTTGCAATGGTTAACTCATCAAATTACAACTAAAGAATTATTTCTAATATATAAAAATGGAAAGGACATAAATTGTTTCCATTCTACCATCTTTTCTGTGACACAGACCCATGTTTAAATGTGGAGGTAAAATGTATGTTGTCTCAACAAGCTAGTAAAATGACTTATGTGGTTAGCAACAGAGGATAAGGAAAATACACAGTATCACCTCTTCCAACACTAATAAGAGGAGATGGTCTTTGGGTGAATATAGAAGCTCTGTTTCCAGTGATAGTATTTGACTGCATGATATAGCTAACTGTAACATCTCTAGCAAGAAATCATTAAAAACTATGTGGCAAATCCACAAATTATAGATGTCTATCCCTGGCTCCCAATTCAGAGTTGTGAATTGTACATCGACAATGATCAAGGGAAGGATCCTGGACTATCACTGGTGGAGCAACTGAGACCAACAGCATTGCTAGCCAGAGATGAGAGGAATCTAACACACATGGTAGAGGAGAGAGATCATGGACATCAAGTGTGGCTCAAATCTAACAATCAGGATTGTTGCTTTTTCCCATTAAACCTCCTGATGCAAGTTGTGCCCAGCCACCCACTTCATGTTGGTCCTAAGTGGGTCCCAGAACTGCCAGCAGTAAGGAATAATAAATGCTACATTGCCCTACTCATCTGTTCCAGATCTTTTAGTGTCTCCAGTCAAAATCCAGCTGCCAATCTCTGCATTCTTGGGCTCAAGAGGCTTTTTATCTGGAACTAAAATCCAGGCACTCTGACCTTGGTCAACAGTCTAGAAGTGCCTAGAATTTAACACCCTCAGGGAGTAGCTCTTCTCAAGGACTCTCAGGAATTGAACATGTATGTAACCCTTCAAGTGCCCTGATTCGCTGCTGGGACATTTGTGGTACATGTGTTTTGCCCCACTTCCCAGTATCCCATGGAGATCTGATTGCTTGCTGTCATATCTGGCTTAATAATGTTGTCCTGATTGGCTCTGTTTCCTTCACTATATTAATTAATGTTTCCTGTACCTCCTAAATAAGCCTGAATCTACTTGGTTTGCTCAGGACTCAGGGGTTCCTAGAACATGGACCTTTCAATTTTAAAACCAAGACAGTCCTGGGAAAAACATCCCACATTTGTCTGGAACTGAGGGCCTTTGCAGGATGTGGGCATTCCAATGGTATAATCTGAGAAATTGCTGAGGAAATCAGAATGAGTTAGTCATCCTAGCTGGAACCCAAAGGATTTCTAGGAAATACGCCTTTGGAATTGGTTCTTGATGCTAAGAATTGGCAAAATGGCAACACAATCACCATTGCTGGTATCAAGTGGAGTAGTGTGTTATGATATTATAATTACTCAAACTCTCAATTGAGGTTGAATTGGGATGGACACAGTTGGAAGAGGATACCCCACCTTATGCAATCTCTCCAGCACTGGAGAAAAATGGTGACAGTGACTATTGGAAGGGCTGTGGAATTGGCTAGTGGTGTCAAGTATCATCAATGACCTGGAAAAAGAAACGACAGGCTCAGGTGAGTTAAACAAACCAAGGCACAGTGGGGATTCCAGAATGCCTCTCTGACAGCATCTACAGAAACCCATCTCTGCAGGCTGATAAGCTCATGCTGAAAATCAGGGCCAGAACCTGATGTGAGAGAAGAATTGTGAGGAATATGTAAATCACAGGCCCTCCAAGCCTGCTATGTTACAGTCAGGGCAATGAGATATGGGCTAGGGTCATCTGAGAAAATGGAGTCTATACTCAAACTCTCAGATTCCTCTGAACCCTCTGGGACTGAAGCAGTCACCTACCTCCCATTGTTAAAAGATAACATCCTCTCCTTGCCTGGACACCAAGCAGAAGCTTCACTTGGGAGAAGACCTTGCAAAATGACACTTTCCTTCCTCAAAATCTGTCCCACCTTCCCACATAGGTTGGTAACAAGGGTCAAGTTTCAGTACAGCTTGACTAGAGAAGTACTAATTCTACTTCAGGAAGAAAATAATTATTCACCAACAGAGCTTCAAAACCTGGCAAATAGAAACCTGAAGAAACTGGGGAAACATGCCTGGTAGTGGCTATTGAGGGTGCTGCACTTTGAGGTAAGAAAGGGGAGCAAAAGGAAATCCTGGATAAGGGCGAGCTTATAGATATCAAGCATGTCCCACACAAGGCAAGCCAGAAATGCTAAGAAAGTAATACTCCCTCTTCCTAACACACACACACACACACACACACACACACACACACGAGCAGACCTCAGTTAATGACTCTTGGGAATTGGTGTATAAATATCCCCATTTTCTTGCCCCTTAAATGAGCCATTTCTGAGGAGTGTGTTTTGTACATTTCTCAGAATTTCCCCATGGGATTAAGCTCCAGTTACCACTATGGCAGTTGGCTTAGTAATGGGCCTTCTAGTAACTGTCTTCTTTTCCCTTTCTTACCTCCCCACCCAAATAAAATGTTCACATCCAAATCTTTGCCTGAGAGTCTGCTTCTCAGAGAACCCAAACCAAATCATGGAAGTAAACATCTCATTTCTAAAACTTTAGAGCATACTCTTTAATCTATCAATCATCTTAAAAATTAAAAGAAAAAAAGAGAAATGTATTGAGTACCACATTAAAAACTTAAAGATTTATACTGTCTCTCTCACTATGCTATAACCCCAGTATCTGACACATTGTAGCTACTTATTAAATATGTGTTCAATCAATGAATAAACAAATGAATAAATGAAAAGATTAACTCTCACTAATTATGTAAGTAGGAGTCAGAAAACTTTGTTTGTGAAGGGCTAGATTTTTATATACATATATTTGGGCTTTGCAGGTCATACAGTATCTGTCACTGTGAGTCACCTCATCTCTAATAATGTGAAAGTAGTTATAGATAACATGTAAACAAATGAGTATAGCTGTGTTCCAATAAAAATTTATTTCCAAAGGAGGCAGGCAGCCATTTTGGCCCCTGGGCCATAGTTTGCCAAACCCTGGTGCGAATCAAAATTAAAACCATGCCAAAACTTCAAATAAGTGAAAGAAAATCCAGAAAAAGTTCAATATGCTGATACCAAGGCTCTGATAACTGTATCATTATTAACTATATCATTTATCTATATTGATAGTATTTATAATTTTATACATGTTAACTATATCAATAGTTCTGATGGCTATTTTGATACTTTTTAAAGTATACAATTATTTTTTTAACTTATTTTCTCATTTCTGATGGTCCTGCTTTGCTAAAAGCTTAATTTACTATTTTGGTAATTCTATACCACACAAATTATTGTAAAATAAAATTTACAAAATGAAGAGCAGAGACAGATTACATTGCATAAAAATAAAATAAATACATACATTAAAATATGGACATCAAGTTTGGGGAGGAGAAATGAAAAGAGACGCATAGAAATGCAGAGATTAGAAGTTAAATCTGATTTTGTTTTTATTCCTACTGGGAAAAGTACCAGTGGACTCTACTAGGCACCTACACATATGCCTTAAATGTTGACATTTTTCACCTGTAGAATAAAGTCTTTATCACATATGTTAAAATTTAAACAGGCAATCGACTGGGAGTATTACTTAAACAATCCACAGAGGGATTCCCCTTGGCTTTCCCACCTCCACCCAACCACCCTCTTTCACAGCACACAGCTTTATCTCTGCGATTATCTGAAATCTTTGTGTGTTTGAAAATCATCTATGCTAGTGCTGGAGAAGCTGTGACAACTTTTGAATGAACCAAAAATGACTGCTGTAGAATGCTGCATGATGTCTGATGGGCCCTCCAGAGACAATCTGACTGTGGGGTGTATACACCTTTAACTGTCTTTTACCAATCTATTTTGCAACTTGGAGGAGAAAAAGTTAAATTGTGGGTGGTGCTGGTGAAATCAATGTTTTCTTTAGAGAGCAAGGCAAGTGATTCCTGCTTGAGGTAATACAAATGAATATTGTCCAGTAGAGATTATAAATCTTCTCAAGTCCAGTTCTCATTGGAATCAATTGTAAAATATCACTGGTTTACTCATTAATTAAAAAAGTTAAATTAAATCTTTGACATGTGTTCATTTTGTGTGTGTGTGAGTCATGGTTTTACCTTTTGAAGCATCTCCTTTAACCCATTAGATGCAATAGTTGAACATGTACCAGGAAGGGAACAGTGTCATGCTCAGCGCTGGGCTAAGCACAGAGACAAACCTCGATAGGTATGTGTTGCCTGAATGACTAAATCATCAAATGAATGAAAAAATGAAGTAAATGGAGATGGCCTAATAGGATAGAATGCCAGGGCAAGCCTAACTAGAATATAACTTTCAGGGATGCCCTGAAAGGGTCTACAAGTTGTGCATGTGTACCAGCTCCCTATCAAGGCTCTGTGTTCTGGGTTCTGGGTGTGTATTTTTTTAAGGTAAAGGATACCTTTCTTTAATTACCCAAAGCTTCCACGTGGACTAGGGGAGGATGTGAGGACAACGTGAAGACATTGGAAGACCCAAAGTAGCCATAGAAATGTGGGGAGATTTAGGTGAAAACTGAGCACCAAAACAAAAGACAGTGTCATTGAGAAGGGATATTTTGATGAAGGTGGCCTATTTACAGCCTTTTTTAATAAAAGTTATCTAGAGAATTCATCTGTCAAGTTGAAAGAAGATCTCAACACTTAAAAATAAGAGAAAGAAGAAGGCCATAATGAATTCTCGACAGTGAAGAGCTATTAACAATCACTCTACTGTGGTGAAATTCTGAACAGAAAGCATTTTGAATTGGAATAGTCCATTTTAAAAATCATGCTGTCATAATATTGAGAGTTAAACAGGTATAAATAATAGTTTTGCATGCTTCTCATTGTCAGATACCTCAGTAATTTATGGAGAAAAGACTTCCTTAAGTCACAACAAAGATGAAGGATTTGATAGGCTGTCCCTCTATCATCTCAAACTGTCATAGATTGATAGAAAGATATGGAATGTAAAGAACAGCATTTTATACTGTTAAAAAGATTCTTCAACAGTTAAAATTATTTTAGAAGAAAATAAAATATGTGGTTTTGTCAACTGAGCACCTGATATATTTTTAAACTATGATAACATCTTCAAAAAAATAACACTCCACACATAAATCTATTTATCATGCCAATATATTTCCATGCATCTTTTTGAAGCCTGTAGACCATACAAATCATGATGACAATTTAAAAAATCATCTGAAATCTTATAATATACACAGTGCCAAATGTTAGAGGGTAAAAGTTCAGAAATGACATATGCAATCTACCAGGGTTTTTCAGCTTTGGCACTAGTGACATTTTGGGCCAGGTATGTCTTTGTTGCACAGAACTATCCTGTTAATTGTTCGGTATATAGCAGCATGCTTGCCTCTACCCATTAGATGCCAATAGTCTCTTCTTCTGTAGTTAGGACAACTGAAAAAAATACCCAGATATTTCCAAATGACTCCTGGGTGACAAAATCACCCCTAGTTAAGAACCACTGATCTAAGCCCACGCAGTTCTAATAGGTTATTCAAATTTATCTAATAAATATTTGTACCAGATCCAAATCTTGGCAAGAATCTCAAGAACTATCTAGTTATCTTTTCCCCAATAGACGCCCAGCAACTTCTTCTAATGAAAAAGCAGAGGAGGAGTAGAAATCAAAGTGAATGTAATAGAAACATTTATTGAGTTCTGATTATGTGCCAGACACTATGCTAAGCCTAATCCATAGATTAACTCATCTAATCCTCACAACAACTCTACAAGGCAAGTATTCATATCATGCCCATGTTATAGATGAGAAAACAGAGGGTTGGAAATAACAAATGTTCTGCATAAAATTACTAAGGTAGAAAGTACACCAGCTGAGATCCCAAACCAGGCAGGCTAACACAGACTCTACTTTTAATATGTACACTCTACTGTCTCCTGTGAAGTAAACACTACCTTTATCTCACATTAGACAGCTCAGGCTAAAAGACATTTTGGCCCATGGGCCAATGATCTATAGGTCAAATCCAGCCCATCACCAAATTTAGTAAGTTGTATTGGAACACAGCCATGCCCCTTCATTTACATTTTGTCTATGGCTGCTTTCACTCAAGAAAAGCAAATTGAGTAGTAGAGACAGGGGCTGTAGGGCTCACAAAGATGAAAATAATTACTATGTGGCCTTTTACACAAAAAAAGTTAATCTATGCAGAGCCCTGTTTTAGAGGCTGAGAAGCCGGCCCCTCAAATGCTAAGTGGTAGAGCCAGAACTGAATCAGCCCAACTCCATACCAGGCTCTTATCCACAGAGCTGCTGAGCACAATAAGGAATGGCACCAGCACAGAGCTACAACTTACTATGTGCCATGCCCTCCTGTGCCTTTTCTTATGTGGGAACTCATTTAATCCTCCAAATGACCCAATGAGGTATTAGGATGTGTGGAAAAGACACTGTTAGTGTCCAGCCCATATCCTTGCAGTAGTCCCATCTGCACACTGAGGACTTTTTTCCCCTTGCTTTTGGAGCACACATGGCCCAAGAATAGGACAAGTGGAAAGACCCAGAGAATAAATGACAAATAAGAAACTTTCAAACGCTTAGTGACTAATTCTTCAGTCTTCATACTGGAGTAACTCTGAAGGCTCTTCCACACTCACTCCCCAAGTTCCCAGTTTCCCACAATGGTGATTGGTTTGATAATGCATTCTTCATTGGATTTCTCCTTTCCCCCTTTCCTTTCCCCATTTCCCAACTTATGATTTTTGGAAACATTTCCCAGATAAACTACCTGTACTTGAATTCTTATCTCAGAAAACTAAGAGGTTATATAACTAGCCCAAAGTCACACTGCTGATAATAGGTGGTGTCAGGATTTGAACCCTGCCATCTAGCTGCACAGTCCATGCTCTTAACCAAACCATTCCCTAGTAATAGCTAACAATGGGGACATCTGGATATTCCTGTTCTTCTTTCTCTACTGTGCAGGAAAAATAGATAACCATGAACACTCTCTCAGGGTTTATTCTGGGAGCGATGAAAGTCATTTCAGGGGAAACACACACACACACACACACACACACACACACACACACACACAATACCTTCTCTCTGCTTCTTCCTCTCTCGATCCAGAAGGGAAAGTCAATTTTTGTGCCAACACCCAAGAGAGATGGACAGAGGCAAACTTTCCACTTTCTAGTCTTAGAAAGTAACATCTACACATTCCCTTTGCTTGTGCTCTATTACCAGCCCTGACACAAAATATTCCTTTGAACTCCAAGTAAACAATCAGGGTTACCATTTCCCCAGGCCCTATAATAGATATAAAACTCAGTCCAGATTCCATTACTGAGATGCAGAATCCATGTGTGTCCATAAAATCACATTTCTATTCCCCTTCAGCATAGGAAAAGAAACAAACTACATTCTCTTTCTCTTAGGGATTAAACACACACACACACACACACACATTTGATTGCTATACTACTGTCACAATTCCTCATCTGCAGCCCACCACCCTCATATAATGAGAGGCATTAAAATCATGCTATCTGTCATGTGCATATATCCTGATGGCTGAGCAAGGGCTGCTACCCAAGGGAGCTTCTTCAATAGACTACCACAAGAACTATAAGAAAAATGGGTTTATTTTCTTTTAATAACCTATGTTGTAAAAAGCAAATTTCTTATAATATAAGTGGCCTTAGAAAGAGAAAATGAGGAATCAACCCCGGGTTAATACATAGAGCTGTGCATTGTGGAGTATGTGATTAGTGCTCCATAGTATTGTACATGGGAACATTTGTTCAAGTGTATATGGCAGCCCCGTCTTGAGCCTATCTCCAAGATCCATGAACCCCATATGGATTTGTGTTGCCCAATATATTCTTATATCATAACGATTGCATCATTCAGTGTTAGTGATTTTCAGGCAGTATCATAATGCTTCTACTTGGCAGTAACAGAGTTCTCAACTAACAGCAGTTATATTTCATAAGCCAGGAAGAAAGGAAACAGGGTGGTTCAAGAGTTTCCTGCCTTAATGATTCCATGATATCTGGGCTCTGGATGGATTTCTCTGCAATTACTTTGGCTCTACCTTTTGGTCACAAGACAGCTACCACAACTTTAAGCATCATGCCTCATGAGCACCTGACCAACTTCATCCATTCACATAACCTGAGAGGCCCTTGCAGTACTGAGTCTGTCTGTTGGAGTAGAGTAATAGAGTCATAAACATAGGTTTCTGAAGAGTGTAGGGATATTACATATCTAGAATCACCCAATAGTTGGTATCTTCCTGAAGCCTGGTTGTTTTGCTCCTTATATAAAAATCTTTCTAATGTATCCTCATCCCCCATTAGTTTATATAACGTGAGTTTCTGTTCCTTATCACCAAATTGCTAAAACAACTCAGTTGTCTGCTACCAGAAAAGGACATTTCTCCCACTGCAGTTTGAATCCATTGAAATTGCATTGCATTTCAAAAGAAACAACAGGATCCATTAATTTTAATGCATTCCAGAGATGAGGTCTTTCGGTTCTCATTAGTAGTACCTGCTGCCCATATAAAATAAATTTTCCCTTATAGCCTTCCATGAAAATTTGGTTGGTTTCTGTTATTTCTTTGTGATGAACCCCTTCTTCCATTTATTCTTTTTTTTCTCATATTTTCTGTGTGTCTTATTTCAACTGGAAGGTCGCTTAAGAATTGTTTTATAGCTAGGTTCAGACATTCAGATACGTGGTTTTATGTAGCCATCTGAAGACAATGGCTATATAGTCATTTTGAATCTGCACCTGAGCTTCCTATACTGAAAAATGTGACATTCTAGAGTTGTCTGAAGGAAAGGAAAACTGTTCCAAGTGTAGGGACTTGATGACGCTAAGTGTGCAAAATACACTGCTTGCTTACCTTCATCAGGGTGGGGACTATTGAGGAGATAAAGCTCAACTATTTTGAGTATTAAAACAGGTTTTCATAGTAACACACTAGAATGACTAGTGAGACAAAAGCTTTTCCATAGTCTTTAAGTGCAGCACTTGCATATTATTTCTAACAGCTTCCAATGTAAGTGGTGCATGTTTAGTTGTATTTTTCTTTTAAAAATCAATATGCCATATGTGATACTACTTACCAAGAATAAATTCATATCATCAGGTTTTACCTTATTATGGTCATGCTACCTACAGTAGCAGCATCTATAGCACAGCTCAGATTCTAGAATCAGTCTACCTCCACTTAGGTCCCAGCCCTGCTACTTGTTAGCTGTCTAACCAGCTAAGTTACTTAACCTTCCTGAATCTTGGTTTACTTATAAACTAAACTGGTTTTCCTACCACATAGAGTTCTGTCTGAATTCAATGAGATAATCCATGGACCACACTTACCATGATGTACTCAGTCAGTATTTATTATGATCAAAGATTCAACATAGTCAACATTGATTTTAACATCAAGGCAATGAAATTTTAACTTGGACAACTTTGCTAATTTACTTCTAAAATGCTTATTTATAACCAATTAATTCGTTTGAAAGTTGAAAGTATATCATTTAAACTCAGGAACAGTAATGGGAGATTGTTTTAGTAATGTAAAATAATTTTAAATAAAGTCAAAATTAAGTAAATTCTGGAATGAAGGGAGCTGCAGTACTTTAAAGAGTCTTCTTAGCCATGTCTTTATCTTGAGTATGAATTGTTTTATACTTCGCAATCAGAGTCACTTAAATATAAACTTAAGTTATAGGCAACAATACAAAAAATTTTATCTAGACCTGTATTTCAATTTTTCACATAGTACAGAAACTAAATAAAGATATGGGTTTGTTTCAAATCCCGAAAAATACTGCCAAAATAACTGTAGTCATCCAACACCACAATTGCAAAAGTGAGTATCCTCAATGGAAATAGAGTTTACATAAATAATGGAGATAGGAGGGAAAATAAAGGAAATCTAAGAGGAACTGTAAACCTATTAGAGAAATATGCTGCCAGTGGGGCAAGTTAATTAAAACATGTCACTAAGCTAATTCCCAAAACTTTAGTAATTAATTTTTGACAGTATTACTAGAATATTACTTCAGATTAGTTACAGCTCATGGTCATTTATGAATGAAATTTTCTTTAGGATACAAGGTGTTCTCACAATAAGAATGTTCCCTTTTGTTAATTTTGGCAGTTCATTTTCAAAATGGAATAAAACTTGAGAAGATAATGAAATGAATGATTGGAGATCTGAAAAAGACTTAAGAGGACATATGGTAGCTGAATAATAAGTAATACATAATAAATAATAAAAACAAATCATCTATGCCATTACTCTCCTCTCTAGTGCCCATGAGAGACATAATCAACCTAAATTGGCTGGTCCTATAGCTCAGAGCAAAACTTCCTCACCAAGATCAGCTAACACCTCATTATATAAGTGAGCCAGCAAAGATCAGTTGTAAAGTGCCCCCAGTCAACCCACAGAAGCCTGAAGGAAAAAATACTAATATTTTATGCCCTGAGATGATGTGAATATTTGTTACAAAGCAGTAACAAATTAATATAATTATGATGTATGTGATGATGATTATTACTATCTCAAGTAACTTCTATATGATAGGTATTTTGCCATTTTATGTCTAATCCTCACAATACTTCTGCAAAACAGTGTTATTATTCCCACATTAGAGGTTGGGAAATGAGACCCAGAAAGTTTAACAACTTGCCCAACGTCTAACACCTAATAAGTGGCTGGCCTATGGTTTGAACTCTAGTTTAATACCAAAATTTCATGTTCTTTTTAAAATATCTATCTATCTATCTATCATCTATAATTTATCTATCATCTATCAGTATCCACATATCAGTGAGAAACAATAAATTTTCTTTGAAGAAAATAAAGGCTCAGTCCTCAAGGCTGATGTGAAGAGTACAAAGGGGAATGTAGGAGGAATTGATGGTCAGGGGTAGGCCAAAGGCTGGGTTATCCAGGGATTCCCAAGTCACTGTAGAAAGTTCAGATTTTACATTTTACTCTGTGCAAAATAGATGGCCACAAAATGTGGATACAGAATGTGCTCATACATGTATTCATTCAGCAGATATTTAATAAGCACTTTGCTAGACACTAGGGTTTCAATGGTGAGCAATAAAAGAATAAAAGTTTCTTCCAACATTTAGTTGACAGTGCAGGGAATGAGAGCAAGATATTACTTGAAGAACCAAAAGTAAAGGTAAAAAATTACTGTCATAACTGCCAGGAAGGAGACATACATAATTATTTGATAGTTGAAAGTAGAAAGAAGTTGAATGAATGAATGAATGAGTGAGTGAATAAATGAACAAACTGATAGGAAGGATCCCCATCCAAATCTAAAGGCATGACATAATGGTTTGTCATAAATGGTTTCAAATGTGGGTCTTCAGAATAGAATCCTAAAATTGACGGCTATGAATTTTCCCATCTTTACGTCTGAGTAGAAAGGGTGGCTGGGATGATATGGAAGAGCTTCTAGGTCAGAAAACAGGAATCAGTTTTCCTTGAAGAATCCCCAGATGTAACCCTTAGTAACAGCCTACTTCAAAATAAATGCGATCGGCAAAAATGCAGGCAGTTTAGACTCAGGCAAACAGCATCCAAGAGCCTATATATAATGACCCAGGAAGAAAGTAATCTAGGAGACAAATAAAAAAATTGTAATCCTACAAGCAGTCCCAGCCTCTCTTAGGATTCAGAGGGGGAAACAAAGCAAAAATACCACCTCACTTTTAGATGCCGGAGAAAAAGAACTCACAGAAAATTCTGAATAATGAACTCACATTTTTATTTTTTATGTTGTGGAATCAGCTTTTTCTTCAGAAGCAAGAGCAAAAACCAACCTACTTTGAAGAATTCTGATACGTATTAAGGAAAATGAGTTTAGTTTCTAAAATAGAGGAAGTGCTCATATGTTTTGGCTTGGATAATCTTTTAATCATTTTTCTTAAAAACATACATTAAAATAGTATTTACATATTTCACCAAAAATAAAAATTTGGGAGTAATTTTTTAGAAAATGAATAACACTGCCCATTCTATATGGATAGTTCTTTACTTCCAAAGGAAATCCTTTTTAACAAGTTAATCTTTCAATCAATTCTTAAAAACAATACTTTTCCCACCCCAAATAGAAGTACTCAAAGAGGCTCAGCGGACTTAAATGGATTTAAAATAAACAGAAAAGATAAATTGTTAAGAAGACCATTTTAACAGTTCCTTTTCTCCCTCCAATATTAGCACCTTTCCCTTCATGTAAGTAATACCACAGTCACCCAACAAATGCTGAGGCAAAATACAGAACTTGCTAGTTTTTCACATAAAACACCACACTCTCCTTCTGTTAATATATAAACTCAGGAGGCGAGCCAAGATGGCATAGTAGATAAACACTGTACCTGCTTCCTTCCATGAACACATTAAAATTACAAATAAATTCTAGAACAATCAACCTGGAGAACCATCTGAAGTCTAGCTGAAATGGAGTTTTGTATTTAAGGATATAAAGAATTCACATCGAGACTGATAGGAGGGGCAGACACACCAAACAAGCAAGCCTCAAACCTTCGTGTGGTGGTTGAGAACCGGGAAAGATACCTTGGATGCAGAGGTTCTCCCTGGAGAAGTGTGGTTCCCTTCCACACCAGGCTCCCCAGCCCAGAAAGAAGAGCCCCCACAACATGTGGCTGTGAAAAACACTGGGGATTCTGACCATCCAGGTGGGCGGAAGTCTATGGGAAACCCAGATGTCTGTTTCAACAGCCCACATACAGGTTCACTCACTCTCAGGCACTCACCGTGGGCTCTGGTGGAGGAACAGTAACTCAGGTGTTGTCAGAGACATACAGAGGGCAGACTGAGGAGTGTGGCTTCAGGGGTTGAACTGGAGGACATTCAGCATTTTCCCAGTGAGGGGTCCTCTTCCTGTGCAGCCTGCAGATGGATGCCATCTTTCCTATGTTGAGCCTGTCCCCACAGGCCAAATCTTAATTTGATTGGCCTGGTGAGCTCCACTCACTCCACCCTGCTGACTCACTGGGACTCTTCCCCACCCAACTCGCCCAACTTCAGAGGGACTGTCTCCGCCAGAGCCAGCCCTGCCCAAATTGCACTCTTTCTTTGAAAACTATCAGAGTCCATGGCCTTCAGGTGGGTGGCAACTGCCTTGGTGTGCTCTGAGGCTTTTGCTGAGTAGCTCCAGGCTTCGCACCGGCACCAGACCAAAGTCTACATTAACCTGTTGACCACAACTTTTCCCACTCTAGTGACTCCCAGAGACCCTGCCTCACCCAACTTCTGTACTGCATGAGGCTTTATCACTGGCTGAACCTTAAGGGAGCCAGCAGGCGGCAGCAGGCCTAGGGGTGTTCTGGCATTTTGCAGAGCTACCACAGGCCCAGTACTGATGCTCGTACTCAATTCACAGCGTGGCCTCTCCCACCTGCCTCCTGGGTTAGCACAGGCAGCAAACAACTGGATATCACTTTGTAGCTCCAACCAGGTAGTCCCCAGCAGGTCACAGGCAGTGGGTGACCTCGGCCTGCACAGAAGATGCTTGCAAAAAGACCCAGAACCAACATATTTGGAGGTTGGCTAAGACCACAGCAGAGCACCACTCAATTGGCCCCAGGAGCAGCACACCCAAAAGGCGGTCTCAACAGGCACCAGAGCCTGCTGGGATGAATCCCAGATGAAAAAGCCTGTAAGTTGTAGACATGGCCAAAACCCACAGCCAATTAGCCTGAGAGTCAATCCCACCCACCCACATGCCACTAGCAATCAAGGCTCAACTATAACAGGAGGGCACACATAACCCACACAAGGGACACTCCTGGAGCACCCAGAACAGGTGACCAGGAAGACTGTGGGAGGGCCACACAGGGTACCGATTACATAAGGTCACCTGTCCAAGACTGGGAGACATAGAAGATCTACTTCATACATAAAAAAAAATAGAGAGGCAGCCAAAATAAGGAAACAAAGAAATAATACATTCCAAAGGAAAGAACTGGAGAAAAATCCAGAAAAAGAACTAAGTGAAATGGAGGCAAGCAATCTACCAGAGACAGAGATCAAAACAATGAATATAAGGACATTCAAGGAACTTAGTGATAACTTCAATAGAGAGATAACAAGCATAAAATAGAACATAGGAACCATAAAAATGAACCAGTCAGAAGTGAAGAATACAATAACTGAAATGAAGAATGCACTAGAAGGAATCACTGGCAGATTAGATGAAGCAGAAGATTAAATCAGCAGCTTGGAAGACAAGGTAGCAGAAAGCGCCAAATCAGAACAACAAAAGGAAAAAAGAATCCAAAAAAATGAGGACAGTTTAAAAGACCTCTGGGACAACATCAAGCATAACAACATTCGCATATAGGGGTATCAGAAGAAGAGAGAAGGCAACGGATTGAGATATTATTTGAAGAAATAATGACTGAATACTTCTCTAAACTGGCTAGGAAATAGACATACAATTCCAGGAAGTGCAGAGTCCTAAATAAGATGAACCGAAGGAGGCCCACACCAAGACACATTATAATTAAAATGGCAAAGGTTAAAGACAAAGAGAGAATCCTAAAAGCAGAAAGAGAAAGGCAACTAGCAACTTATAAGGGAGTTCCCATAAGATTGTCAGCTGATTTCTCAACAGAAACTTTGCAGGACAGAATGGAGTGGCACAAAATATTTAACATGATGAAAAGCAAGGGACCACAACAAAAATTACTCTTTCCAGCATAGCTATAATTTAGAATCAAAGGACAGGTAAAGAGCTTCCCAGACAAGAAAAAGCTAAAAAGTTCATCACCACCAAACCAGTATTACAAGAAATATTGGAGGGAGTTCTTTAAGTTGGAAAAACAAACAAACAAAAACATCAAAATACGAATAAAATGGCAATCGCTACATATCTACCAATAATTACTTTCAATGTAAATAATTAAAGGTTCCAAACAAAAGACATAGGGTGGCTGAATGGATAAGAAAACAAAACACTTACAAATGCTGCCTACAACAGAATCACTTCACATTAAAAAACACACAGACACAAAGTAAAGGGATGGAAAAATGTATTTCATGAAAACGGAAGCAACGGACAAAAAAAACTAGAGTAGCAATACTTATGCCAGACAAGATAAACTTTAAGACAAAGACTATAACAACAGACGAAGAAGGACCCAGTAATCCCACTTCAGTGTATTTATCTGAAGAAACCCAAACGCTACTTTGAGGGGACCTGTGCATCCATATGTTCATTGCAGCACTGTTTACAATGGCCAAGATGTGGAGGTAGCCTGGGTGTCGTTGATGGAAGAATGGATAAAGAGGAGGTGGCACATATATACAATGGAATATTGCTCAACCATGGAAGGGAATGGACTCTAGTCATCTGTGATGGCATGGATGATCTTGGAAGATACTGTGCTGAGTGTAATGTAAGACAGAGAAAGACAGATGCAATATGATTTCGCTTATATGTGGAATCTAAAGAACAAAATAAACAAACAAAACAGAAACAAACTGATAAAGAGAACATACTGATGGTTGCCAGATGAGAGGGGGTGAGGGAGGGGGTGAAAAAAGGGAAAGGGATTAAGAAGTACAAATCGGTTGTTACACAGTAGTCATGGGATGTAGAGTATAGCATAAGGAATATAGCCAATAATATTTATTAATAACTATCTATAGTGTCATGTTGGTACTAGATTTGTTGGGGTGATAGATGAGAGGGGGTTGAGGAGCAGGGTACAAAAGGTGAAGGGATTAAGAAGTACAAATTTGTAGTTATAAAATATTCATGGGGATGTAAAGTAAAGCATAGGGAATACAGTTAGTGATATGGTAATTAGCATGTACAGTGCCAGGTGGGTACTAGACTAGTCTGGGGGATCACTTCATAAATTATATAAATGTCTAACCACTATGGTGTACACCTAAAATTATTATAAAATAATATTGACTGTCAACTGTAATTGATAAACTTAAAAAGCAAGAGGAAAAGGAAGGGGAATAAGAAGTCAAATTTCTAGCTATAAAACAAATAAGTCATGTGGATGTAATATACAGCATAAGGAATATAGTCAATAATATCATGATAGCGTGGTACAGTGTCAGATGGTTTCTGGACTTATCATGGTGATCACTTCTTTAGGTATATAAGTGTCGAATAACTATGGTATATATCTGAAACTAATACAATATTGTATGTTATATATATATATATATATGTATATACATGTATATGTATGTATTCAGAACAGCACAATATAAATGTTGATTAAAATGAAAATTACTGCACATGTAAATTTTGGGGATTGAAGGAGAGTCCTCTGTACCTCTCATCTGTAAAGCAAGAGAAAAATAGAACTGTTTTAAGAGATACGTTGTGAGGATTAAATTAGTATGCACACCTATATAGTTTATGCACACCTATAGCTGGTATTCCATTTAAATATAAATATGTAAAATTCAATGTTTCCATTCATCAAAACTGAAAACTATCATCTATCTATGCATAACTCACAGGAATGCAATCACTAGACAAATGTAAAGGATTATTATAATCTCAAACAACTGTGAATATTACATGTTGTTTGGTTCCCAGACAGGGAGTTAAGCCTATAAACAGAATACCCTACAGGCTCAAAGCAGGTGGTTTAAATTAGGGTAAGAGAAGAGTAGTCATTAAACTGAGAGTGGTGGGGTCTATGGTGAATTCTGGGCAACCATGGGAAAATGGAGGTATACTGTGGCCAGATCTGCCACATTTTTACCCAGAAAGTCTGGAACTTTGGATTTTTCTGAATTTGTAAAATATTGGCAAACAATTCAAAAGTTTTTAATCTGATGACAACACTCATGATATCCAGCAAAAGCTGTAAGATATGTTTTTAACTTCCAGTCTAGGTCAGAAGTTTTCAAACCGTACTTCATGAAAGATAAAGAGTAGATTGTGAGATTAGGAATCATGTCTGTGTTCAACAGACCATACCTTCTTGAGTCCTCTCCACTCCCTTTCACCAGAGTAAGTTAAATCTTCTAGATAGTGAACTTCTATATGATACATTTTAAACCAATAGGTTCTACTCTTGTAAGAAGTTGGGCAAACATTGGTCTGTAAAGGGGAATGTACTAGAGAGTGTGGCTTTTGCCCATTTTGGACTGGAAGTGTGCTTTGTGTTTCTCCTGTGTCCCTGTGCAGCCCAGCACCCAGCATGATGCTAAACATGGGAGACACTCATTAAATGTTTTTCAATAACTGAATGATGTAATGAGCAATGTGTTACGTTCCCAACCTTTTCAACCCAGGTTTATTTTCTGAGTTCTTCCTATTGGGAAAATGGGAGGCAGAAAAATATATTTCACAAGGATAGAGCAAAGGCACATGAACTGCTCTATCTGAGCAGGTTCATATTCTCAGTAAGAATGTTTTCAGGCAACCCAAAGATATAGATGTGTGTTCTCTCACTTTAATCCACGTGCAAACTCTTGGAGAGGATAGAAACTAAATTTTGGTAAACCAAATCAGTAAGTTTCATTATTTTTTCATCAGATCATCTTACAAGCAAGAGGGAAGGATATGTTTTATGTAAAAGAATATCAACAAAGAGTGTTGGGAATGTGAACAATCACGTATGACTAGGGGAAAGTTACTATAATTAAAGTTTTTTGGCTTTGTATTATATATTTATTTATAGTGAGACACATACCTTTATAATTACTAGCAATAATACTTGCAAATGTTGTCATGTGATTTTATGAAAATAATTTAAAATATATAATCATGATATAATTAATTTGTATGGTTTCAATAATCCTTGATATTTTGGAAGAAACAGAGACATTTTCTTGATACAATTTTCAAAACAACATTTTGTTTTTGCAGTTGCACAATCCATAAATATGCAGAGATTGAGGGCGCTGGAATCTACATTAATGACATGATATTAAAGGAAAAATAAGTTCTTAAAATGGAACGGAATTTGCTATTTTGGTCTAAAAATATTTATTTTATAAAAATTAATTAAACATAAACAATGGAACAAATGTATATAGTAAATGACTGTCAGAGTGGTTCTCAAACTTTAGTGCTCATCAGAATCTCCTGGAGAGCTTGTTAAAACAGATTGCTGAATCCCATCCTAGAGATTCTGACTCGGTAGGTGTGGAAGAGGGGTCCCATGAATGTGCACCTCAAATTATCAGGTGAGACTAATGCTACTGCTATGACAACCACACTTTGTGAGCTACTGGACTAGAAGAAACCATAACACCCTCTTCAGAATGAAGCTCTAGTGGCTATGGGTAAATCATTAAAGCACCACTGGAGCACCAGCAAAAAATCTCTTCTGCTCAGTCAGTACTAAAAAAGATAGTTTCCTGGACTCCCAGATTGCATTCAAGTTCAAAGTCATTAAAGCTATGACTGAGTTTCTTGACTCTTTTCATTTAAAACCCACCCATATGAGTAGTGAACACCCCTGGGAGAAAGTTACAGAGTTTGATTGTTTATCTGGAGAGCCAGAGAGGGTTTGAAAACAATTAGAGTGAATGGCTGAGTCAGCAGGAGTTGAAGATCAAAAGGAATAAAAACAGTTCTGCATGGAACTGAACTATGGAGCAGGTGAGTAAGACTGACTTGCAATAGAGTGTTTTTCACAGGAAAACATAATCCAAGACACAGGGTCCCCTTAAAAGTGTTAAAACAATTATTTTATTTTTTTCTCCCAGAAATCCTTATTAAAATATGCACACAACACACAAAAAAAGGCACATACAAGGATGTTGTAGCAGAAGTTCCCAGTGCCCTTTTTTTCAGCAGTCAGGGTTCCTGCATGCCAATGGCTTCCTACCGGGAGCACCAGAGTGAGAACTATCTATGGAGGTGAATGCAGGGGCACGCTCAGCTCACCCACAGGCCAGGTCCCACCTCCAATGAGAAGCTGGAGTTGGTGGATTCATACCTGTTTATTCACCCTTCCAGTGGGACTTCACTGCAGCATGTTCTACACAGTCCCGCAGAAGGCCCCAGTGGGTCTGAATCCCAGTTGTCCCAAGCAACAATCTGCTTATGGAAGACACACATTGGCTGCATTCTGTTTCCTGTCTCATTTCCCTACTCCCCTACTGGTAAATCCTGAGATCTCCAATTGACTCGAAGTAAACTATCCACACTCCAATCCTGTTTCAAGATCTGCATCTGAGGGAATTCAGCTGTTCACTGAAATGTTGTTTAAAATAGTAAGAAAGAAAAATGAATTGTCCATCATAGTATATCTATAAGGTGAAATCCAACATAGTCATTGAGTGGGCAGAAATTTGTAGAATAATCCAAACAAGATTATATCAATTATATAAAACATATACACACAAAAAATAGTATATACTTCTATAAATGTATCTATATTATATAAAAGCTGAGAAAGTGATTTAGAAATATCCAAATCAAACTGGTAACTATGACTCTCCCTACCTGGACAGGTGACTAGGCCTTATTGGTAGTGTTCCTATTTTCATATGGTGAATGTATTTGGGTATTATTCTATAATTAATAATTATTAAGATATTAAAGTGTTCATAATTCCTACTATTGATATGATAGAAATCACTCATAGATGCTTCTGTGAAAAACATTTATTGAAAGTCTAAGATTCTAACAATAGAAGAGTAAACAAATGAATGATGACATATTTAGGAGATAAGAAACCATGCAACTGATACAAACAAAACAGTAGTCATCAATCAACCAATAATGATGCAGGGCCCAAGTATGGAGCTGAGGACAAGGGAGGCGCGTTTCCTGCCCACTTAGAGTTTACAGGCTGAATGACACTGAAGCAGAATCACATTGCAAATTACATATGAGTTAAAATGCAGATATTTGTGATTGACCAACAGAAAAAATAGGCTACTAAACAGTAGGTACAAGAGCATTGCATTTTCAAAAGAATAATTGTAAAACCAAATATATTGATGCATTGTAAAAATGATAGGTTATATAGTGAGATGGTAACAGTGATGATCCCTGGGTAGTGAGTCATTCAAAACGATCTTGGTTAAACACCTACAAGGAATTGGAGTTGTTTGTTTTACTACCTTTATTGTAAATGTTTTCCTACAGGTTTTTAATTATTTGTCTCAATTTTCTAAATCTTTTCTTTCCCATCACCTTCCTAAAGTGACTCATTAAAAAAAATAAGGAAGACTTTTCAGACTCAGTGATCTATTTTTCTCAAATGTGACAATGGCAGTCTTTAGAATTATGATAAAATATGGTAAAGTATTCTACAAGGGAAAACAAGAGTACATTGAGCTAAATATACTGTAGGCAAAATTCAGCATTGCTTGGAATTTCCTAATGCTTCTTCTGTGGTCTGTTAATGGTAAAATCAGTTGAGAATCATGTATAATATAATAATTCAAATGACATCAGGCTTTTATGCAATTATATGGAAAGGTTCTTTGTGGTTTTCTTTGTCTTTCTTTTCTTTATTTTTCTGTCACAGAGAGAAGGGAGAGAGAGACCACACAATTTTATTAGGATTGTATTCCCACTTGCATAGAATGGAATGCAGTGAGAATATGTTTTCATCCTCTGTCATCCTGTCTGACCATAAGATGCTTAAAAAAGGATTTGCTTAAATAGAGCCTCCTGAGCAATAAAATACATCTTGCTGGAGACCTTTCCTCTCCACATTGCCTCTGGAGTGATCTTTCTAAAATGCAAATCTCACTGTGTCTCTTCCTTGCCAAAAGCTATTTAAAAGAACCTCTTCCACCTACTGCAGGAAAAGATTACAATATTTTGTAAATTTTTTTCCACTAAAACTGAAAATAGTTTTACAAAATCCCATGCATGTGATATATTCTTTCAAAAACGGATTACCTAGGTTGTTGAATGGAAGAATGTCACTGGAAAAGATTGAAGCTGCAGTTTGCACATAAAAGTTAATACCTAGACACTTTTGAGAATTAGCAACATGAGGGCAGCTTTCTAATCTTTCAACCTGAAACTAGATTGCAGGTTCAGTTTGAATCATATGGGACCCTTGGCTTGTGGGTTACTCATCACAGGCTTCCAAGATAAAAGTTCGAATTCCTTGGCATGATATGCGAGGCCCTGCAGATCTGGCCCTTAACTCTTTGGCATCATCTCCAGACACAGGCTCCTTCCAGCAATTCTGCATAGCTCGCATTTCCCAGAACACACTGTGTTTTTCATGCTCTACTGCTTTACTACTTGCTCTTCCCTCTGCCTCAAGTGCCCTTCTCTGCCTGGAAAAAAAAATGTACTCATCCCTCAAGACTTAGTGTAGCTACCAGCATTTCTGTTCATTCCTCCCTGACCTCCACCAGGGAAAAAAATGAAATCTCTGCCTCCTCAAAGTTCTATGTACTTGCTGCAATTATCCTGCTGCATGAACCATTGCATGTCTATCTGCTGCACCTGACTATGAATTCTAGGGACAGGGTTTGGTTTCACTTCATGAGGTCCTGGCCCAGGACAGGACACTTAGTGGTGCTCAGTAAGTGTTCAGTAAATGAATGATTGTACAAATGGCATTTTAAAAGGAATTACAATGTGACACCAAAGTATTCAAAATCTTGTTGATGTCAAAATGTCCATAGACTAGGTTTGTCTTATTTAAAGAAATGATTTTATTGTATAATTTTCTGGATTTGGGAGAACCATGCTGCAAAGAAATGAGAGGACTTGCCCTAGAGGTCAATGTCTTTGGGGGATCCACAAAGTGGACTTCATGCTCGAAAATTTACTAGGAAGAAAAAGGCTAAGATGAGGGAGCAGAACAATTGGATGAGTAGAATAATATAAGTAAGTGGTTGGCCTTCACCAATAATTGTGCAAGTAGCTTGATCTCTCAGGGATTTACCAGGCCTTGCTTAGATGAATGTCACCTACACCCAAAGAGTGACACATCCAGGAATTGATGGAATCATAGAGTTTTACCCAACTCAAAAGATAGAAGGTCAAAATAAATACAGGTGACAGGATCCATGACTTTATGCAGCACATACGATCAACTTATAAATGATGCCGGGGCATTTTGTTTTATATTTTATTCACTATTTTCAAATTTACTTACTGTAAAATTCATTGTTTGTGGTGAACTGTTCTATGAGTTTTGAAAAATTCATACAGTCATCTAGCCACTAAAACTATTACAATATAGAGCATTTCAATCACCCCCACCCCCAAATTTCCTCATGCTGCCCATTTAAAACTAACCTCCATTCCTAACCCTATCCCTGAACGCCATTGATCCATTTTTTGTCCCTGTGATTTTGTCTTTTCCAGGATGTCCTATAAATGGACTCATATAGGATGTCACCTTTTGAGTCTGGCTTCTTTCACTTAGCATAGTTGAGACTCAGCTGTTGTTGCATGCTTCAGTAGATCATTCCATTTTATTGCTGCTCCATTGTGTAGAGGAACCACAGTTCTGGTTGTTTATGTACTCGCACCCATTCAAAACCATTTGAAGTTTTTTCCATTGTTAGCGATTGTGAAGACAACTCCTATCAATATTCACGTGTGACCCTTGTGTGAACATAAGTTCCAATGCTCTTGGGCAAATACCTAGAAGTGGGGTTGCTGAGTCATATAAAGTGTACGTTTAATTTTATAAAAAAACTGCTAAACTGTTATCAGAAGAATTTGTGCCATTTTCATCCCCATACGGTTGCTCCACATCCTCACCAACAGTTGGCATTGCCAGGATTTTTTGGATTTTGCCATTCTAGTCAGAGGACCTTTGAGATGGGATTCTTGGAAGTAGAAGGTGGGATTTTAAATAGGTAAACAAAAATTATGTATTATGATAAAAAGAATTAGTAGGAGTAACGCTATCGTAACAATGAAGAGTGTTCTTTTACCAAATATGCTATTTTTTTAATTTTTATTTTTAATTTTTATTTTTTATTGGGGACTTGGGGGGATGGGAACAGTGCTGGGGAATTAGGGGAAGGGGAGCAGACAAGTTGCTGTCGTTTTGTTCTTCAGTCTAGTTGTGGAGGACGTTGTTTCACTGGCCCAGGTTGGCACCATCATTGCGCCCCTCTCTGGCGAGGCACATCAGTCGCCAGCTTCTGGACAGCCTCTCACGCTGGCTGCTGGCTACACACGGTAGCCCATGGCAACCCACTGTCACAGGGGCTGCAGCCTACGCCGTCGCCGGCTACTCACGGCAGCCCAGCTCCAGGTTGAGCTGTAGTTCAGCATCTTAGCTGTAGAGGGCAGTGTCACTGGCCCTCATATGTGGGATCCGAACCGGGGCCCTCTGGCGTCCCAAGCCAGTTCTTAACCATCGCGCCACTTGGCTGGCCCCCAAATATGCTAACTATTTAATCAATATAAGGAAAAATGTAAAGAAATATATACATAGAGAGTCTGGGGTTTAAGCAGACAGAGTAAATGATTATAGGTGAAGTGGAAGCCTACATAAGGCTTGTGCTAAATAAGAAATGCCTTAAGATTACATGTAAGAAATTGTGGTCATTGGGCTGATAAGATGACAGGCTGGACTAGACCACCAATCTCTAGAAAGCACAGTATGGTTTCAGATAAATCAGAGGGATGCTTGTTTTCTAAAAATTGGTCCAAGATGAGACAAGATCTGGGAAAGGAATTACAATTAAAGATAGGAAAAAAAAAAAAAGCCAAGCTAGTGTAATGGTGAAATAAAGGGAATGTCAAAGTTTACTGTATCAGCATTCTTATCTATTGGGGTGTTGGGAAAGTCATGATGTATTTTTCTATGTTTTTCAATGCAAAAATGCATCATGACTTTCCCAACAACCCAACATAAATGTTGGATAGGTGACTTGGAAGCATAATCTTCAGGTAGAAATCTGTCAGTATGTTCTAAGATGCCTCCAACCTAGACAACAATAAGGATAGACGTGTGAACAATTATAAATAAATAACAAACCTACTTGGAGTATAGTTTTTTAATTTC
Organism: Hipposideros armiger; assembly: GCF_001890085.2. NCBI lineage: Eukaryota > Metazoa > Chordata > Mammalia > Chiroptera > Hipposideridae > Hipposideros > Hipposideros armiger. The sequence goes on along the minus strand of NW_017731684.1, from coordinate 301,992 downwards.
CCTTTTCTAAGTCTGTATCAGATTTTTGCCAGTCCACATGCGCAGGCAAACATTCACCTTAGCATTCCTGTCCTCACCGATCTATAGTGTTTCCAGTGTCTTCTCCTCCAAACTGTCACATGGACAAGGACAGAAGAGCCTGGGGCCTTACATCCCGGAACAGGAAGTGTTCTCACTCACCAAGCCAGGACATAAAAGGATAAAAGTGACTTCTGCATTCTCCATTCCAAGAAAGACAAGAACTGGAAATGGAAAGCACAACTTTATAAGAAAATTCTTTTAGGCTTCCTACAATAGGCCAGGCCAGAGTAGCCTCAATTTAAGGTCATCTGTCAGAGCTTGGGGTCTGGAATACTACTCCTTGCTCAAATCCCACTCTCTCCACATAATAAGCATGTGATGTTGCTGGGTGAAATATAAAGAACTGTGCTGCAGCTTCCTCTTAAGTAAAATGAGGTTAATCATAGTAGTACCTTATAGATTTGTGAATTCACACAAGGATAAAATGAGTTTACAGAAGTAAGGATATAAGGGTAGTGCCTGGAACATAAGTGTTGCTTGTTAGCTGTTATTACTTTTATGGTGATTATTATCATTATAATTAACATTATCATATATCAAATGAAGAAAGCACTCTAGGGATCCAAGTCTCCTTTTATGCCAAATCACATGGCTTAATTTTTGCTGTAAGCCCAAGGTATTATTTATTTGGCTCAATCTATAAATTAAGTGATGGACACTATCGGTAGGTATGGGTTAACAAGTAGGCAGTGCTATACTCACAAAGGACACAGCTGTCTCCAGTGTGTAGGTCAAAGGTGAGAGGTCACTTCACAATGACTATCTTTGCTCCTGACTATATTGTGTTGTTCCTCTTTAGTCCAGTCATATTTTCACTTGTTTTATAGTGATACTGTCATGTGCCCATCCTGTTAGTAAAAAGGCTGATATGAAAAGTACACCAAATCCCAAACTGAAAGGTGCTATCGGAAACCCAACAATAGAGTCTATTTGTTCATCTAGTCTAACTCAATGGAAGTCGTAAACTATATTTCTAGCATTCACACACTGATAAAGATATCCTCTAATAAAGATTTGTTTAACAGGGAAACACATTCTTGTTACCCTTTCTATAGTTAAGAATAAATACTGCCTACTTTTTAAAAATTTCTTAAGTGTTAATTTTGCCATTCTGTCTATTGCCTTAGTAAAGAAGTATCCAGTATAGATTTAATCCAGCAAACCATAGCCTAATACTGGTCATATTATATTGGCTTATATGCATACAAAAGTGCTATACTATCATAGGGGGTATTTTAAAATTGGATGGAGAATGTTCTTGTTTAAAAGAGAAATGACTACCATGTAATACAAAGTCAATATCAATGTCAGAAGCTAAGTACTTGCACCGTGAATGGATTTAAAATCACACACGCAAAAGTATAAAACTAAAAATAAACCCCTAATAATCCAATGCCCCTAAAAGAAAGAAATAAAGATGAATGACTTTGAGATAGATTGTTCTAGATATGTCAGGTGTTGAAAGTAAAAGTACAGTCCCCAACTGTGAGAACAGAGAGAAGGTGAAGATTGGAACAGCTGGGCAAGTTGGCAGAAAAGGAAGTGCATATGAAAGCTCAGACATTGAAAAAGGTATGAGTTCCAACTTTCATACAATCAAATAGCAAGTAGGTCAATAGAAAAATGTGGGAAATTACAAAATGTTGAAAAGTGAAGGCAATTTAGTCACATTTTCATTACTGTAAAAGTGCTTCCCAACAAGGAATTACCTTCCAAAATGACCATTAATTATACATGTTTTTCATTATATATATTTCTCTGACTTAATTTTGAGAGAAATGGAAGGATATTACACACAGGCAGGGAAAGGAATGGAATGAGGAATTGGGAGAAGAGAGAACCCTCCATTGGGCGCAACTGATCTCACAGATTCATTGCACACAAATTTTCAAATATCTAATAGTTCGCTTAAGTATCATGACTCATCACTTCTGTATCTTCCCCCTCTACTGTAACCTATTGCCAGTCATGTTTGTGACTTAGTACAGTAAAGACATATTTCATAGCGGCATCTTTGTGGGCAATGAATCTGTGAAATCAGTTAAGTGTGAGGAGGTAAAGAAGGAAGGGCAACAGAGCAAATAAGTAATTTACAAGTGTTAACATCCCCCAAGTTCTTAGGTATGTGAGTTCTAAGGAAGATCCTTCCCCCCCACCCCCACTGAGTCGGATGGTATGAGGGTTAGGCTCAAGAGGAACAGATTCTGTATTTGAGAAATGGATTGGGGAACCCCTGAAGGACACAAAGGAGTCTGGAAGGGGAGAAGCAGAGGCAAGAGAGGGGAGGGAAGAGTGGGGAGAGAAGCAAAGTCAGGGGACTGGGGAAAGAGTGGTTTGGGGATTGAAAGAACAGGGGTAAGGACACAGGCAGCAACTGGGAGGACTGGATTGAAAAGGAGGATTTCAGCAAAGTCTCACTCCATGTCATAATATGTAATTCCCTTTGTATTACTTCTACAGGAGTCTGTCAGCAAAGACCTGCATTGCCTTCTAAAACTTTTCGCATCTATTTGTGTTTCTTTTGGATGCATTAGTGGTCTAAAATGGGCTTCTGGATAAGAGCTAGATGTCCACAACTTCCATTGGGTGAAGGACAGGAGGAGGGAGGAGATGAGGAATAAGAGACCTAAACAACAGGAGACTGTGCCATCATTTGATAATTTTAGCCAATCTTGCATATTTCCTGTCTGTATTTTAGTGCACTTGCTCATCTATGGAGATTTGTCTGTCTTCTAGAGTACTGTAAAAATACAAAAGTATTTTAAGAGTTTCAACTAATGAACCTCAGACACAGATCAGGTAAACTCTTGGTTTGTTCTGCAAAGAGGAGGCTGCCCAAAGCCAAAAATAGTCTGAAAAGACATGATGACACTTGCATGAGGCTAAAGATTAAAATCACAAAGAAATCTCAGGGAAAACAAAAATACCCAGACTCAGTTTTTAGTATGTCTAATGAGTAAATAAACCCTGTGACTTAGAGAGGTAAAATCTATAAGATTCAAATAGGTGTAACTTGGAGACTAAGTACGAAAACCATGCCTCCCAAGTTCTGGCTTGGTTTATCACATTGGGCAAGGACTCAAGCAGTGCTTGGATTAGAACTGAAAGTAGAGGTCATAAGAAATATAACAGAAGACACAAGTCATTGAAACTAACCTTCAGACAAAAATAGTATAGCTTTGCATTATGAATGTTAACACCATTAAAATGTGTTTTAAAATAAAACTTTTTTAATTGCTTATTTTATTTATTTAACACCTTTTAAAATTCTTTAAAATACCATTCTGTGCTAGGCTTTGGGATTTATTACAAGCCCCTCAAATAGAAACAACTTCATGAATGGAAATGACTATTCTCATCTTTCTGCAAGGCCCACTCCTCTGCCAACTACTCCACTAGCGATGTCTTCCCCAAGTCTAGGTTAGAGTAATTATTCTTTCCTCTTCCTCATACCTCTATTCAGCACTCACTTGTCTTTGCCTTATATTATCGTTCTTCTTTAGGCATCACCCCTTACATCCTAGGAGTTTGGTGATAAGGTCTACTTTTATTCTTCTCTTTCAGCACCTAACAGTGTTATCACAGCACCACATAAAAGTTGGAAGAATTAAATCAGAAATCAGGTGGGACATCAAACTGATCACCAGCCATCCCAAAAGAAGATTACTTCAACATCAGTCTCTCAATATAGATAATTCCAGGCCCTAATACAAACTGAGTATTTATCTTTTTCCAAGAGTGATTGTGACAAATATTCCCAACTGAGACCTGCACATTTCTACTCTTAAACAGCATTTTTTTTTTCCTAGAAATTTCTGGGAATTGATTCTGGATAGGAAATTCCGAGTCAAGATAGAAAACAGTCCCAAAGTTTGAAATTGATACATACCAGCCAAATAGAAGCAACATGTTTTTGTAGCCTGACCATCTCAAAAGCCACAATACTTTTTGTTGATTCAATTCTTTCTGGTATTGAATCTAAGCTCTTATAATGTAATATATGAGCTGACATATTTCTTTTTTTTTTAAAACCACTAAAAAGGGGACAACCTTTCTCTTCCTAAGAAGGGTATATTTCAGCTTAGGATTGCTATTAGGAGCAAACAATCAGCATCTTATTTGGAAACTCTCTCAGGCAAAATACACTATATAGAAGATAGATGGCTTAAAATTCCATTAAGTTGTGTGCTTATCAAAAAAAAGCATTAATTTGTTTTATCTTTATAACTTGTTTCACTGATATGACATTACTATTTGCCATTATTAATACTGCTATCCATTTTATTTTCATTTATATTTCTTCTCTTAACATTTTAAATATATTCTCTTATTTCTTCACCTTACAGAACATCAAGTTAACATCCTGAAGAGAAGTTAATTAGAAGAACTTAGAAGGGCATTCAGATCATGCTTGATGGAAAGGTGAAAACAAAGTTCTGCATTGGTTCTGAGCACGGGATGTCTTTAGATTATATTGGTTTCTTAGCCAAACATTTTCTGATGTATTTTCCCATTGGGTTTCTTCTCTATCACCTCATACTAATTTCTGATAACTGGGGCATAGGCAAGGTAAGAAAACCAATATGAGTTCCAGGTCCTGACACACTATAGATGCTCAAAAATACCTGGAGAGTAAATGACAAAACTTAATGCTACTTAAAGTTACATCAGCATTATATAACAGAGTACACCAGCTATTTTATATTATAATCAATATTTAATAATTAAAGTAAGCTCTAGCACTGCATTATACAATACAGTAGCCACTAGCCACATTTGGCTACTGAGCATTTGAAATGTGGCTAGTGAGAGCAAGAAAATACATTTTAAATTTCATTTAATTTAAATTTAAAAACTAATATTTGATTTCTTACTAGAAAAAATGTAAATATATTTGGAACTTGAATATGTGAATTGAGTTTTTTCAACTTTAAATTTTATAAAAATCTAAATACAGTGAAGTATTTCCAGTGAAAATTTTGTGTCTGAATTGAGATGACATATAAGTATAAAATGCACACCAGATTTCAAAGACTTAGTAGAGAAAAATAAAGAATGCAAAGTATCTCATTAACAATTCTTTATATTGATTACATATGGGCATGATCCTTGTAGTGGGCTGAATGGTGATCCCCAAATAGATATGTATATGTCTTAATCCCCAGAATCTGTGAATACTACTGTGTGATAAATGAGTAAATACATACTATCTTATATGGCAAAAGAGGCACTTATCCTGTATTATCCAGTTGGGCTCTAATTCCAATGATGAGTGTCCTTTCAGGGTGATGAATGGATAAAGAAGATGTGATATATATACACACACACATATGATATTACTCAGCAATAATAAAAAAAAGAATTAAATCTTCTTGCCATTTGCAACAACATGGATAGATCTAGAGGGTATTACACTCAGGGAAATAAGTCAGGCAAAGAAAGACAAGTACCATATGGTATCACTTGTATGTGGTAGCTAAAAAACTAAACAAATGGACAAACAAAACAAAACAAAAATAGACTCATAGAAACAGAGATCAAAGGGATGGCTGCCAGAATGGAGGGTGGTGGCAGGATGGCTAAAAAAGGTGAGGGGGAATATTATGATAAATTTGCATGGTGACAGATGATTATTAGAAATAGTGTGGCGATCACATTGTAAGTTATATAAATGTCGAATCACTGCACACCTGAAATGAATGTAATGTTTTATGCCACTATACTTAATTAAAAAAAATAATAGAGTGAGGCCAAGAGAGATTAGACACACAGAAGAGGAGGCAGTGTGACTATGGAAGCAGAGATTGAAGTGATGTGGCCACACCACAAGTCAAGGAACACCAGCAGCCATTGGAAGCTGAAAGAGGGGATTCTGCCCTAGAGCCTCCACAGGGAGCGGGACCCTGCCTACACCGTGATTTTGAACTTCTTGTCTCCAGAACTGTGAGAGAATAAATTTCTATTGCTTTAAGCAACCAAGTTTATGGTAACCTGTTACAGCAGCCACAGGAAACAAGTAAAATAGTATTTTGGATATGTTGAGTTAAAAATATTACTAAGGGCCAGCCGAGTGGCTCAGTTGGTTAAGAGCTCGCTTAAGGGGTTGAGCTCTGAGCAACAGCGGTTCGAGTCCAGCCCGAGCTGAGCAGCCGCTGAGCTGCCAACAGGTAGCAGGATGGCTCAGCTTAAAAAAAAAAAAATTCCTAAAACTAATTTCACCTTTTGTTAAAAAAAAACTTTTTAAAATGTGACTACTAGAACATTTTAAATTACATGTATTTATATTTCTAAAAATATAGACTATAGGCTGTATGTATAGGTTCTCTTTATATTTCTTTTTCTACACTACTCTAGAATAAACTATTAGAGATTATCTTTCCAAATGATATTTTTCCTAGAATTTCCACCTCTTGGGTAACATATGTGAGGAGCATTAAACCCTTCTTAAATTCACAAATGATAAAATGTTGGCATGCTACCACCATTCCTAGGATGTGGTAGTGATCAATTCATGTTTAGTAATCAATTTTTTAATATTTAATTTGTAGATTTCTCTATTCACTCAAAAACATTAAGCTGGGAAGTCTAGTTAATATATTCAATGAGATAATTGGAATTTTGAAAGTTTCTAATAAGATGAAATGAAGGTTGAAATCCAGCAAGATAGAAAGTAACAGCAAGATAGAAATTTTAATGTCTTCACTTATGTACAAATAGCCAGCTGTGAAAATAGAGACTTGAGGAGATGTGACTTCACTGTGGCATGTGTGAAAGAGGCCTGGGGGTTTCCACTGATGATAAAATCTGAATTGGCAGGGTGGTAGAGCTGCCAAAATAGCTATTGCGGCCTTGGGTTGTTTAAACAAAAGTCAGAGTTCCACAAGTGATAGTCCTGTCCTAGCCCACAGCTGCACCATTTCATATGACAATCAATTAGCCTGGAAAAGGGATGACCCAGGAGAAACACACTGTCCTTATATCTGAATGCCTCTTCTATGGAAAGCACATTGAGCTTGCTCTGTAGCCTGCCATAAAATGAAAAATAATCCAGATGTTCTTCCCTAGCCCAGATTTCCTCAAGATTCTGCTAAATTGGGGGTGCAGGGGGGAGGGGGCCACAGGGGGAGTGTCTAAGAATAACAATTTTAGCTATCCACCATTGAATCAGGCTACTAAAAAAGTAACAAATTTCCCACATCTTAGAAGAGAGTCAGGAAAGTGCCTTATATGGGGTCTGGGAATATTGTTCATTTTTCTTAAGCGTAAAATCCCAAGAACAGTTGTGTACGTTTTTCTACAAAAAAATACACACAAGTGAGAGTACAGGGCAGCAGCTAGGAGCATAAGCTATAAATTCAGGCCTGGGTCTGAGTCCTAACTCTGTCATTTAGTAGCTGTGCAAATTACTTAACCTCTCTGTGCTTCTATTTCCTTGCTTGGAAAATTAGGGTAATTGAAGTTCTTGTTTTCTTAAGTTATTGTCATGAGGTGTGGCCATGAGCTATGGGCTCAAGTCAACCCCAGTGCTCATTCCCAGGGCCAATAGAGTTGTATCATTTCAGGGGGGCCAGGACCATTGGAGCTAGAAAAAAAAAATTATTTTCAGCAGAGGGCTGAATGAAGGCTGTGAGGGGTTATGTGAACACTTATATTACATTTGATGGGGAGTAACGGGAATGTTCTCTATCTTATAAGGTCCTAAAATATTTATTTTATTTTATTCACTCAGTCAACAAATATATATTAAACGCCTTCTTTGTGCCCTGTGATACATCAGGAACTAAAACTGATGCAAATATCTATCTTCGTGGAAATTTTACTTGGGAGAGACAAACAATCAATTTAATAAATAAGTGAGTGATATAGTACAATAAAAGACAACAGGTGCTATTTAAAAATAGAGCAGGGTAAGGAAGATCTGAAGAGCTGGGAGGAGGGTGAAATTAAAATAAATAAAGGTCAGGGGCGGCCCCATAGAGGAAGCCATATATTTGAGCAGAGACTCAAAGGGGTCAAGGATATGTACCATATAGATACCTGGGAAAGAACCTTCCAGGCAGAGCAAGAGCCAGTGAACATAGAAGTGTGTTTGTTTTTGGAGGGATAGCAAGGAGGCCGGTGTGGATGGAGGAGTGTGAGTATAGAAGAGAGTAATAGAAGATAATGGGGGTAAGGGTGCAGGCACATCGTGGGAGCCACTGTAAGGTCTTTAATATTACTCTGAGAGAAATATGAAACCCCTGAGGGTTTTAGACCAATGAGAGACAAGACCTGACTGACATTTTCATCTTACCACTCTGTCTGCTCTGTGGAGAGAAGACTGCAGAGGGCAAAGGTGAAAGCAGAAGACCCACAATAGGTTTCTGCAATAATCCACCTCAGAGGAAATGGTGGCTTGACCCAGGGTAGCAGCATTAGATGTGGTGAGATGTGGTTGGAGTCTGAATGTATCCTGATGTTAGGGAGAAATAGTTTACTGACAGATTGAATGGAAATCTGAGAGGAAGGAGGCAGCTGAGGGTGAAAACCAAGGCTTTTGATGTGAAGAATGAGAAGGATGTAATTGCCATTAACCAAGATGGGGGAAATATGGATGGAAGGGATTTTAGGGCAGGGGCAGATCAATTTTATGACTAGAAGAATTTTATTTAAGCCAGAGAAAGGAGTCCCAGTTTCAGCATGCCCCAAAACAATATGGCAGAAGGTCCAATCAGTGAATGATCAATTGAGAGGGGGATGTTTTGAGACAAATGAAATATCCAATGTAAGCTTGGCCTAGATGATTGCTGAGGTAATTTCTAACTCTTCAGTTACCTAAGTATGATTTTAAAATACCTTAACAATGTATGATGGAGTGTGTAAGTGTGTGTGTGTGTGTGTGTGTGTGTGTGTGTGTGTGTGTGTAGAGGAAGAGAGAGAG
>NW_017731684.1:276744-292951 GCF_001890085.2 Hipposideros armiger | reverse complement strand
AGAGAGAGAGAGAGAGAGAGAGAGAGAAAGGAGATAATCTAGAGAGTCCTTTAAAATCTTGAAAAAATAATTGCCTCAGCCTTATTCCATCTCTAAGAGGTGGGAAGTCAGATAGCAAAGCCAAATTTCACAAAACAAAACCTGATACATGTGTTGTCTTTCTGAACCCACCATGGGAAAGTAAAATTTGCTAATGACATTTGTGACAGATAGAAGTGTGGACAGACCAAGTTAATGTTCCTATTTTTTCTTCTCTTCCTTTAGACTCAGAAAGGTGAATTACAACTTTTTCTGCCCATCAACACAGACTTTCTTAGCTAATAAGGAAAAACCCTGTTCATTAAATAACAGCTCTCAGGAAAACTAACTCTTTCTAAAACAACTTTCCTTCAGCTGAGGTCACTATGGATTATGGATTAATTAAAGGAAGGGGGAGAGGAATAATATTACCATACTCCTAGGGTTTGAAAATAAGTCATTTAGCACCTAAAATTGCAATGTTCTCTGCTATCATTGTTTTCCTAGCTTCATTATTTTTTTTCTTCCAAAGTCAGCATCTACCCTTACATGCCTTTGCCCCCCGCTGTCATCAAAGTGTTTATATGCATTAATCCATGACAAATGGGTGCATTTGATCCATAACTGATTTCTCTGCCTGCCAAACAGAAACTGATACAGTTATGCAAATGAAAATAAAAAGAATAAAAAATACCTAGGATAATATAAAATATTATCTACTTACTAAAAATGTCTTATAAAAGTTTCATCTAAAGCAAACAGCAGCATCCCCAATAGTGTCTTATTGAATGACTTGATCTTTAATTCACAGGTGGCAATTCTTAAAGCTGGGAATCAGTTCACAGATTAGATTCACATCAATGAGACGATAGGGTGAAGGAAGGAGAGTAAGCAAGGACCTTAGCTGTGTTCTATGAGAAAGAGGCTCAGTGGAGCAAAGGGCAGCAACTCCTACAGCCTCAAAGATTTACTTCATATTTACTCAAATGTGGAGTTGGGCCTTCTGACACCTATTCATTCAGAAGTCAGCTATGTGAAAACAAAACAAACAAAACTGGATGCCTGGTGTCACATTGTTTTATTTTGTTTTGGTTTGATTTGGTCTCTTGCATTCACTAACTGGATTATCTTCTTCTTTATCAATTGAGTGACTGAAATTTTGGAGCTGTATCCAAATACTGAAATAAGCTAAGATACCTAAACTTGGATGTCTAAGAATGGAAGATTACTTTAGTAAAGAAAATATTATTTACTAACCACTAAAGTATTTTATGGCTGTCATGAACCCTGTTGACCAAATATCTCCCACTGTCTGCATTCTGGGCACATGGAACATGGAAGCATTGCTCTGTCTGGCCCCTAACAATTGGATTGAGCCATATGACCAGGTCTGGCAAATGAGTTGGAGCAGAAGTGACATGTATCACTTCCAAGGTGAGAGAGCACTTATTTGCTAATGTTACTTATCAGGGGGAGAAGAGTTTGCCACCCCCTAAATATGCCTTTTTTGTAGATATCGATTATTTTAAGCTGGTTATTTTCAAGGAACAAAAGACTTAGAAAAACTTGACCTTCCTCCTTACTGCCTAAAAGAATCTGGATAAAAGACCTATTCCAGGAAGGGCACTATTATCATAGATAACAACAGTTTAATATGATAGACAGGGAGGAATCTAACAAGGCCCATTTGATCAAAGACCACTTTGTGTCTCATTGTTAAATTTGTTCCAGAAAACATTTATTTACCAAACATTTGCTTTTCGTCTCCATACAAATTGCATTCCTGGCCTTTGAAGTCCCAAACCAATACCCTCCAACCTCTTTCTCCTTAGCTCAAGATAGCATGCCTTATCTGTCATTGGGTCCCATATTCTCAGGGAACCCCTTTTGTAAAAACATAATAAACTAGGCCATTTTCTCCTGTTAATCTATCTCATATTAATTTGACCAGCCAGAAGAACTTAGAAGGGTAGGAAAAAATTTATTTTCCCTTCTCCACGGTTTTGGTGAGCCATCTAGGAGAAGTTCTCAGCTGGAAAACTGCTTTTCCTAAGACTACTGCAGCTGAGAAAACCTGGCTGTCTGACAATCCAGCCGTTCAACAGGTAAGGTTTTTCATACCTTTTTAGTCTCCTGGAATCTCTATCTGCCAGAGGAAAAAAAAAGAAAGTGATAAAATGTTTGTCTCTGTCTAAATTTAGATTAGCAGGAAAAAATATGAGTGAAACTAGTTCCTTGGCAAAATATTGCTCAGGTAAAGATTTGATTTGAGTACACTTGTTTTCTGTTGTCATTTCCTCCCAGAGATGGTCATTATTTTACTTTCTGTGCCATCCAGAAGGCAGATGAATCAGCTATGGATCCAAATTCAGGAAATCCTTGTTGACGAAAAACACCTAGCCTAAGAAAAAGCTTATAAGAGTTTATTTGAACCAAACTGACAACAATCGCCGAGAAGCAAAATCTCAATGGATTGAAAAAAATGTCCCGCAAAATGGCGGTTTGCAGCTTATTTTATACATAGAATCAAAGGAGGAGGGTTACATGAAATACACTGGTGGTAGATTATGGGGGTGGGGGAAAGCAAAGTGGGGAAATCTCTGGGATTGGATAAAAGTAAATTGGAGGGACAGGTACTTCTTTTACATAGGTGGGAGCAGGATAGTTAATAGTTCACATAGAGATGTTAATCAAGGGACAAACATAATAGGGATTCTGTAGTTTCCTGCTCTGGTCAGGAAAAGGGGTTACTGGCATCCCAAGGATATCATTTTAGGTGCAAAAAAACAATAGACAGTTTCACTTAAAGTGAAGATTGATTTTATGAAGGAAGCTTCAGGCTAAAGATGTGACTTTCCACGATGACCCACCTTAGTTATGAATTATTTTATGTTCATACCATCTTATGTGGCTATTTTCAGTCTCCTGACCTTGTCAGGTTTAACCTGTGGCCCCTTTTCCATCCTCATCCTGTACCTTATTATGTTCAAAGGGGGAAAACTGGTGATTCCTTGTGTTTGGAACAGCTGTTGAAAGACAGGACACTTCATCTTTCTTAGGCTAACTCTGGAGTGAATTTTTGGGGTCTTGTGAGAGCTGCATTATTTGTACTCTCTTGTGGACACCTCTTGCTTCCCTGATTAAGCTATGAAAGGCTTATTTGTTTGAGTCACTATTAAAATCCTACTCATTGTCAATGGCCAAATGATGGAGTGTTTGAACTGGAGAAACTTTGAAACTGAAAAAATTTTAGAGAGCTCTCATATTGGTATAATGATTAACTATTAAAACTCTTCTGAACAAGATGGAAGGCCAGAAACTAGAACAGAAAACATAATTCACTCATACCCTTTCCTACTGGCCTTCAGACATTTGCAGATATTGTAAAAAATAAAAATAAAAATAAAAAGATTCAGGACATTGGAAGTATAATTATCTGGCATTTAAGAAGAAAAAAAATAAGGTGAATAAACTAAATATTAGTAGAAATGGAACAAAGAGGAAACACGAAAGGGAGAGTTGCAGGACCCATCCCAGCAGGATGAAAATCTTTAGATAGTTATTTAAAAATGGGGTAAATAAAAAAGGCATTGACAGGATTAAGACAAAAGTTTTAATACAGCACTACCAAAAGCTGATGGGCCAAAGTGGCCCCCTGTTAGTCCCCCTAACATTGAAGGGCCCATAACAAGTCCTCTCTGTTTATCCCAGTTTGGATACATTTTAAAGACTGGAAGGCAGAGATTACAATGAGAAACTTGAGAAGATATTTTTAAAGGAGTTAATAACTCTATGATCAGAAATTTGGCAAAATTTGATGCTGATATTTCCAAGCCTGATAGGAGTTTTTAAAGTCTCCTCAGCAACTCCCCAGGCCCTCCTGTGGGTAATCAGGAATGTAAACACAGTCCACAACTGCCTGAGACTGAGCAAACCAAAGGAAAAAAGTGGGAAAGGAAAGCTTTTTAAAAGCACAAGTGGCTGAAAAGTCTTCCTTGCCTAAATCTAGCCCTGTCTCCACTGCAGCCTTCTTAAAAATTGTTTTTCAGGGGTAAATAAAAAATGTTAAGTGTTCTCCACAAATCTCAGCAATTCTGTTTGTGTTTGTAATCTCTGTGTTGTTTATCTGTATGTATGATATGATACTTTTCTACCTCTAGATGGTATTACAAATTTGTAAAACAGCACGATTTAATTGACTTAAACAGACACTTATATAAAAATTTTCCAACATATAATAGAAATTAACACAAATGCTTTTCAGGTTTGTGAGATTTTAGAAAAATATTCAGTATTAAAGCTACTTTTTGTTTGTTGGTTTAATTAAAATAAGCATGCATTTAGAATGATCAGATTTAAATATAATACTTTTATTTTATCTGGGTTTACAAAACTAAGTTCATATTATTTCTTACAAAATTTGTCAGCAGGAAAAATAGCTTGGGATAATTAACTTTCACATCTTGTGGAATTTTCATGGGTAAGCTAAACACAATTGGTAAGGATTAATAAACTAAGAAGATGAAAGTAGAATATAAAGGTACTTTTTAGGTAAAAATATTTTAGCAATGATTATATGTTATAGTATATGTACTTAAAAATAGTTTCCATAGTAATCTCAAAATCCATCCATAAAGGAACAAGACAAACAAATGAAGAAACAAAAACTTATAGACACAGGCAATAGTTTAGTGGTTACCAGCGGGTAAGGGGGGAGGGGTGTGGTGGATGAGGATAAAAGGATTCAAATATATAGTGATAGAAGGAGAATTGACTCTGGGTGGTGAACACACACCACATGATATACAGATGATGTATTACAGAGTTGTACACTTGAAACCTATATAACTTTACTAACAATTGTCACCCCAATGAACTTTAATTAAAAAAAAATGTTTCCAAAATCTTTTGGTAATTTAAAATCTTAAGAGTTTTACTAAGTTAAATGAGAATTTATTGAGTACCCAGATCATTTTCAAATAAGATAAAATATTGAAATATTAATTGCTAAATAAGTCTTAATTTATCTACTTTTGGCTTCTTATTACAGAAAAATTAAAAGATAAATTTGCATCTGTTAAAAATATCTTGTGCTTTTGTTGAGGAAGAACATCTTTCTAAAAATTATGGAATATATTGGTCAATAAAAGAGCCTATGTTTCTGGCTGGCAGCCGGCATGAACTTTCATGAGCTGCCGTGAGACGCTGTGAGCAGCTGTCCAATGGCTGGCGAGGGACTGCCTAATCTGGGAAGAGTGCAATGATAATACCAACATGGGCCAGTGAAGCAACGTTCTCCACAACTAGACTGAAAAACAAAAGGACAGCAACTTGTCTGTTCCCCTTCCCAGATTCCCCAATGCTGTTTCCCTCCCCCAATTTCCCAATAAAATCTTTAAACAAAAGAAAGAGCCTATGTTTCTAGAGGTTATGAAATGTATTCATGGGTTTGCCAGTCTATAGAATGCTGATTCATTATTACTTATTGTTCTCATTAGAAATCAAGCTTTGTAAGAGTTAAAAATTCTACTTAAAATGAAAGAAAAATAGTATATTTTTTGTAATAGAAGGTATAATGTATAGAAATACATTTTTGAGGGAATTTAAAAGTGGTTTGTTTTAGAACAGCAGTTCTCAACCTGTGGGTCACGACCCCTTTGGGGGTTGAATGACCCTTTCACAGGGGTCTCCTAAGACCATCGGAAAACAAAAAGATATTTACATTATGATTCATAACAGTAGCAAAATTACAGTTATAGAGTAGCAACGAAAATAATTTTATGGTTGGGGTCACCACAACATGAGGAACTATATTAAGGGGTCGTGGCATTAGGAAGGTTGAGAACTGCTGTTTTAGAATGAGCTGATTACTGAATGAACAAGATAACAAGAGACAAACCAACTTGTACAAGGAAAGTTGTAGAAGGTTTGTAAAAAGGAATCTTGAAAGAGTTTTATGTGTAGTCAAGCTGAATGAGATTGGAATGAATTTAATTAAGTACATGAATTTAAATATCAAAAGCAAACTGGTACAAAATTAAAAATAGTTTTCTTCCTTTTTTAAAAAGGACAAAGTTTTCTTAGACTGTATGCTACTGATAAGATATTGTGGATTTTTTCTGCCTAGAAAGCAAATATTCCCTGTTTTATCAAAATAATTTTCTGTGTTTTATGTTGTCTTAATTAGATCCTTGATTACTTAAAAAAACCCTGAATATTCTCAATAGTAAAAGCTAGTTTTTCTAACAATAATGTAAACTTCTGTGTTTGTCTTTGAAATATTTTATTGTTACTTTGGTTAAATGGATAGTTAGGTAATGTTTCATAATGATCTATGATCTTTTTAGTAAAGTGTCCAAACCGTTTGACATATTTTTGACAAATTTCCCAATATTCAAATTTGAAATAGAGTCTTTCCTTGACCTGGAAATAACTTTAAGTTATTCCAGAGGGTCCCTGAAACACCTCAAAAGATTTATTCTCTCTCTATATAAAAGAGAATTATTAAACTAATTAGCCTTATTTAATGTGTTGAATTTCATGGAAAGCATTATCAAATAAATGATGATACATTTCCAGGGTATATTATATAGATAATATTATTAATATAAATATTCCAAAAACTGTATGAAATTTCTAAAGTTTTGATATGGCCTGGTATAATGCTGTCACATGTAATTCTAGTTATTTGTTTAAATGTTGTATGTCATAAGCAAATTTCCTTATCAATTGCATTATCTTTAACCATGGGTACTTTAAGCTTTTGTCGTTTATAGAAAGTCATTGCCTCACTCTGATGATTTTGCAAATGTTTCATCTTCAGAGAGATTCACAGAGAAGACTCTGACACTTACTATTAAAGACAGGTTTCTGATTAATTTTTAGATCATACTCTTGAACTAGGTAAAAAAAAATTGCAGAACTCCAGCAGAAAAACTGATGGCTTCATAAAGCCACTACAAAAGATCAAGATAAACAAGAATTAATTATGTGGGACTGAATGAACTGATAAGGATGATTATAATTTTTATGACTTTTGTTTGAAATATTACTGACTCTTTAAATCTTTTGTTTTCCAGACTTAAGGAAATTTTTCTCTTAAACTACCTATGACTTAGGAAAATTGGTAAATTATACCTTTGTAAGCAGAATTGAAGCATTTATCTTGTTCTCCCTACCTGATCCCTCAAGAATTTGAAAACTCTTAGTGAGTATTCTTATTTTTCATGGTAATATAGTTATTTGCATAAGTTTAATCAGTATATGTTCTCTTTGTCACAGGACCCAATTGGAAACTGGCTATATTACCAAGGTGTTGACAGGAATGTCATGATTGAGAGAGACATGCACAGACTCAGATGGACCACACAACCTTAAGGAATCAAGATTGACTTAAGAAAGCAATTAAAAATCTCCTTGGAAAAACAGCTTGGTACCTTGTTTATAGTGTTCCCAGCAGCCTTGCCAGGTAAGTAAGAAAAGTCACCCCCTGCCAGGTTCAGGAACCTCAGGATATTTTAGGGACCTTGAGAAGAGAGGAATTCACCCAAATCTAAAGGTACTGCAGTCAAAGTCTGATGGCTAGCAGATTTTAAAAAGCCTATATGATCAATTGCTATTCTTGTTTTATTTATACAAATAACAAGTTAGGTTTATTAATACTATACTTATTTTACAAATCAATTAATTAATTTCTCTATATTGGGTAAAAATAAGGGTGATTTTAGAGAGAAAAATTATGTTTCAATATAAACTATAATATATAATTATAGATATTAAAATTCTAGTTCTATTAACTTCCCTGCGGCTTTTGTTATTTACCTGTAAATTGAACTGGATCCTAAATACCTCTAGTTTCCTCAAATATTTGGCTGCAACTCTCCTACCTAACATACCCAATATTCTCCCACTTTTGACTTGGAATCATTGAAAACTAACACTGCTGCAAACTGCAGCTAGACTTGATATAAACTTCAGAGAAATTGCCACAATAGCTCATGCTTAGACAATCGATGCTATATAAGCCTACTACAAAAATTTGCCTGAACACCTGATGACATCATCAGAGGCATTTCAAACTGCAAAAGATGCTTCAACCCTGACATCTAGATCTCTGCTCCACTGGCGTCTCTCAGAACTCAGACACTGGTTTTATAACATGCTCCAATTTTTCTTTTGTTTCCATTATAAGAAATGCCTTTTATTAAATACCTGATTGCTTGCTTATACAATGTAGGCCTAATTTGGCATGCCCAACTGCATCACCACCTCCTGAAATGAGACATAACTGTTTAACTGAGCCAATTACTCAGTCTTCTCGGTACTGAGTAATTGGTTCAATGAAATATGGAGCAATCTACTAACTTATCTTTTGGACTGTGAAATTTCTCTTTTGAAGTTTCAAAGGTGGGACTGAGGGGGAGCAGAATTTGCCAGCCCAAAATATGCCTCTTGTTAGATATTGATTATTTCAACTGTTTATTTTCAAAAAACAATAGACTCACGAAAAATCTTTGACCTTCCCTCTTACTGCCTAAAAGAATTTAGATAGAGGGCCTGCTCCAAGAAGAAAGATATCATCATAGATAATGAAGTTTAATATAAACTAGTTTAATATAAGCTAGTATGTGATAGGGAGGAATCTAACAAGTCCTTTTTGGTCAAAGTCATCGCTGTGTTCCATTGTTTGAAATGGACAAGAAAACATTTATTTATCACACTTTTACTTTTCCATCTCCATGTGAATTGCCTTTCTGCCCTTTTAAATCCCAAACAACTATCCCTCTTTTCTCCTTAGCTCAAGAGGCCATATAAGCCTTAACGGCCTGATCTGTCCTTGGGTCCCATATTCCTAGGGAATCCCTGTATGTACATATGTAACAATCGTGGTCATTTCCTCCTATTACTCTGTCTCATGTTAATGTGATTATTAGTCCAGCCAGAAGAACTTGCAAGGATAGGAGGAAATTTGTTTTTCCTCCCCTACACCTTCAAACTCTCTCTCTCTCTCTCTCTCTCTCTCTCTCTCTCTCTCTCTCTCCTCTCTCTCTGTGTGTGTCTCGTGTGTGTGTGTGTGTGTGTGTTGTCATGACAAACAATACTATTTCAAAAAGATACTGCTCCCAATTCTGTATTGAAGATATCATGCAGCACAGCCTCCAGTCAACCTCAGTGGACAGTAGCATGAGCAAGAAATAACTTTTATTGCCTTAAGCCATTCAGATTTGAAGCTGATTGGTTACCATAGCATCACCTAGCCTATTCGAAAGTACATTTATTTCCATCTTGTTATAATACTGTCTATCACAACTAAAACTCAGGATGCTGGCAGAGAGAAATAATTTCAATATTATAGTCATTAAAATCATGGGATCTGCAACCAAATTACCCCAGTTCAAATCCTGGATTCATTTCTTTTAGCTATATATTATGAGCAAGTTATTTAAACTCTCCGAACTTTATTTTCCTCATCAGAGGGAAGAAGTAAACAAGAGTAGCTGCCTCACAGTGGTAAGTATAAAGGTTAATGAAATAATATAGAATTCTTAACACAGTGCCAGGCACATAGTAAGTACTTAATAAAAATCTACATGTAATGTATATATAAATCGTAAACACAATTGAGGAGGAGAAGGGCTAAATTAATTTTTTCTTCTACTCTTTGTATCCTGCTATCTTCATAGCATTTACGTATATGCATTAAGTTGTGACAAAGGAGTGCATTTTCCCTGCTCTTCTGATCTTCTTCAGATTTTCTAATGTATCTTCCTTTATGCCTCTAGACCTTCATAATTCTGTTAATGTTGCCTAGAATTCTTTGTTGCCCAAACTCTATCCCTAACCCTTGGTTAACCCTTCCTACTTCTTTGAGTATTATTTGAAATATTTTTTTTATGGAAGCCTTGACACAGATCTTAGAACATTACCCCCACCAAAAACAAAACAAAACAAAACAAAAACAAACAAACAAAAACAACAACCCTCCTAGGAAGGAAAGGCGATGGACAGATGGTCTTGGAGCTCCTCAGGGGGCATGGTAGAGCTACAAGGGTGTATGTCTTCACAGGAATCCTACTGTATTTACCTAACACTGGATATAAGATTACAAATATTACCTGAAGTTTCCACCTTCAACTGTTCTATTATAATGACAACTTTCTTGAATTAGCATTTTTTACATTGCTTTCTGAATAATACTATACCCAATAGAAAGAATGTTATACCAGATCTTATTCACACAAACAAGTACATCAATAGATCTTTCTGCTTACAATAATAAACTACCCTTACTTGTTTTCAACAATTTAGTTAAATACAATTAACTCTAGTTTGATTTGGCAACCTATTAATGTCACAACTGAATATAAACAAATTGATGAAAAGATTATAATTAATAAATCCTTTACACTACTGTAAAATCACTCCAATGGTCTACTTGTCAGAAATATATAACAGCATTTTTGAAGTATTTTAATGAGGACAGTAAAAAAGAGATAATAAAGTTTTATCAAATAACTTGGCAAGGCTTCTATAAAGCTCTGACCTCTTCAGCAGAGTTCTTGCCTGTTGGGTATGGTTCTTAAGTGACTCTGAAATACTAACTGCAAATTTATCATCATATTTAATATCATTAATCCATACTTCTAACTGCATAGGCTATTCTCTCATGCTAACACAAATTCCCTAGAGACATAAAACTTTAAAACATAAGAAACTTTCCATCGGCACTTTTTTTTTTTTTGCTAAAGCTCAAAATATTAGAAATCATCATACTTAGGCAACTCTTTAATACACAAATATATCATTTTGTATTCAGAGTAGAAAATATGGGGTACACATAAGAGTACACAAAAATGATGACCTGGATGAAACCCATGACATTTAGTCCTAATGTGTTTATCAGTATATACCTGGGTTTCTCCCTTCAGTAGTTGGGTCCTATGATAAAGAGGTGATAGGTAATTTTAAGGACAACACAATTACTGAAAAAACAAAAAACACCTGAGGAAGTATGGATAAGATTTCAGTTGACTAACAGCTCTTTTAATGGAGTTATAATAGACTTATAATTCATTTTGAAAATCACAAAGCACAAATGCTGACTTTTGGAGTGTTTTCCATTAACGAGTTATTGGCCAGATGTTTAAATTAATTAATGAAATTTCCCTATTATTTGGATCATACAGATTCCACCAAACATTGATTTGAGCACCTTCCTCAGTAATTACAAACAGAACATGCTGTAAGAACGAAGGATACTGTAAGTACTGACCTGTTAATATTGACTTAAAACTCAAGGCCAACCATTAACGGAATCCAGAGTAGAGATTAGCCATAAAATCCCTCTCTTGTCTGTGCTGAGTACATGGAAAATTATCACAAAACTCAGATGTGATCATAAAGTGAGTAAGTCCTAAATTTGAAACCTCTATGTGCTTCCTTTTTTATATAGTAAAATAGTATGTGTGGATGTGTTAGTACTAAGCATTACTTCTATACCATCTTATTGTTGACACTCATATATTTTCCTAACAAAATAACAAGAGGGCTTGTGCTGGACACCTACCTGTATGGCAGATGTATTGCGTTGTCGGAAAAGTCATGACGCATTTTTGCAACGAAAAACAGAAAAAAATACATCATGAGTTTTCCGACAGCCCAATAGAAATACATCATCATTATTTCTTACTTAAGCCTGTAAAGTGGGGATTTATAAACAAGCACCCCCATTTTATGGGTGAAGCAGAGAGAGTGACATTGCCTTGCTCATACTTAGAGCTAATAATGTGATGATAATAATAGAGCTGGAATATGAATTCCTGGTTTTCCTAGTACACCAACCTGCTCCTATCCCTATGGCTACTTGGCCAAGAGCCACTGATGACAAAGAGAGTTAGTTCAGGTAAAAATCTTGCAAGCAAGTCAACTGTTTACCTAATTCCCAAACATGTACATAGATGCTACACCATGCTGTGGACTTACCCTGGTCCAGGAATCTAAGTACTTTATATGTATTAAGTTGCTTAATCATTTAAATCATTATTTTTAAATGAATAATATGGTCCACCTTGAATGGGGAAATCAGTTACATATAAGAACAGCCTAGATCAAGAATGGGCAATACGTTTCGTCTCAAAATTAAACCGGTAAGTCCATGTAAGGCAGTTTGCATAGCATGTGGCATAGTAGGTGCTGGTATATGATGGCTCTGAGGGTGGTTATTGTTATTTTTGAAATCATTCCTATCTCCTTTAACAACTCAGTAATTAAAGCACTGTTTAGAAGGATTCAGAGGTTAAATCTGGATTCAAATACAAAGAGTGTCGTAATTGATTAGCAATGTCTGCAAAGGCATAATCATAGAAGAGTGAAGTGTGTGTCAGGAATTTGCCATCACTGGCCATGTGGATATTTTGGAAGAGGGGAAGAGATTTATTTTCATGATGAGAGGAATTTGAAAGGGAAACCAGGTTTGATTATATTGCATTGTAGAAAAAGTCGTGACGTATTTTTTCTATGTTTTTCATTGCAAAAATGCGTCATGACTTTTCAAACAACCCAATATAAGCAATTTCTACCTAATATGTTATTGGACTGAATCTAGCAAGTTTTGTTCGAAAGACAGAAAATTCCATATTTTAGCAAGAAGACACTGCTACAAATGATCAAACCACTTACCAAAAAAGATCAGCCTACTTTATAATATTCTAGATAATTTATAAAGTCTCAATATGATACATGCCAAAAAATTTTATCATAAACTTAAATTGCAGCTACACAGAATTTTCTTCTAGTGTGAATGATTTATAACTTCATTTTAAGTAAAATCTACACTAAGACTGAGTCTAATAAATGTAGATTTATCCTATGCTGCTACTTCCCTGCCTGGCGCATGAAAAGGGTGTCCAAATTCTAAAAAAAAATTTATTGGGAGACAATAGCCTATTAAAAAATTGAAAATAAGATGCTGTTAATCTAATAAGGAAAGAAAGCATGCTCTCAGCCAAGCCTGTTGGCACAGCAAAATGAAGACTAACGCATTACTCACTTCAACTTTACTAGCTACTAGGGAAATGCAAATCAAAAGCACAATGAGATACCACCTCACATCTGTTAGAATGGCTATCATCAATAAGATACTAACAATTTTTGGAGAGGTTGTGGAAAAAAAGGAACCCTCATACACTGCTGGTAGGAATGTAAATTGGTATACCCTGTATAGAAAACAGTATGGAGACAAGATATGGAGACAAAATTAAGACTAGAATTACCATAGGACCCAGCAATCCCCCTTCTGGGTGTCTACCCCAAAAATCTAAAAACATTTATCCATAAATATATATGTACCCCAGTGCTCATTGCAGCATTATTCAAAGTGGCCAAGACAGGAAAACTACCAACTGTCCTTTGATAGATGATTGGTTAAAGAAGATGTGGTATATATATATACAATGGAATACTATTCTGCCATAAGAAAAGATGAAATACTGCCATTTGCAACAACATGGATGGATCTTGAGATTATTATGCTAAGTGAAATAAGCCAGGCAGAAAATGTCAAGAACCATATGACTTCACTCATATGTGGGATATAAAATTGAAAGCAACCAATGAACAAGACAAAGAAACAAAAACTCATAGACACAGGCAACAGTTTAATGGTTACCAGAGAGTAAGTGAGGGGAAGGGTGGTAGAGGAGGGGGAAGGGTGGTAGAGGATGGTAAAGGGGGTCAAATATATGGTGATTCAAGGAGAACTGACTCTGGGTAGTGAACACACAATGCAATATATAGATGATGTATTATAGACTTGTATACTTGAAATCCATATAATTTTACTAACCAATGTCACCCCAATAAGTTTAATAAAAATTAAAATAAAATAAACAGTAGTGACATATTTTGTCCTTTATCACACAAGGGTAACAATAATTCAAAGGTGAGAAAGTCCCCATGGGACTCAAAGAGTCTGACCAGAGTGTTGCTGCTGCATTTTTGTTAATTAACTGACTTCCTTGCCATAGAAACTCTAATTGTATATATTGGGGCTCTTTCCTTCCACCTGTGTCATCGGTGTACATTAGATTACAAAACAGTAACATGGGAAAGAAAAATTTTTCTTTCCCTTTAAATGGAATAATATAAAGTTTCTCTAACTAGTTTAGAGCCTACAGTTTTCCAGGTCCACCACCAACCCACCTTATTCCCCTTACCTGCCTCTAAGTCTTTACTTCTTCTGTTCCTTTTGGTTGAATAGGCCACCCTTGATCATTTCTACTAGCTCACTTTCTACCCAGTACCCAAAGCCCAACACAAGATCACCACCTTCATGAGGGCTTCTCAAATCTTCTCTGTTCAGAATAAATTGCTTCATGCTTTATGATCACAAAGCTCCTTGTTGGGTTAGAGCTCATATCACAAGCCACTTTGCATCTTACACAGAGTTAGAGAAGAATAGGGAAAATAATTAAAAATTTCTGGAAGTAACGAATAGGAAGTTCTACAATTCTCAGAAGTCGACAGAACTGTCTAAAGCTACACTATTTTATTTTTTATATTTTTTATATTTTTTATTGTTAGTTTCAGGTGTACAGAACAATGCAATAGTTATCCTTTTCACCCTTCACACAGAAACAACCCCCTCCCCCAACTACTGCCCTCCCACCCCCGATATCATACATAGTTATTACAATTCCATTGACTCCATTCCCACACTCTACTCCACGTCCTGTGACTATATGTATATATAATTATAGTTGACATACAATATTATTTAACATCAGCTTCAGAAATACAGTGCAGTGGTCAGGCCTCTACACCGACTATGAAGTGGTCTCCCTAACAAGACATGAGTCCATCTGGCCCCCTAAAAAATATTTACAACATTATTATGTTCCCCAGACTGTCTTTTCTACCACTGAGGTCATATTGTAGTTACCAATTTGTATTGTCTCGTCCCTTCACCTTCACCTTCATCCCCACCCCCTCCCAACTAGCAACCCTCAGTTTTTCCTCTGTGTCTCTGAGACTATTTCTGTTTACATTTTTCATTTATTCAGTTTTTTAGATTCCACATATAAGTGAGATCATATGGTATTTGTCTTTCTCTGACTGACTTATTTCACTTAGCATAATGTTCTCTAGTTCCATCCATATTGTTGCAAATGGTACTATTTCCTTCTTTTTTATAGCTGAGTAATACTCCATTGTGTACATGTACCATAGTTTCTTAATCCAGTCATCTACCGATGGAGATCTCAGTTGTTTCCAAGTCTTAGCTATTGTGAATAGTGCCACAATGAACATAGGGGTGCATATATTTTTTCGAATTAATGTCTTGGGTTTTTCTGGATAAATACCTAAGAGGGGAATTGCTGGGTCAAAGGTAGTTCCATTTCCAGTTTTTTGAGATACCTCCATACTGATTTCCATAATGGCTGCACCAATCTGCAGTCCCACCAACAATGCACCACGGTTCCCTTTTCCCCACAACCTCGCCAGCATTTGTTGTTTGTTGACTTACTGATGATAGCCATTCTGACCAGGGTAAGGTGGTATCTCATTGTGGTTTTTATTTGCATTTCCCTAATTAAAGCTACACTGTTTTAAATAGTAGTTACCAAACATATGTTGCTATTTAAATTTAAATTTGATTTAATTGTAAGTTGGTTCATTTTCTTATTTTTTTTAATGAAATGTTTTATGGCATGCAGTTTTGGGATAGGAGAGAGCTTCTGGAGAAAGTCAGTCAATTAACTGACCTCAGGGATGGTCAAAGACTCTCAACCTGCATGCCAGCGTCAATCAGTTAATTGGTGATGCCTGGAGAAGGACTGAGAAAGATTATGAAATCATATCTAGGCTCTGTGGGAACAATCACTGTGATTGATTACCTAGGCCTCTGATAGAAGGCAGGAGATTGGCAGCATATACACTATAAATCTGCTTTTACTTCAAAACAATCCTGGGAGTAGCTGTCAAAAATGTTGTCCTATGAGTGTTCACCCAGTGACCTAGTTTCTCAAGCACATGTCTGGTACATGGCATCTTGCATTTTCATCAGATAAAAAGATATAAGAAGCTACAAAGACAATTGAACTTAAGACCTTATCTGGGAAGCTTCCAAATAGCGTGTTCTTCTGTTTTATATCTTATCATTTGATTTCAGAAAAATGGCTTTATTTTTTTT
>NW_017731684.1:220866-276519 GCF_001890085.2 Hipposideros armiger | reverse complement strand
CTGTCCTTTTGTTCTTCAGTCTAGTTGTGGAGGATGTTGCTTCACTGGCCCAAGTTGGCACCATCATTGCGCTCTTCCCAGGCAAGGCAGATCAGTCGCTGGCTTCTGGACGGCTGCTCATGGCAGCTGCTGGCTACACACAGTAGCCCATGGCAACCCACTGCAGCAGGGGCTGCAGCCTACATATGTACATATATTTTTTAATTCAGAGTTCTATGAAGGGCTGGTCTCTAGTTACAATTCCCTCATAAAACTGTTGTGTTCAAACATTCTTTACCATACCACATTGAGGAAGCAAAATATCCAATTCTTACCCTTTTCCACTTCCCAATAGAAAAATATTTAGGTAATAAGTATTTGGAAGGGTACATTTATGAATCACTAATACTTTTGTAAAATAAGATGAACATATTAACATACTCATATTTTATAAAATGTGCCCTATGGACATAAAGATAAATAAAAAATGTTACCTGCCTTGAGACTTACATTGCATAGGTTCACAGGCAGTATACCATGAAAGGTAAATGTTTTGAATTGATTCAGGACATCAAGGCAGCCACAACAGCACAACTAAAGACACTCCCGAAAGAGGACTTCCAGAACTGCTTCAGAAAGTGGCAAGAATGATGGGATAAGTGTATTAGAAGCATGGGGGAGTATTTTGAGGAGGATTAATGGTGATGTGTCTTTTACTGTAATAAATTTTTGTATTTAAACATTCACTGGATTTTTTTTATCACACCTATATAATTGATATTACTATACAGGTGTCAATATACAAATAAATTTGAGAGTGATTTATATGTACATGTTTTACAATAAGGATATAGATTACCTATTTCTGAACCACAATTCATTTAAGAATGTCTTAAAGCCAGTCTTCACCGAATTTAAAATCCAAAATACATTACAGACTATAGGGTTAACGAAACAGCCCACAGCAAACTTAATTGATAATGATAAAACTAAACCAACACTAATTTATAATTTAAAAGCAAGGACCACAGCAGCTGGAAACCACTAACAACCCAAACAACACTTTTGATAAACTGATAAGAAATTATCCTTCCCCAAATTGCATGAATTCTAATTATTCGCATGCAGGCGCTTTGCAATGTTTTCAAAAGCTGGCGGCAGTTTTCTTAGTAGAATACTGAATTAAGGAACTCAGTTAGCCTTAGCTACATGTAATTTCTGGTAGAATCATAACTCAATTGGTGTACTAATAAGTAGCCTATATCCATATACAAAATGAATACACATGAAATTTTAAATAATTTGCTCAAAAGAACAGCAACAAAAACCCTTGGGTTTCAACATAAATTTACAACCTACTAGTGGACTTTAGACTTGATGTTGAGAATGTTAATAAAGTATTAAATGAAGCCATCACTATGCTGCCTGATGCTTCCCTCTGTTTTATTACTATTTCTCCTAAACCTTACTTACAGGAAAATTAATTGATTTTTAGCTAAGATTCAAACGAGACCTCTGTTTAGTCCATTGGCTTCATTACATAAATGCGCACTATCAGACCCCCGTTTAGCATGATCTGAAAGGCTCAGAACAGTGTTTCAGCATGTTAGGGAAAACTCAGGCTAAGACTAAACCATGGGCATAATTTCAAAGCAGACCAAGGCAGACATGCATAGAAATCCCCTATTGCCCCACTGCCGTCACCTCTCTCCATCCTGCTTTCATAAAAGGATTTGATAAGTTTATTAGGAATCATAAAATGTTGGAGCTGGAAATAATCTTGTCTGAGGTCACACACAGACAGTCAGCAGGTGGGATACAGCCCTGAGTCAAGTTTTGCTTGGCTCACCTGACATCTCAAAGGTAAGGAAATGACACAAAAACTTCTAGGTTCTGGCTTGCCTTAAAATATGAGACGCTCTGGTCACATTGAGCCCATCTCAGGCGTAGCTTAAGATTTGTTGTGCCCTCTAGGTGTGCACATGCTCTTTCGTTGCCACAATTTTCAGTATTTTGTGATGTTTGGTCCTCTGGCTTGTCCAATCAATTATGTGAACTGCCTGGTCTATGAAGGTATTTGCATAGTTCAACTGTGAAATCAACCAGGAAGTTTTCAGATAGTTTTAGCGGAAGGCTTTTTCAAATATACAAAGGTGATTTTGCATTGAATCTTGCTCTATCGAATGGATAAAATCAATGAGCGAGTTCCTTGGGCAGCTTACAGCCTCACTGTCTGGCAGAACATGCCTTACTGTTTATGGAATGTGTGGCTCCCCTCCTTGCGATGCCAGGCGCCTGTGAAAATCATTGATTCCTTCCCACCCTTTCATCTGGAGGCTTGCATCTGACACCTTAAGTGAGACACTGAGAGCTCCAGTGTCCTTCTCCTACTCTGGCATTCTTCCCTCATTACCAGCAGATAGAAAAACAGGCTTACTGTGCTGCTTTCCTGCCAGTATTGTCATTTTTAGAGGATATAAAATTCTTGCTAGTTGATCAGAAAATATTTATTGAATACTTACACAGTATTTATTCAGTATGACCTGCTGGCCTGCTGACCTAAATCCAAGATACTCTGTCAGCTTCAAGAGCATTGACATGCTTCGTCCCCCACAGTGTAGTAGGTGTGGTAGCTCATCTAAATTTGGGAGCTGGCATTCTGCCTTCATGTCAAAGCATATGACTCAATTGGGCCATTCTTCAACCACGCAAAGGAAAAATCAGAAAAATCCCTTAGATGTATACAGAATCAGTTAGCTTGGATTTGTTCTTGGGTAAAATGGAAGTATGCATAGAAGATTCAGTCTAATAAGGGTGTAGTAAAGATGCATACAGGTAATTGCATTAGCAGAACAACAGCATTGGCTGAGGACGTAGGAGGTCTTCCTCCCTTCCACACTCAGGGTGAGGATTGGTTTAACTCCTTCCCTGCAGGGAGGAAGAATCCACTTAGTGAATAGGCAGATGCTTAAGCACATCTATTTATCTTCTGAGAGAAAATCACTGTGATGATATAATTTCTCTTTTCTTTCTCTGAACCTTTACTACATAAAGACAGGGAAGTATTAATAGAAACAGTGGGCCAAGAGGGTCCCTAAGTGCTTTGAGGACATCACCTTTGGAGAATTCAATTAGTTTATACAAATTGTTAAAATGATTCTTCTTCTCTTTACCCCAAAGAAAGGAAAATTTGCTTGTCTGGTGTTATTTTCTCACTGCCACAAAGATGAAGTCAATTTTTCTCTTGATATCAAAAGATTTGAAAGCAAAAATCCTTTCCTTATTTGCTAAGTAAATTTTCTCTCCAGTCCCTCAAGACCATGCCTATAGTACTTCTAAATCTCTAGAAAAAAAACCAAAACAATCACGCCCTGACTGAAAACCTTAGGCATTTAATTGTTTACTACATTTGTAAGTATAGTCTTTGAATTATTTTGATTAATAGACTAGCTGTCAAATAATGAATAAAGTCAAATATCTACTCAAAGGTATTGCACAGATACATACAAAAATGCACACATTATACCAACAATTTAAGTTTATATCATTTTCCATTTGAGGTATCTCCTAATTACAAACATACAAACAGATACATGTGTATCCATCCATACACACACAAGCACTCACACACAAGTAGTAACAAATAAGGCAGAGTTTAAGATTTCACCAGAACAGTCATTCCTTCTTTCCTTAATAATTTTGCACATATTTTCTGAGAGCCTATTATATGTCAAGTTCCTCACTAGAAGTGAGAGATAAAAAGATGAATAGCACAGGATTCCAGAATTATCTTGGCCCACACATCTCAATGCATGTGATATGAATAGGCACTGGCAATGTTGACCAAATAAAACATGTTTGGAAATTTAAGTTAACCAGGATTTTTATCTGCAAATCTTTCCAAAACTTTCATACACTTAACATGCATTGCAAATCTCTAAGAGGAGAACATACTATGCAGTGAATGTTATCCCAAAAGCATTTTCCAAGGAATATCTTGAGGGGACAGTGTTTTGTGAACTGGGAAATGCTAGCCTAGACATTTTGTTGAATATTGAAGGCTCTTAGAAAGAAAAAGGCTTCATGGTATTTTCCTACCTATATTTCCTTCTTGTTCCTTACACTGGAAACATTTGTTTGATATATTTCTAATTTTACCATAAAACTCCCTGTAAGTAATATCATAAGCTTTTTATTAAAACGCAATATATACCCACACTAGAAACAAAACCAAAACACTAACACTATATAAAGAATGTCTATAGCCTTTTTGACATTTTTATGCATGTGCAAATACTTTCTCCCAAAATTATTTTGAAGCTGAGTATTCTGTTCCTTGTTTTCTTCACTGAACAGAATATCATGGGCATGTTTGCACACAAGTACATATAAACATATCTCATCCTTTGCAAAAGCTTTATTAAATCCCATTTTGTAGTTGTACCACAATTATTTTTACCAATCCCCTTTTGATGGAGATGAAACTCCCCTCTATTTTTTTGCTATTAAAATAATGGTTGCACAGAGTTTAAAATTGGAAGAGTTTTTTTTTTTAAGGAGTTCAAATTGTCATAAGGGAACTTTAACAAATGAACAAGTAAAGGCTAATGTTCACTATGCAACTTCTAAATATTTGTTTATACTGTGGTAAAATATCTATTTTCCTTAGTTAGAAATTGAGGCTATGGGGTTGAGATCACATAAGCAACAATATTTATATAGCATTGTAATAATTCTCTTGTAAGTCCATGGGATAGACAGAAAATATTTATTTGTATCTTACTTGGTTTTAATGTTTGAGTGTCATCAAATGTTCACAGCTGCACTCTGACTCTGGGATGAGGTCAATAATATCAATCAGATGATCAATGGATTATCACTAGCATCGGTTTACACCAAATAACAACCTGTCTGCTCTAATCCTTACACCAATTCGCTATACTTAGCTACCTAGTGCTAGTATGCATTCTTAAAAAGCCAATATGCATCCACTGTTGTTCTCACTATTTATTTTATATTACAATTATGAAACAATTCTTTATTGTAATGTACCTTGGCATTCTGATGCACATGTCTTCAGCAGCTTTCAATAAAGTAATATTGAGCAATAAGGTAAAAATAAATATAAAGCATCCAAGAATGCTTTTTAGTATTTTAATAAAAAAACACACTTTAAAATGGAGGGTGATGTTCAGTATGTAATAATTAAGTCATGGATGAATACCTCTAAATATATAGTTTGCTTAATACAGCTGTAAATCAAGCCAAGTATAAGTTATACAGATGATTCTATTCAGAGTAATCTTTTTATATATAATTTCCATACACCCCTGTCAATAAAAGAGGAGTGACTCCAGAATAAATGATTCATTAGGCACTTATAATTCTTTTCTCATGTAATTTATCTATATAACTTTAAATTACTAGAGAATCTCAAGGATCTTTCTCACTAAAGAATTTTGAAATGATCCATATTTTATTAAGTTTCAAGGACAACCCCTCACACACACCCACACACTTGAAATTAAGTAACCATTAAAATTGCTATCATAATTCATATATCCATAAGGGGAAAAACCTAACCCTAAATTAGAAAGTTACATTTAGCAAACCATTCACCATTTTTTACCTGTTACACAACAACTGGTGCTTATAAAGAGTTGAACCTGTCTATTTTAATTACCTGAAACAGTAAAACACCCCTTTTTACTTTTCATTGTTTATTCTGCCTTTTTTAAATTAAGTGCCCTCCTTATAGCTGTCTTGTGTATATTTTTAAAAGGCATGAATGTTCTTCAAATTGTCATAGTAATTTTCTACATCATTCCCAAAATAAAAACTTGATTTAGCCAAATATTAAATTATTGAAATTACAAATCTGTTCATCTATAGCACATTTTACTCATTTGTGTAATTTTAAAATTCTCTTTCATTTGATTGACTTTTAATCTTCCTTAACTAGTGACTAACTGAAAATAAATGGTGCATTCCTAATACAGTAAGTATGAAAAATAGGAATTACTTAGGGACTGCGGGGGAATACATTAAAATCAGTTTTCTAGTTAACATATTCTCATTTTGTTTGTGTACAAAACCCACTACACTGAGAAGACATCTCAAATTCACGGCCTTACAAAAACATTGTCCTGATTTCATGTTTTGACAGAAGAAATTGGCCCAATTTCCTATTACCCCTGAAGGACTCAGGCCGGCTGGTGCCATCCAGGTGCTGTGCAATCTGAATGGGGCAACAGCACATCAAATTCCACTCATCTGTCAGCATAGTGGATTATTTCTTGAGAGGCTGAAATTGGCTGCTTGGGATCAGAGCACCATCCATCTTACAGGGTAGGGCACGGTAAAGCTGCCTGGAAGAGGCTGATGAGAGGGGCCAGCCGTTCCTAAGCAGGTGAGGAGGCAGTTGGAAGGCCTTCAGTCGCCCTCCATGCAGGGCTCTGAGTGAAAGATCTGTCATTTTTCACATTCCCCGGGTACTTGGTATGCACAGGGTGTCTGCCTTCTCCTGCTTTATGAAAGAGGTGATTTTTCAAGCTTAGGCAAATGTGGCAAAGCTCAGGGTCTGCTGGTGTCTCATTTGTTCTCATCATGTCACTTGTTTTAACTGATTTGAGAAAATGAGATATTTTTCCTTTTTGCACATTTATTCAGCTATTTATTTATTTATTTGCTCATTTAGGGGTGGGTTGTCACAGATAACTGGCCCTGATTTCCCTCTTGTTTTCATACACATTTCATTAGCGTCCCTAAAGATTTAAGAGCCACAAAAAGAAACATCCCAACTCTCATCACAAAAAGCATATATTTACTCTTAAAATCAAAACAGAAGACTGTACTAAAGAAGACTGTATTTCTGACTGAAATTATCTAGAATATTGCTATTTCCAAGATTTATTGCTTTAATCTTTACAGCTATTCTTGAAAACCCAAGAAAGTTGAATAACCATATTACATACATTGGACTTTCAGTTTAATATCATTTTAATCTTTCTGTATCTAGAAATGAGTATTTATAGTTTATTTCATCAATGAAACTGAAATGAGTCTCAAATACAGAAGCACTTGGGGTTGAAATTGGTTTCCATACTGCAGTTTCTTGGTGTGTGTGACATACCAATTGACTATGCACTGGTGATAATAAGCAATTTCTAAGGATAGACAATGGAAAAAGCAAATACTGTGTTTAATTTCATTCAGAACCTAATGATGTGTTTCTCAGTTTAAAATTATAATATTTTGATAATAAGCACCATAAAGGCATGAGTTTACTTATTGCAAGTAGCACAGCCATAACCCCTCACCAACAAGAGCTCATATATTATCTGATTGAGACAATCTGTGAAAACTCATTGCAAAGTGTACTGATTTTCATGACTATCTGCATAGAGAATAAAATAAAACACACAGCATTTGGAGGTATATTCTATCCAGGTACTACATAGTTAAAAAGCAACAGCAAGAGTATGAACTAGGTTTTTGTCCTGACTATGTGGATGGACTGTTAGCTGTGAGAACAGCAAAATTTCACTCATTCAACATCTCTAACATGCACATTGTTAGTCTATTAAAGTGGGGATGGTGTCAGTAATTCTTTATATTTATAAAGAGCTTTACAGTTTATAAAGCACTTTCAATATTACGTATGCCATTTATACCCCTACGACATCCCTAAAGGGGAAGCCGAGCTCAGAGAAGTGACTTGCCCAAGGTCATGTCATTATCTTAAGTGACAGATGATGGCTAGTCTTGAGCTCTGCCGTCAGTCACCACGTGCCACCTCTCACCAGTTCTGCTTATGGCTACCTCCTTTCAGACTGGGTTTGCAGTTCAAATGATTCCATGTATTGACATAACTTGAAAGTTTTCACAAATTATACCAAAGAGCTGGCACTTCCTCAAAGAGGCTACTTGGCATAACTATTCTGTGCACTGGGAGACATCACTGTATACGTATCCTCGAAGGGAAACAGGCTCTGAGGTGAACTCAGGCCAACCGGACTCCAATGGCAGTTATTGGCTGTGTGGTTTCAGATGAGCCACACTGTCCTTCAGAACTTCAGTCTCCTGGCGGGCACCGTGATGGGGGNGGGGGGCGAAGACTACACCCACTTGTATAAGGATCAAGCCAGACAATGGGAATTAACCTTCAGAGCGTGACTAAAACACTCACAACAGTTGTTTTGTTATGTATTCTTATTTTTAAGTATTACAATGAGTGCAGATTTCCCATGTTACTTGTGTGGCTATGTAACAAGTCCAAGATATTTTTGCCAGAACAGATTGGTGACTAACTGACTGGAGGTAACGTGGGGGTTCCAAAACCCACGTTTGTTTTCCCTCCACCTGGGCACTGAAGCCTTGGAGTCTGGCGGTGTCCACCCCAGGCTCAGGACACACGCGGCAGAAATATAAGCGCACAGCAGCAGCAGAGCACTTTCCATGCCCACCTGCAGGGGCACCAGCGTCCCCTCGCCTTGCTTCCTCCAGCCAGGGCGTGGGCAATAGGGGTGGCTGTGGCCCTGAGGCCGCCCCCGGCCCCAGCTGGGAGCTGAGGATGCATCCCAACCCTCCACCCGGGGCCACCTGTGCTCAGGCGAAATAACAAGCTGGCGAGCAACTCGGCAGCCTGGTGCGGACGCGCGGGAGTCCCCCGGACTGCACCCGCGCTCTTTCGGTCCTGCCCTCAGCTTGAAGCGGAGCCCCGGGAGGCGTTGCTGGAGGACTGTGCAGACAAGCCGGGGACAAGCAAAGGCATGGAAGCTGGCCCGCACGGCGGGAGCACGCTGGGCAGGCGGGAGGAGGCCGGGAAGGGATTTGGAGAGGGGGTGGAGGGCTGGGAGCACCTGGAAACTGAAGATCAGGAGCTTGGGTGCGCAACTGGTCCCCAGGGCCCAGATGTGGTGGTGACCGGGGGTGGCGGGGCGCGGCCGATAGGGACAGCAGAGCGAAGGTGGAGGGTGAAGTAAATGGATGCAAGGCTGAAGCTAAACAGAAAATGGAAGGAAATCTTTCCGAGAACCAGGGCGAGTGAGGACAATCGAGCTGGGGGACAGTAATAAGAAAAAGCTGGGGAGGCAAAGAAGAAGAGAAAAATCCAGATTGAAGAGTGAGGCCATGAAAGGATAAGAAATATACTTTGAACAGAAAGACCAAGAAAGCAAAGTGCGTCTGGAACTCAAAATTCAATATAGGAAAAAAAGAAAAAGAAAAAAAAAAAACAGGCTAAAAGAACTTGTCCCTGAAACTGGCAAGAGAGAGAGAAAAAAAAAACCCCGGAGAATACTGGAGGAACAGAAAGTGAAGAAAGGCAGAAAGGAAAGAAGACAAGTTAAACCAGACAAGAAATAGTAAGTTACTTTTTAATTTCTTTGTCATTGACAAACTACTTCCAAAGTCAGTTTTGGCACTAACATTCCTACAAAATTCTTAGCCACATACCCACTGAGATTATAGTATCAGTACTAGATTAAAATGCATCCCCAAAATATACACACATTATTTAATCAGTTGCAAAAATCCTCAAGTCTTGAAAATTGTCCCACTTTTTACAGAATATTTCGCCTTGGGCCAAAGTAGCCCAAAACAAATGATTTCTACTTTTTAAATCTGGAAGGGGGTGGGGGGACTCTTAGAGAAAACGCTCTTTGATGAGAAGTTAATAGAAAATCACCAAATCATTTTAGTAACCCCCAGTCCCCAAAGCATCCCACCAACAATAAGTCTTGGAATTCAGAACTGCCCACACTAAAGCACTGTTTGTCACTTGCCTTCAACCATCTGTTAAGGAGACAGTGGTGAGACTGGCAGCTGCAGTGGAGCCAGCGCCTGGCTTACCTGGTCTGTGCAGGTGGTGTTGCTGAAAAGTGTGTTGAAGAGACCCATGGCAGAGCAGCATTGCACAAGCACTTATCCACAAATACAGAACCCAGGACATCGCAGAGACCATAGCCATTCTCTAAAAAGAACATTGGACAGGAAGTATTAGCTCCAGCTTCAAGCCCCCAGCTATCAGTTCTACTGATGAGAGAAGGGGGGCCGAGGGGGGTCTCAGACGTCATGTCCCTTTGCTACTAGAATAAAATGACCCAGCAGAGGTCATGCCATAGAGTGGGATTGAAGGAAAGCACTCTCCAGGAGATCATGAATTCATTTTTGAAATTCTGCAAAACCCAACTCCAAGGATTGCCAAAATAGAAAAATAAATTAAAGTTGGACTATCAGTTAGGCACTTTGAAACACAGTATCCTAACTCAACATCCCGTTTTACACAGTGATCTTCAAATTATAGCTATTCCAGGCATTGAAAAGCTGCATACTCCTGTTCATTTTAACTTCATTGCAAGTCTGACATAAGCCTGATAGAGTGGATTTTTTTCTTTTTATAATTCTACAGTCATGAATTTTTAATCACTGTGCTGTCTTCTAAACTAAGTAATCATTTCTCAGAGGCATGTTGTAATCTTCTAATAGAACCAGTCTTATTGGCTGGACTTTAAAATCAGAAGGAATTGTCTTCAGCCAGAGTGAGTTTCAGATGCAAGATCTATGCTTCTATAATAGAGCAAGCCATAATTTACAATATTGCTTTGCCTCCTAAGATCCCATTGTGGCATTTGTCTTATAGTGTTGGTGAATATTACATGTACAGGTGGTCTATGTATTTATGGATAAGTATACACCTTTTCACAGGCGCTGAAACTTTGGCAGACTTATCTGCACCTGTAAGGATCTTAGGCGCCACAGAGGCTCAGCTGCGCTACATATTGTCCAGTTCCTCAAACGACACCTATGCTGCATTTCATATTGCCAAATTAATCAAACTTGAGACATCACCCTTACTCAGCCCGTGATAAGGAGCATTTTCTATACAAGAACCCAGTTAAGTATATGCTTCTCTTTTGAATAGAGAGAGCTTTGGAGCCAATATTATTTCTTTTTAAATTTTTTCACTGTCAAATCATACACTTTAAGAATTTCAACTACACATTTAATACCTACTAGTGACCTCCCAGTGTGACTTCTTTAGTCATGGAAATTGGTACTCTCAAAAACTGTGATGTTCAGAAAGCAAAAATATACATTGTGTGTGTGTGTGTGTGTGTGTGTGTGTGTGTGTGTGCGCGCGCGCGCGCGTGCATGCACAGACAATACGAATGAGATAATTTATGGGTTTTAGGAGAGAGATGTAGTCTTTAAGAAAGGTTTTAGGGCTGTAATAGACAAATGGTGACAACCATAATTAAGTGCAAAGTAGGAAAACATTATTTTCAACAGCATGGTGCCTTTCATGCCCCAGTCTGTGGTTCAGATGGACCATTCACTTTATTATTAGTTTCACTGCCCACTGTTCACTTTTTATACAACAGATCTAGCCTCATTGTCTTCAGAACTATTAGGAAAGCATAGATACATTCTGTTCAGTAGCGATAAGTAGCAATGCCCCTCCTATGATTCCTGAAATGAATGCACTTCGGGGCCTTTTCAAAATACCCTGAAAATTATAGAAAGACAAAAACTGGGGTGACTGTGGCATGCATTGACTGCTTGTGAATTTCAGTTAAAATGCACTAGAAATTTATCTAAGCTTGAAAAAAAAGGCTACCACAGTCCAAACTTAACAGTTTTTCAATGTCTGCTTTCTCTTGCTCATTTCTTTACCCACATTGATCTTAACACTCAAAAAGATTACTGTGACTTGACCTTTGCATTATTTTCCTTCCTTTTCTGTTTTTCATTTACTTTCTTTAATTCTCAGTACTACTTCCAAGGTTCGTGCATATCGTTCTCTTTGCTCACTCTCTTACCAAGAGGTTGTCTCTATGTTAATGGGTGTTTTCCCCCCTAATCATACATCCAGTCTTACACAGTTCTCTAGAGATGACTGAATAGGTTACAAATCGGCTTTCTGAATCTTAAGTCCTTAAAAGAGGCTTCTTACCTGAAAAATCCAGCCAAGAGCAGAGTACTCTATTAGTGTTCATTGGAAAGCTCTAACACTTTCTAAAATCCATCTGTGCCACAATTTGAGATTTTTTTAAAAAAGAGCTTCCCAATAATCTTCTTTATCAGGATTTTAAAAAATGTTTTTCTCTTCCAACGCTATTTCCACAATAAAGGAGACATCGGGTTCATTCAGACTGTATTGTCAGAAAAGAAGCCAAGGTTTGAGGGGTGGAAACCTTGTCATTTTCACCTTTAAATCATCTCCTGGCGTTCACCTCTGCCTGACGAGACCTTTGAAGTGATGATGAGATAATATGCAGTTTCCTGATGAAGATCAGTTTATAGTTAATGACGGACCATCCCCACTTCAGTGCATTCGGGGCAGAGTAAGGCAGCAAAATGCAGGAGCTGGGCTGCTATACGGTGCTGTAAGTAGCAGTAGTCTGTTTCAATACATCCCTCCTCTGTAAAGTATCACATGTCTTAAAGTGACATTACCCTCTATTATAGCTACAGTGAATTGTAATACCTTCCCACTAACTCTTCAACAACTCAGGCAGCACTGGGACACTATATTGCCTGGTATGTTATGTTAGAGGTTTTACCGGTAATACTCATTTGCCAAAAGAGTAAAGAGGGAAGGAGAAACAAAAGAAAAAGGAGCATTCTATAAAATATTGATAGTGTTAATGGGTGTTAGACTTCTAGTAGTAAATGGGAAAGTGAAATATAAGCCATTTCTTACCTCTTAATGTTCTTATAACCAGTAAGCTAACCAAAAATATTGTTAGGTTTATATAAATTTAAGTCTTGATTGTTTGGGCAACTAAATCTGGATATATGGTATATCTGAAATACAATATAATCTTCATATGCATAAGCCCAATAAAAACCTTCTGAGTTTTTTTAACATGTTTAATAAATAGAAATATGTCATTTTAACAAAAAAAATATGCTCAAGGCAT
Source organism: Hipposideros armiger (assembly GCF_001890085.2). Lineage (NCBI taxonomy): Eukaryota > Metazoa > Chordata > Mammalia > Chiroptera > Hipposideridae > Hipposideros > Hipposideros armiger. The sequence goes on along the minus strand of NW_017731684.1, from coordinate 263,614 downwards.
TTTTTTTTAATTTCTCTCTCCCTCAAATAGCATGCTGGGATGAAAAGAGGAAACACTCAGAAGCTCAATATTTTATTTCTAGTCCTATGGTTTGAACACTTTCTTCTTCAGAAATACAGTGTGATTGTACCTAAACATCAATGATGCACGTATGGTGACCCAGTTTTCAATTATAGATTGCACTAGCATGATTCTTAGAAATACTCATTCAGTCATTTCACAAATCACTTATAAAACACCTACTATGTGTTAGATGCACGGGGACAAGGCAGAGAACAAGATCAATGAGATTTCCAATGTCATAAATCATACTGTCTATTCATATTGTTTCAAAAATCAAATAGTTCTTATAATTTTCCTTCCTTGGAAACCTTTTGAAATGCTCAGAATACTCTCTTGCCTTTCACAGGCATTATAAAGAAGGTCCAATGCTGCAATGCGCCTTGGGAAGCCATTCTCTTCCTTCATGTTATACAGAATGAGAGAGTGAGGTGCCCTTCAGACTCACCAATCTTTCCCAATGGTCTTTCACATTGCACAATGCACACATAATAGCTCTTTGTAATATAACAACTTTATTAAACCTTACCAATAAACTAATTTCAAGGTAACAATAAATACTAGTCTTACAGTTAAACGTAAATCAGAAACACCAAAGTTGTAATTGGAATTGCATTTTTTTTCCTGTGGTTCATTATTGCTGTATTGATGAATATATACAGAGTATTTACACGGACCATGCAATATCAACACAAAAATAATAACAGCAGTAGCAGCAGCTAATCTTTATTAAACCTCCACCATGTGGTAGCACTACTCTATATAGTTTGTTGCTTGTAAGGTGTAATCAATCCTTTTTGACTAACCCCATTATTAATCCAATTTACTAACCCCAAATAAGTATTTTTATTATCTCCATTTCATAAAGGGGATCAAGGAAATTAAAAAATGTGTTCAAGGTGATATATCTAATGATAGTGCAGGTTTTACACCCCAATGATCTGGCTCAAGAGCCCATCTCTTAAGTACAGGGATAAAACTATTCATGGGAAAAAAATTAACCATTTCATTTTCTTATTTTTTTTAACATTAAAACAGTCTCAAAAATTATTATTCACTCACTTAAGAGGCATATATTAAGTACATTCCAGGTATTTGAAAAACAGTACTGTGAAACATAGTTTTTGTCCCATGATTGTTTTTGTTTTGTTTTTGCTATGTTAATGCATTATAATTAAAAGGAAATTCACATTTGCTAATAAAGGTTACCATTTCGAAAAACTGTAACCATCATGTTGTTCATTTCCAGGGATTCAATTAAGGCTCAACTTAGTTACTTATCTAAAATTCAACTCAATTTAATAAGTTTGAAACATGTACTATGGATTATGTTCAAGGTACTCAGATAGGAATTGCTGAAAATTTAAAAAACAAAAAAAAAAGGAAAATTGAAGAACGGCTTGCCCTTTCAGGTTTAAGTAACTTTCTGTATATGTATGTAATGGAACAAGAATATCAACAGTATTCCACTTTTTTTCTGTCAAATATCTTGTAGTCCATTGTGTTACTGCCAATGATCATTTGTCTTAATAATATAAGCACCAACAGTTATTGACATTAAGGTAATTCAGTCAATTCTCTCCACTGAATGTGCAGCTACTCTCACAGCTTTCAAAGAAGTTTGGGCATTCTACCTTCTGGCAACTGTAGGATTGTACCTCCTGATCACTTTGTGGTTGGGTGAGCCAGAAAGTTCTGGCCATTGAGGTGTCAGCAGAACTGATGGCATTGCTTTGAGGCTGGAGCACTTAACTGTCGAAGTGACACCTCCAGATCTCTTCTTGCCTCTGAAACAGGGACTAGCTGCACTGTCAGCCTGGATCCTCAAATTACGGCAAAGAGTCACTTCCCCCACTTCCCCTACCAACCTATAATAAATATACATAATGAATAAGAAATAGTTTGTTCTTTAAGCAGTTGAGACTTGGGGATTATTTGTTATTGCAGCATAACCTAGTCTACTCTGACTGATGAAGATTTTAGCCAGCACTATTCATATGTTAAACAAATTTTTATGTTTCATCCAATATCCTTAGCCCTGAAGAGACTGCAGTATATACGTCAGACCAAATACCTTCACAGAACCCTCTGCAATAGAAACCCATTGGATATTTTTTATCAGAGCAGTGATAAATTTAAAGCATTGATTATTACAGCTGGAATTCCTCAGGGTTCTGATAAGCCAAGAGTTATAAAGTGACCACCTATGTGGCCCATGATCATGCTTTGCTCAGCCATTTTGTTATGCAAACACAGTATTTCAAAAGGTAAAGGACCAAGCACCATCACTTTAGCCCATCCAGTTTTTTGAATTTGTGATACCCTAAGGAGTTGGGTTGGGTGTTCAAGTCACAATCCAGGCCAAATCCCTAAAGATAAACATTTCAAGTACAGTATCTATGTATATGCACCTTTGTGTAGGCAAAAAAGAAAGACAATCCTATTTATCAGAACTCCCTATGGAGAAACCCACATTTATTCATAAGAAAGACCCAGTGAAAACAATAGGGGATGAAAGCCAGAACACTCATCGTTCTTAAATAATGTAGAGTATTCAGCCAATCGCCCTGAGTAATAAAAGGCAAGGGGAGGGAGGAATGGAGGCTAGAGTGTGTAATAGGGTGGAAACCTGGAGGGAAGAAAGAAATGGCGAGGGAGTAGGCAGAGAGGCAGAGATAGAGAGAAACACATTAGAGGCTCAGAAAGATAAGGACCAAGGACAGAAATTTCCAGTGAGGATTTCTTGGTGGAAAATTATATCCTGTGGTCTATGATAGCTCCCTGTGTCTCTCTAAATAATTATGAAAGCCTTAAAAACAAACAAACAAAAAAATCTCACATCTACTTTACATTATTAAGTTACTTGGGAACTCCACTGAGGGTGTGAATCCTGCATCCAGGCCCAAACCCCTCATTCCTCTGATTACCACACTTCATTTCTTGGCATTAGAAATGAAAGCCATCTTTAGTTCAGTTTAAGAACAATCCATGTAATAATTTGGCTAATTTTAATTGACAAATGTATAGAAAAACATTGAGATGTGCAAGATTTTATGTCTATGCATATTTCTAAGTTGAAAAACAACTAAAGAATTTAAATAAACTACATCTGGACTGAGAAACATGCCAACTTTCAGTCCAATGCAAATTAAAGTGGCTTAGATGTACACCATTTAAATTAGTTCTAAGTATTTCTTGAAATAACACATTTTGGTTGTGATTTCACAACACTGGTGTTTTTTTTTCTTGTTCCATTTCAATTGACTAATGTAAATAGAGGCATGGATAAAAGGACCATTGTCATGGCACCTTATCTTTAATCTATATGCTTTCTGTAGCATTGAAGCCCAGTTTTTCTTTTTCTGTAGTAACTGGGTCTATCCATCATTTGATTGGCAATGTCTATTTTAAATCCCTGATCATGGGAAGACAATGGATCTTTGCCATTGGCTAAGTGATAATGTTACCCTATCTTTCCCTCATAGATCACTTGCATATCATTCATATCACTGTTTTTCTAGAACTCACCTGAAATTTTCCCATCTATCATGGTGTCCTACCATGTGTACCATACCAAACACACAGCAACATTCTTGGATTGTCAGTCTTACTTTGGGACTGAAATAAAGTCTTTACTTGCCTTATTTGCTTCTCTATTCTGTAACCTACATTGCATCAACATGTACTCATATTTAAGCTAAAAAGAAGAAAAGGATGATGAAGAGAAAGCAGATGAATATAACTCCCAGAGAATGGGAGTTACAATAATAATATATAATATTGATGATAATTGATGATCTAATGATGATTATGTATCAATACCTACTTTCAGGGGACTCTTTCTATGTGTCAAGCCCTGGCTGAGCTACTACACAGAGTGTCTCATTTAATATTCACTGAAATGCTAATGGGGCTGTATTACAGTGATCTCTATTTTATGAATGAAAACCCAAATTTCAGAGGAGTTAAGAGATTGAACTAATGTGACACCTCTAGTAAGGTTGAAGAACTGTAATTCAGACTCATCTTTGATTCCTAGAGCCTAAGCTCTAAGCAACCAAATTCTAGGCAAACAATCAAGAAACATTAAATTGTATGTGATGAAGATAAAAGACCAAGTAAGCAAAGTCAGGCATGCCTGATGTGAAGCTTGAAAATGAAATGCAAACCATCAAGAGATACAGAGGAAGCATTATTTTGACCTTAAGCTTCCTAGCAGTATAAGTGAAGAAGGAAACAATCATTTCTTTAAAATACACAGATTCCACAAGATAAAAAAACATAACAAAAGGAAACTAAAAAAAACTAAACTGCTGCTTAACAAAGAATAAAAGTCATTAATAGTAACAGAAAATGACCAGAAGCTAAATCCTCTTCTATAAAGCTGGTGATACGCAGTGCTATAATTTGGATCTGGATATATAAGGCAGAATTTTCAATAACTGTAAGAAAAGGGAAATGAAAGACAAGGTTTTCCTCAGGCTGAAAGAAAAGATAACCTTCATGTAGCAGCTCATTTTTCACCTCTAGCAGCTATCTCTACAATTACTTTATCAATTATAATTCCTCATTGCTTATCTTGTCTGTCTCCTAGGCAGAAGAAAAAAAAATAATAAGGCCATTTGTTTGGTTCATCCGCTTCTCATCTCTTTATTCTCCTTCAGAAAAGAAAGTTGAAACCACAACAGTTTCACCTCCTCCTCTCTAATCAAATTGATAAATAAACTGATGTGTTAGACACCATGTGGTCTGTTTATTACAAGAGAATAAATACATATCATAAGCACATAAAAGTCAAGAAAATGACTGCTTTGATTATAACAAAAGCAATAACATGATTTCTTTGGTTAACAAAACTCTCAGATCCATAGCTAGACTCATAATCACTGTCCCCCAAAGTCAGTCTAAGACATAGTCCTTCGCCCACTTGGTGGTTCAAGCCAGAAATGAAGACTCTCTTTGCCATGTCCTTTCCATGAACCCCCACATCCAATCAGTCACTTCCTATTAATTTGACTTCCTGTACATGCCTTAAATCTCTCCATCCTATCCCTCTCCATTCAAACGCCAATGCTTAGGTTACCATCATTTTTCACCTGCATTAGGACAATACTTTCCTAACTAGTCCACTTGCCTTCAAATGTATGCTTCTCACTAATCTGTTCTCCACTCTGCAGCCAGAGAGAATGTGCTCGAGATGCATGTTGATCATGCCACTCCTGTTATTTGAAAACCTTTCAATTGTTTCCTATTGAGCTTAAAATAAAGTCCAAATTCATGACTGTGGTTGATAGGGCTTCACATGAGCTGTGGCCCCTACTTACTTTTTAGCCTCTCTTTAAACATTGCCACTCTTGGTTCGCACTACACTCTTCCTGGGTTCTTGAATGGGATAGGGAACTTTCCCTAGTAGCCTTCTCTAATGCTCAAAACCAGATCTAGTCACCATGGGTTATACTCTTACAGCTCCCAGGATATCATCTGTATAACATTAACTACCATTGTAATCAACTACGTCTGGAATTATCTGTTTGATATCTGCTTTATCTGTTTACTAGAATCACCATGAGAGCAAAGAGAACCAGCATCTTATTCACTGCTGTATCTGGTATATTATAATAGGCACTCAAATGTTTGCATGAATAAATTAATAATTAATGAATCAAAATAAAATATCAGTTCATTATCAAGATGGCATGAATAATTTTTCCAGAAATAGTGGCTTTTGTGCACCCTCACCCCCCAGTAGTCTTTGCTAGTTCTTTTGCTAGCCAATGGCATGCATTCATGAAGTGGTGACATATATTCAGGGTGACTGCCTTCTTCTGTGTTAATCTATTGCTATGACAGTAAATAAATAAAAGTGGCCTATATATTTGTTTAAACCCACACCTATCTGCTACTAAATTTGTGTTGGAGTTTTTTCCTAGAATAAAATAAATGAAACTGTCCTGAATTTTTAGCCCTGGTTCTCAGTATCAGATATCTAAATGTGATCTGATGGTATAGCTCACAGCTGAACATTGAAGAATAAAAAGCACTTTACAAATGTTAAAAATCAAATGAAAACTCATAGAATCCAATTATATTGAACCTAGAAGAATCCTGTCCCCCACTGAGTATGTCTCCTCATTTAATGTTTTTCTCTTTCTCCCTCTCTCTCCCTGCTTCTCTCTCACATTTCTATGTAGAACTTTCTGTGATGCTGGGGATGTTCTATATCTGCTGGCCAAGATGATAGCCACTATCCACATACAGCTATTAAACATTTGAAATGTGATTAGTGCAACTGAAGAAATGAATTTTTTTAAATTTAATTTTAACTAATTAAAATTCAAATAGCCACATACGGTTAGTGGATACTGCATTGGACACCACAGTTCTAGAATACACCAGCTAGATCAAGGAAAATAAAACCTGTGATGTTAAATAATTTCTAAAAGCTAGAAGAAAGATCTTGAATTACCTGTTAGTAACCTTCCAGAATAAGGATATTAATAGAAATAAGGAGGTAGACTGCACTTGGTTACAATTAGCAGAGAAACAACTCAAACTGGAGTAAATAATAAAGAGGATGAATGGTTTCTTACAGGTTGACAGGCCACAGGTGGGGCTCACTTCCAGGTGGGTTTGATTCAGCAACTCCACTAAGCAATCAAGTCCTAGCTCATTTTCAACTGTCTCTTTGCCTTTCAAGGTACCCATTCTAAGGACGGCTCCCCACGAAGGATGAAACATGGCTGCCAACAGCTGTCTGGACTAAGTGCTTCCTCATCCACATAATGGCAAAAGAAGGGATTTTGGGGGGAAGGGCTCTCAGATAAGCAAAGATTGTTTCCTAGCTTCTTCCAGCAAACCACTTCTCATGTCTCCTTAGCTTGACTTGGGTCACAACTTAGACCAGTCACCTTGGTTGGAGGAAAAGATCACATTATTTTGCTAAGAGCTGTGCCACATACCAGTGTCTAAATCAAGAGAAAAATTAGCTTTCCCTAAAAGAGATGCATGGAGTGAGTGAGGTGTGGTTCCTTAAAAAAAAAAAAAATTAGACAATAATGAGAAAAAGGGAATGAATAGTAAATAAATGATCACAGTGTTGATGAGAGCTAGTAATGTTTTCATCTGTACTTTTAAAACTAAAGTACTTTGATATTTTTATAATTTTTAAAATTTTAAAGTAATATATTAATATTTTTAAAAGTAGAAAATGCAAGATATAAATAGAAAAAAATTTAAAGTCATCAATAATCTAGCACAGAAAAATTTCCAGTACTCACATTAAAGTATACATACCCCTAACATGTTCACAAACATACCTATTTGGTTTTGTTAATTTTAAAAAACTTGTACTTTGATGTGTAACATGTTTCATGATTTGCTTTTTTTAATGAGAATATCACACATTCCAATGTCAGTATGTCACCAATCTAATGGTGACCTTAATCTATTTAACCAATCTAAAGTACTTTCTTTTCTCTAAATGTTCCACATCTATTTGTTGCTTGTAAATTGTGATTAATCTTACTTTTGCAACAGCAAATTTCCTGCTATGCAAGACAGCAAATTAACAACAGGAATGTGTATCTTTTCCTGTAGGATTCTACATGATACCAGATCCTACATGACAAACAGAATAACAAATCCCCTTTCCCTGTATGGGCTTCAGTCCTATTAACTTTTCTTGACACCCTAGGTTTGTATCTGATTTGCCTTCAAGTAAATTTCTCTTCTGGCTTTTGTCTTATTGTTAATATGGTCGATTATCTCTTCTCTTTTGTTTGAATTTTAATTACAGGAAAGAGATGATTTCCAGCAATAAAAAATATATAGGAAAATAGAAATACATATATATTTTAATCCATATCTCCATGGCCTCCCTCCTTTTATTTCTTCATTTTTTGACTTGGTCATTGAGACAGTATAATAATAGAAGAGAATGGACTCTGGAGTCAGACTGCTTGGGTCCTTATTTCAGTAACACCATATACTAACTATTGGACTGAATGCAAGTAACTTCACCAGTCACCTCCCTGATACCTAATTCAAAGGATTATTGTTAGGGTGCATAGTAGCGTGCCTGGCATATTATAAGTCTCTATAAACTTCTAAAATTAAATTTGATTTTTGTGCTATAATGAAGATTTAGCTCAAAATTTAAAAATGCTTTCTTACCTCTCTATGCTTTTGCAGGTTTAACATTTTCTATTTGCTACATCCTTGGTTTCCTTTCTATTTTCGCTTATCTTTCCTCTTCCCCTTCTTTCTTCTAAATTATCTGCTCCCACTTTTTTTTATATATTTATGGAGCATGATGCACTTTTTATTTTATTTTATTTTTAATTAAGGTTTATTGAGGGTGACAATTGTTAGCAAAGTTGAATAGATTTCAGGTGTACAATCCTATAATACATCATCTATATATCACATTATGTGTTCACCACCCAGAGTCAGTTATATTTCCATCACCATATATTTGATTCCCTTTACCCTCATCTATCCCATTTACTCTCTGGTAACCACTAAACTATTGTCTGTGTCTACAGTCATACCACCACCCTGAACACACCTGATCTCATCTGATCTCGGAAGCTAAGCAGGGTCGGGCCTGGTGAGTACTTGGATGGGACACTCCCACTTTTCTAGAGTGGGTTCTGGTGCATCATTCTCTGTGGAGTTTTTCTTGGCCTCCCAAGTCTAGGGTAGACATTGCTCCTCTACGCTCCTGTAAGATTCCGCATCTACTGCTCTGTGCCATGTTGGTCTATTTACCTGTCTCTCCACTAGGCTACCTTTCAACTCCTCATCTCCAAGTAAAGCATAGTGCCTTTCTGTTCTTCAAATGTTTGTTCCTTGACTACAAGCTTTTGCACATCTGGTTCCCTCTTTCTGGAACATTCTTCCATCCTATTCTCTGCCCAAATGGCTCTTTTTTATTCCTCTGGTTTCAAAGATACTTTCCCTGATCTTATTCCCTGTCTGAAAACATGCAATGGTATTTCAAAGCACAGAATATAATAACTGATATTTATTTAAAGCCATAGATCTCAAGGCCCAGCACAACTATCTGCCCATATTTGCAACCTAAATATAATTCCACTCCTCCCTACCCACTCCCACACTTACCATGCTCCAGTCACTCTGGTCTGCCCTCAGTAATGCATTCAGGTTATTCATTCATTCAGCAAATATTCATTCAGTGAACAAGGTACAGAGAATAGAACTCTAGAACTGGTGAACAAGCTAATCATTGCCTTATCTTACACACTTCAATTACTTTCCAGATTCAGGGGCTTAGTACATGCTCTAAGCTCTTGTTTTATTTATTGCGGTTCACTGACCATCTGGCAATGTACCTGGCCCATAGTAGGTGCTCAATCAATATTTATAGAATAGATGAATAAATGAATGTGTGAGTGAATGAATAAACCAGAAATAGCAATTTCTCAATTATTCATTTTTAGGTGTTTTATGAATTTGCAGCAATATTCTGAGCAAGCGGTTGGCAGTGGGCTGAGCAGGGAGGAGGCTGGGAAGAATTTCAGATGATGTGTCTGTATGTGTATGGGTGTTTGTGTGGGAATCTGAGTCTGAGAATGCCTAAATGTGCATCTCCAACCACGTCCCAGTGCCAGAGAAAGACTTTTGCATTGCTTCTTGTTTTCTCTCACCTACCCTTTTATCCCTTTCTCCTAACACACCATATTGACAGTAGGCCTTCCCCACTCTTGATTTCCACCCTCACATTCAGGTTTTTTTCATACGGGAATGGAGAACATGTGGTATCTCTGGGAGTACCAGCTTGGAGAGGAGAAACTAGCAGTTACTAGTTTAGAGTAGAGGAGAAGAGAATTATAAGGAGTTCAATGGAAACCTGGGACATGACTGAAGGAGGTGGGAGAATGCACTTGAGCATGCCCATACTTCAGAGTCCCTTAAACCAGAGGTCCTCAATCTTGGCTGTGAATTACAATGACCTGGGGAGTTTTAAAACTCTAAAGGCCCCCACCCCAGAACAATCAAATCAGAATTTCTGGAGGTGGGACTCAAGCAGCAGTATTATTCAAAGCTCCCTAGGTGGTTTCAATTTGCAGCCAAGTTTGAAAACCACTGCACTAAAACAAAAAATTACCACAGGCCTCTGGTCACTATGGCAACCCCAGGACTACCTGTGGTTTCTTGTTAATTACCTGCCAACTAGGAGGAACCTTCTCTGTGTTTAACAGATTTAAGTTTAGCCCAATGTATGCATCTTTATTGAATGCTTACTATGTGCTTGATGTGATTATAGCTACCATATAAAACCTCTATTTTATTAATCGAACTACATAGATTATGTGAAACTTAATGTTCAAAGCAATGATTAGTAAACTTCATGGATGACGCCCATACATGCCCCCCTTCTAGATTTTTAGTACTTTAGCCACACACCCCTTTGCTAAGCGAACTGCTGGATCTAGGAGTCTCTCCTGATAGGCCTGGCCTTGATCAGAGATGAGCACAAAAGCCAATTTGTGCCAATGATATCTGAGGACAGGTTTGTAAAGGTCTCTGGGAAAGACACTTCCTCATTCATCTAAAACAGTTTCAGGAAATGATTTTCTCTTTTCATCCAGACCTGAACAAGAAACCAGGACATTGACTAGGAGTCATTAACAGGCATTTGGAGACCCTGAAGGAATGCCATCTTTACCATGAGGCTGGTACCATGGAAAGCAGAGTGAACAAGTGGGGGAAATGTCCTTTGCTGAATCAAACCAACGCTGAAGTCCATTCAACACTAAACTTCCCCTGTTATAGGCTGAGGCAGCTGGAGTTGGGCTTTCTGTTATTTGCAACAAAAGGCAACCAATTAACAGAGCATTAAGAGAGCCTACAACAATCAAAATATAAAACTAAATATACCCCAAAGATGACTTATTCCTAACTCTCATTTTTAAAATAAGATTAAGACCAAAGAGCTAAAGTGACTTGTGCAAGGTAACACCTTCCACCTGACCTTATGTTAGAACTGGGCCTCGATCTCAGGTGTCCTAATCACCAGCCCATTGCTCCTTGTACTAAATTGTAGTCATCTTCACTGTGAAAATTCACTTTCATTTTCCAGTGCTGCTAAATTAGCTGTGATGACCCTAATTATTAAAATATCATTAAATTTCCTTGGAAGGAACTCTCTCTAGAAATAGATTATCTCAACCCTCTCTCAAAAGCCATACTCAAAGCCTATAGATACCACTTGATTTTTAAATGTAGACATCATGAAAGAATATGTAAAACTGTTGAAAATATATATCATACAGCCCATCCCCAACCAAAAAAAAAATTAAAAGTTCTATCCAGCTAGGCTGCTTCAGTAAATGATGTTGCTGAATATATAAATTACTTCAATCTAAATTTAAAAACGCCCCCCCTCCCCTTGATTAACCAGATTGTCCCCTCCCCTATATATAGGAACGCTATGTGCCTGAGCCCACTTGCCATCTGTCACCATATTTTCCAAACTTCACTTCCACCTCCTCCTCTTACACAATCTTATCACATAAAAATATTAGATTTCAGGGATTTGTATAATTTCATTAAATTTTCTCAGCCAAATAAAAATAGAGAAAGACTGACTCATTTTTTGAGCTCCCAACCCATATCCATGGTAGTCAGTAACACCCTTTAGGCATTATGTGGCCAGAAATAACAAGAATAACTTTTTTGCTTTATATGACATTTTATATTAAGAATTTGCAGGTGTTCCCCATGTTGCAGAGAGGAATTTGGATAGCTTCCAGAATGTCCTGACTCATATGCCATCATATTGCTTTGTTCATTACCTTTTTTAAAGTTTTGTGAGTTTTCTCAGATTATTAGAAAAATACTTACAAGCCAATTGAGGATTATCCATGTTTCAGCTTCCCCCTACAATTTTAGAAATGATTTTTAACCATCTAAATACAGGCTGACTCTACTCACCCAAGTGCCTAAGATAGAAACTTGAGTCTTTCTTGGTTGCTGTATTTCTTGCTTCTCACTTACAACAATACAACCAGATCTTAGCCAACCCTTTTGTTTCCAGACCCCACAGGAGGTCTTTGAGGAATGACCAGGGAGACTGGCTACAAAGTATCACATCTACTGCACAATGAAGAATTTTTAGCAGTGGCCCTCTGAACTGGGTTCTTCCCTGCTTCTCTGCATAAGTAGGCAAAATAAGGCTTGTAATGAGCAGCCTATTATATCTACCAACCATCTCTCTTTCTCCCATCGCCACACCTGATAGTTCTGAAGGCTCATCAATCACAGTGTCTCAACCATTCTCTGAGCACAGGGGTAGTCACATGACTCAGGCCTGACCAATCAGGAATTCCCATGCCCTATCAACAGAGATTGGTACAAGTGTGGGCATATTACACAAAAAAGAACACTAGGGAGAAAGGAATTTACTTCCATCAGAGCATAGACGTGGGGTTCCTGGTGGCCATTTCTATATGCCATGGTAAAAAAAATATGCCTGTGGCTACCAGGAATGCAGTTACACCAAGAAGAGAAAAAGACAAACTAGAACTGAAAGATGTAAAAGGAGAAGGAAGAAGGAAAGGAAGATTAGAATCTAAATCAGGGATGCACAAACTATGGTCTGCCTCTTGTTTTTGTAAATTAAGTTTTATTGGAATACAAATACACCCATTGTTTATGTATTGTCTATATCTGTTTTCATGCTACAGTGGTAAAGTTTCGTACAGGTACCATACCTAGTGGGGCATGCCTGAATGAGGACACATGAAGTACCTCACCCTCTTCAAATATCTTGTTCTTTACTGAAGGACCAGAAAGCAACTACATACTTATAGCACAATAAGATAGTGTGTGTGTGTGTGTGTGGGGGGGTGAATGTAATATGCAATAGAAAGAACATATAAACTTAACAAAATAACAATGATACCAATGATGATAATAATGCTCCTGATGATGGCAGCTACCAATTACTGATTTCATATTATGTTGCTACTTTATGTGTTGTCACTCATTGTCCAAATAACCTTGCAAAGTAAATGTATCAGTCAGGATAGGTTAAGTTTTGCTGCATTAGCAAACACCAATATCTCATGCTACATATTTATAGTGGATCAGTAGAAGGCTCTGCTTATTGTAGACAGCTAAGATCCTAGGATGATGACATCTCCTTCTCAGCACATGCTTCCGTAATTGCCTCATTGAGAGAAGGGGGAATAGCAAATCACACACCACCTCTAAAAGCTTCGGTCCACAAGTGAAGCACATTGCTTCCACTCATATTTCATTAGCCAAAAGAAATCTCATCACCATGCCTAAATTAAAAAGCACTGGTGGAGAGTAATACTTTCATGAGCTCAGAAGGAAAAGAACTTGAGATATTAAGAGAATACCAGGAATGTTTACCCAAATAGGTATTACTAGTCTTCACCTTCCCAATGAGGAAATACAGTGACGAAAGTCAAGAGACTTCCTCAAGGCCATAAGCTAATAAGTAGCATTTAAATTGAACCCAAGTCAGTATGACTCTAAATTCCAACCTTTTTTATGTTGTACCATGTCAATGTACTTTCTCATTGGCTTTGTGTTGGAAAATAGTAGAGTTCACTGATAAAATGAATAGCGGGTTTACATGATGGAGTACCAATAAAGACATGTGAAATGTTTAGGCTTGATGAGCTTGGAAATAGAAAGTGCTTTCACCTTTTGATAAGGACATTTACATTATGAGTATTTAAGAGTCATATGGATGGCAGTTTTCACTAGAGAATTGGGCCTTGGATAAGATGATTTGTGGGAGGGGAAGGCAGTACAAAAACAGGAATGAGAAAATGCAATTTAAAAAAAGAAGAAAGAAGAGAGAGAGAGAGAGAGAGAGAGAGAGAGAGAGAGAGAGAGAGAGAGAGAGAGAGAGAGTTGTGAGAATGGGTAGTAGGAAGAAGGGAGGTTTTAGACTGAGACAATTGTTGAATACCTTAAGTATAACTCTTTCCTAAAAGTTTCAGGTTCAAATATTTATGAGACAGACTTACTATTTCTTTTAGAGTCTTGTCAAATATAAAAGAAGAGGAAAAATCTGTTTGTGAAGGGAGTTTACAGTATACTTAAAGTTTATTTTAAAAATAAATAGGACTTGATAGATAGGGCCATAAACAGCAAGCCTTACCAGTAACCTGCCAGGAGCACTAACAGGGAGCATCTGTAGGCTGCCAAGAGCCAGAAATAAGAATGAACAGTTCTTACTGTCAGTGAGTCACAGGAACATTCATAAACAGAGGAGAGTTGAGGTGCGGCATCTCCGAAACAAGTTACTCTCTGTCACGAACACACTCACAGTTTACTTGGAATACACCCACACAGGTAAAGTCAATCAGACATTGCTGGCTCTCTGCTATAAATTCCAGGTTTTGTTTTAGCCCGAAATTGAGACATGGCATACAAAAATATGTAGAGACCTTTGGAGAAAGTTAATGCCGTAGGAACATTAAACTTTGCATGACCTCAATAATTAGAAAGTGTGTATGACCAGAAAAGAGTCTGTGTGTTCACTCAAAATATTTATTATTTTAATATTAATACTTATTAAATGTGCTCAGGCATGATTCATTATTTATGTGTCCCTATTATGTGCTGGGCATGATTACAGGAGCTGAGGATGCAGACATGAGGAAGAGAAAGAATCTTTACCTATGTGGAATCTCCTATTTTAGTTGAGGAGAAAAATGAGAAAACAAATAAACAAGGTGATTAAAGATTGGTGTAAGAGATATAAAACTATTAAAATTATGATGTAATAGAAAACTTGGGGACAAAGAGTGGGACCAAGTTTAAGCAGTGAGTAGTCAGGAACCACTTTGGGATGGGTACCTTTGAGCTAAGACCTGAAAAGTAATAAGCCAAGTGATGACAAATCCAAAATAAATAAATAAATAAATAAATAAAAAGTATGATATATATTTTTGCCTGTGTCAATTAATATAGACTTTCTTTCTGGAGACAAAAATATAGTAGAGCTGGGTTATAAAGCTCATTGGGAGGGAGACTCGGAGTCTCCTTCCACTTAACAGCGGTTCTCAACCTTTCACAGGGGTCACCTAAGACCATCGGAAAACGCATATTTTCGATGGTCTTAGGAACTGAGACACCGCTCCTCTATCCATCTCCAGGCCCACGTGCAGATACGCCCACATACAAGTACCCAGCGACCCCTGTGAAAGGATCGTTTGACCCCCAAAGGGGTCGCAACCCACAGGTTGAGAACCGCTGACTTAATAGCTGTGTAACCTCTAGCTAGCCACGTAAACTGTATAAGTCTGGATTTCTTCATCTGTGAAATGTGTGGGTTGGGCCAGAGAATCTCTAAGGTCTCTTGGTACTAAAAGTTTATACTACTTCCTCTCCTGTTTCTACTTGTGTGTATATGAGCATGCATGCACGTGTGCATGCACGTGAGAACACACACACACACACACACACACACACATACACACACAAATGACATATAAAAGTCTTCTATTTTCTAATTGTTGTCAGGAATAGACTCTGGGCAAATTAGGAAATGCTTATTCAATATTAGCGAAAGCCACCATGCCCACCTTTAGCCTCTTCCAAAAACTCTACCTTTGCTGAAATACCACATTAGTTATTCCTTAAAGGTCCCTGGGGACAAATATGACTAGCTTATCTTAGAGGACACACCTACACCCCTCTCTCAAACTGCCCATAGCCGCCAATACTCCATGTGTATGTAACTCTTCCTCCATGCTCTCTCCCTAATGCATCCTAATACAACTTCATCTGATTGGAGTGGAAGTGAACACTTGACTCAACGAACAATCAACCATAGGCTGGCCATGGACCTGGGAAATAAAGGGAAAAGGTCAGTCAGGGTAACCAGTTTGCTTCTAAGGAATTTGGATTTGGTTGTGAAAGAATGGCTGGGCTGACGGCAGTGCCAAAAATTAAGGATATATAAAAAGCTGCCAAAGCATAGTGATGACAAAGCATTCGAGTGAAGTCTGTGGACTTTGTGACTGTTGAGGCTCCCAGAGCTGTTTAGATCCAGACTCACTCTCCAGTTTCATCTCCCATGAGGCTTACTATTACAGTATTTCCTATTCACAATTTCTATGAAATTTCTCTGTGTTCTATCAACAACCTCCATTTCTACTTAAACTAATGTAGCTGGATTTCTTTCAGCCAAACTGTATTCACTAAACCAAAGGGCGGCTCATTCAATAAATAAGCTAAACTCCATGGAGATGTTAATGGTAACCAGATTTAGAAACAGGAGTAATAAATAAAAATGGGGGAAAGGCTCTGCTTTTAGGAAATAGAGGTCAGATGGCC
Source organism: Hipposideros armiger (assembly GCF_001890085.2). NCBI lineage: Eukaryota > Metazoa > Chordata > Mammalia > Chiroptera > Hipposideridae > Hipposideros > Hipposideros armiger. The sequence continues at coordinate 247,207 of NW_017731684.1, read as the reverse complement.
ATGAGCTGCTGGCACAGGGATGTGAATGGCGCCTGAAGCAGAAAGTGGATTCCAGAAAACATGCAGTTTGGGGGATGCTCCAAAATTGGTCTGGGAGGACCTAAAAGAGACAACTAGGATGGGATAATTTGATCTACAATTATACTAATGAGCAATGCTTAATAGCCCCCATAGCTCTCATACATGTTTATCTTCTCCCCTTTTCATCTTCTCAGCACAATGCATAATATATAGTAAAAAAAATTAATTCTTATTAGTAGAGGCATGAAATTCTTTCAGAAACCACATAGGAAGACATTTTCTCCTAGTCATTCTTTAAGGAACGCTCTATTTTTCCATCCCTGTGTAACTCTTTTGAAGTTTTTCTTAATTCTATGGCTTATGCGCCTCAACTTAGGAATCATGGGGACACAAATCAAGCTCATCATTTTTAAGAAAGTATGGAGTGATCGTGCAATAGTCACTTCCAACTGCCATCTGTGACAAGTCTGTAAAACATTTTGTTTGCATAATATATGGGAACTTTATTAAAATACAGCACACTGTTACAAGAAGTGGGAATATTCTAAGTCAAATTATGTCTCCTTATAAAACCGTCCCCCTGGTACTGGCAACAAAACAGAGTTCTTCTGTATTGCTTTACATTTTAAAACTCCACTGCTCAAGGAATTATTAAATAGACACGAAGCCTAGTTTAATCCAGTGCTGTAGCCATGTTGTGAAGTTATCACAAGAACAGGGCTGAGCAAAGGTTGTTTAGCAGAAAGAAGTCTGTTTGGATTGAACGTCTCCATTCTAGGGTAAGCAAGGACAGAACAGCAATCGGTTTATAAAAGCAGGCACTGTGTGCCATCCATAACGTAGACCTAGATATTTGACCTACAAAGGCCACTGCCTGTGTTTCCAAAATAGAAAAATGTATATCAATACTTTACCTTGAGGAAAGATCTTTATGTTTACTCAGAAGTGGGCCAGCCAACTGATGTCTTGACAGCAGGCTGGAGAATCTAGGAAAAGAGGGTGGAGGGTACTTGGACTCTTAGTCATTTCCTGCCTACTCTCTAAAACACAGATGACTTTCTTGCTCTATAAAAGTATACTTGTTTGTCTAGGTCCAGAATTTTTAAATGTATGCTATTATTCTCACAACTTCAAACCTGATTGTGGCTACAGATGGAATTTTATAAAACCACCAGGTTAGCAAAGACCAAGGTTGTTAATTACTGATGGTTTGAATTGCCCCCAACATCTTATCCAAATTTCAGTGATCAACTGGGGGAAATCTAAAAAAAAAAGGCCATGGGAGGATGAAAGAGCATTTCTTACCTTCAGTGTTTTAATTATCCCAGTCTAATACAGTAATTTGAATTATCAATGAACAGCTTAAACTTTACTCACTGTCAAAGCATTCCTATTGAAATGCTGGCCCAGGAAATAACACTGGGGGGCATTTTTAATTGTTTGGTTCAATCTCTGTACAGAGTGCTCAGCCCAAGGCCAGAAAAACTTATAAATGGAGTTTCTTCCCAAACAGCCTCAATGACAACCACTCCTATGTCATACTTCTTTTAAGGTAGATGGTGAGAGCAGTTTACTGTTCAGTTTCAATTCATTGCTGTCTTTTATAAGCAACATGGTTAAGTGGCCTGCTAAAGAGGAGGACTCCAAAGCCACTTTGCCTAATTTTAACAATACCAGGATGAAACCTCATACTTTAATATTATGGATCACTTCCCTGTAGTTTTTATGAAACTTGCCTTAAATTTGTCACCTGAAATGCCTAACTGATCAAATTTAAACACTCTCCTAAAAAATAAATAAAAGAGAATTTTGCAATTTTCCATGCTGTTTCTGACACAATTGTCTGCTTTTTGATTTGTGTTTCACATTTTCAGATCTCTGGTTCACATTGTTTTCATGGCTCCATCTTTTCTATCCCATGATGCCACTAAAAAGAAGCTAAGAGCTACCAAGCTCTTGAATATGCATGTCTGGATTTGTGTTTTCCTTTAATAACCTTACTGAGTGCTCACTGTGAATCAGCCATGTGCTAAATGCTTATATTCTTTAACTGTGTTAACCTGACAAAACTGAAAGGTGAACACAGTCTCAGACAGGTTCTGTACCTTTTCTGAAGGTACACAGCTCATAAATGGCTGAGCAGAAGTGAAAACTTGGGTAGAAAGTTAAAATTCCCACATTTTAACCTACTTGACTAATCATCTCCTTCTTTAATTCCATTACTCACGGGAATGCTGAGACTTCAGTAACAAAACCTGAGCAACAGCAGCCTTACTTTTGAAATTCCAATCCAGGGTTCCATTTTGCTGAATTTCCACCTGGCCACTGAACACCTGTATTGTTTTGTGCCTGGAATGGATAAAAGGAAGTTGATTTTCTTTGGGTGCATACGAAGATAATGTAAGCAGGCCTTCCCCCATGTGGGGCAACAATGCCCTCACTTATATTTAACCCCTTACTAGTCCAACTTCATAAGTTCCATAGAGACCTAGTTTTATATTCCACACTTGAAGCCCATAGCTTGGCACTTAGATCCAAATATTTGTTCAATGAATGAGTGAGTGAGTGAATAAGTGAGTGACTGAGTGAGTGAATGCAGACTTCATGACCCAGTTGTTTTGACCAACTACATTGCTGCTATCTGTCCATGCCTTGATTCCTAGTTGACAGTTTAGTTATTAACACAATATGATCCCCTGTTCCAAAGCTTCTCTTGGGTCTTTCCCCCAATAGAAAGTCCTGTCCACCTACAAGCTTACCATTAGTTTCAGAATAAACTTACCTTTTCTCAGGGGGTACTTTCCTACGTTCTCTCCATACCTAGCCTACCAGGGTACGAAAAAAAATGTAGAGATTATTTTTGTGCTTTGAATTAAAGATAAGTAATCAAACTTTTTAACAATGAAATGATGTTGTAAATGGCCTACCATTTTTATTCATTTAAAAAACTATATTGAGCTCCCATTATGTACCAGGTATGTTGTAAAAGCTGTGGTACTGTGAAGATGAAAACAAAACAGACAACAGCTCTTGATCTTATGGAACTTAGATTCCAGAAAACAGCTAGACAGTGGACCAAATAATAAGTAAAACATAGGATGTGTAAAGAGGTGGTAAACAACAAAAAAGAGAAAAAAAGAACAGAAGCGAGATAGGGAGTGATGACGGCAGGGAGCAGTTTTAACTACGTGAGTGCAAGTGGTTGGACTGTGTTTCCCTGAAAAAGTGTGCTGAAGTCCCAACCCCTCATACCTGAGAAAGTGACCGTATTTAGAAATAGAGCCTTTACAGATATAGTTAATTAAGACAACATACTGGACTGGGTGAGTCTAATCCAATATGACTGGTGTCCTTATAAGAAGATAGTGTGAAGACATATAGGGATAGTGCCGTGTAATGACAGAGACAAAGACAAGTGATGCAGTTACAAGCCAAGGAGCACCAAGGACTTCTGACCATGACCAGAAGCTAGGAAGAGGCAAAGAAGAATTCTACCAAGAGTTTCAGAGAGGATGTGGCCCTGCTGATACCTCAACTTTGTGACTTCTGGTTTCCAGAACTGGGGAGAATAAATATCTGTTGTTTTAAGCCATTTATTTTGTGGTACTTTGCAATGGTAGCCCTAGGAAACTAATGTAGAGGGCAGAGGGGCATAAACTGTGAGGATGACTTCTGAGAAAAGAGCCAAAGTTGGTGAGGGAGCCACCCCCCATGTGGTTATCTGGGGTGACAGACAATAGGAAGCACAAAGGCCCTAAAGTCAGAGTGGACCTAGCATATCCATGTAACTGCCAGGGGGCCCGGGTTGCTGGGGGGAGGGCGAGGACAGGGAGGGTGGTCAACCAAGTCCAAGGGGAATGAGATCTGGGCACCACGGAGTAACAGTAATGCTCAGACTTTAGCAGGACATCATAATTACCTGAGGGACTTGTTAAAACACAGATGCTGGGACCACCCAGAACATCGGAGTTTCTGATTCAGTACATTTAGGGAAAGGCCTGAGAATAGGTATGTCTAACAAGTTCCTGATACTGATGCTGTTGGTCCAGGGACCACATTTTGAGAACCATTGTTGTAGGGCATACTAATGACAGGTGTTGGCTCTGACTGAGTTAAAAGCTGCTAGAGAGTTAGAGCAGAGGAGTGACCCAATAGGACTTGCGTTTTAGCAGAAAGCTGTGACTGTTGGGTGGAGAATAGACTGTAAGGAATGACAGGTCAAAGCAGAGAGACCAGTTGTGAGACTATTGAAAGAAAAAGTGCATAATCGGAAACACCAATTTAAAAGTACATGTGAACTAGCATGTGTTACACATGACCCAGGGTGTCTTTGGAGGGCAGAGGAGCATTTGGGCTAGTTCACAGAAAACAAATATATGAAAATAAAGATTTGAGTTAATTGGTGCCTTGAAAGTTTGGCATTCTTAGAGAACAGCACTTATTTAATACGAATTATATTACCTCTGAGCCACATCATCTATCCCTCTACTCACCTACATGCATAACCAATTTGGCAATCAAGCACATGTCACATCTAGACATTTTTATGGCCCCTGTGGACCATATACATGAGTTTTGATTTCTTGGATTGCTTTTGGAAGAGACAAAGGTCCCTTTACTTATTCTAACACCAACTCAAAATTCTTTGAATTGTTAGAGTTTCTGTTTGAGTAGCTAATGAGGACTCTAGTGCGCATGTCCTATGAAAGCTCTCAGATCACTCTCAGTATGACCTTTAAGAAGGACCTAAAATATATTAGGACATATATTATGTTTTTATATAAAGCCTATCTTTATATAAAAACTTATAGTGAAAGAAATTTCTTTCACTATAAGTGAAAGAAATCTTATAGTGAAAGAAATTTCAAATGTGAAGAATAAAACAAAATACAAGGATTAATCATGACCAAAAAAAGTAAAATTTAGAAGAGAATAATGCATTTAACCTTTTGAAAGCACATTCCCTTCCATTCAGTGTGTTCTTACCTTTCTGTTGATCTATCATATTCATAACATCTACCCAGACTGATTAAAACATGAAGGTGTTATTTCTTGGCTGTTTGAAAGATATTTTAAATTTTGTAACTTGATTTTTATATATACCTTGATGTTAAAAAGAATAATTTTTTTTAAATAATGAAAATCCTGGAGAAAGACATGGCCTGTGACCTTCCTACTCTAAGGGGAAAAGTGAAGCATTTTCAAGTCTTATTGAAAACACTTGAGTGCTGACATGCTTTATCATCAGCTAACTATGTGACCCTAATGAAAAAATTAACTTCTCTGTTCCTCAGTTTCCAGACCAGTAAATTAAGAGAGTCTGGACCAAATCACAAAGCCCCCATAAGCTCTAGAGTTAGCTGATTTAAATAAACGATTGTATCCTAGGTTTATTTTGGCTTTAAAATAAGAAATTTATTTTAATTTGTGTCTTCTTTAATATTAAAACTGAGATCCTATTCAAATTTTATAGGGGCTGGGCTGATGAAATAAATGAGTGAAGCAGATGAAGAACAAGGAAAGCAAAGTCAAGCAGCTTTATTTATGGTGGCCAAGATATGGAAACAACAAAAGTGTCCTTCGATAGATGATTGGATAAAGAAGATGTGGTATGTATACACAGTGGAATACTACTCTGCCATAAGGAAAGATGAAATACTGTCATTTGCAACAACATAGATGGATATTGAGATTATTATACTAAGAAAAATAAATCAGACAGAAAAAGTCAAGAACCACATGACTTCACTGATATGTGGGACATAAAACTGAAAGCAACAAAGGAACAAGACCATACAAATAAGAAAACAAAAACTCATAGACACAGACAATAATTTAGTGGTTACCAGAGGGTAAGAGGGAGGGGGTATCATATAAGAGGATAAATGGGGTCAAATATATGGTGATGAAAGGAGAACTGACTCTGGGTAGTGAATACACAATGTGATACATAGATGGTGTGTATTACAGAATTGTACACTTGAAACCTATATAATTTTACTATCCAATGTCACCCCAATAAATCTAATCTAAAAATTGAAGATGGGAATGTAGCCTCAAATGAGCTAACAACTTCCCAAAAAGAATAAGAAGTGGCCACCTATGAGGGGACCATGGTGACCTGTGGCTGAAGGACATTTGATACTGAGCTCTAGCCTATGTGTGCATTGTAGTAAGAGTACCTGGGTTTGTGAGAGCCTCCCATGTATCAGAAGCTTGAAATATTCATTTTTATTTAAAACACCTTGATAATTAAATGACAAGTAATTCAAATAAAAAACATCATCATTACTGTACAAGCCAAAACAATTTGTCTTCCAGTGGAATCCAATTTATAAAATATTAGTTTGCTTGACAAATGCTATATTGGTTAAGATTTATCCCTTCAAGAATTATTGTTGCATACTAGGTTTTCATAAGGGTAGTATCAGGTTGCATGGGTCCTTATCATAATTGATTTTCTCTCTGAAAAATAACTGCTAATTTCATGTATGCCACTCCAAGGAAAAAGTTAAAGTATTCATGATAGACAAAGATAGACAGACAGAAAGACAGAGACAGGATACTGCAAAAATACCTAAAGAGCAACATACACTGGTTTTGCAGAAGAGCTTTAGTCAACTGAGGTTTGAGCTGTCTAAGCCTAAATGAAGATATTCTCTATTACTGGTCAGTTCCATTGGCCAAATGGTGAATAGCAGAAGTCATAATTGGGCTGACTGATCAACCCGGCCACAAGTTAAAATTTTCTTTTCTTTTCCTTTCCTTCAATTTATATGTCCCCCAAAGACTCCATTAATTTTCAGCTTCTAAGTAAGATTACTCATTGCTTGTAAATCATAAGAACTGCTCAAATACCTAAACCTAGAAAATAGACAAGTAAAGACATAATGAACACTATAAACAGGAATTTTTTATGGAAAGATTAATAGGATTAAGAAATAAGCATCTTTAGGATACCTAAGTGTTTATTTACTGACAATTCATTTAATATGAGGAGGCCCATAAAAACATTCAAGAAAAGGTACTTAAGTTGATAGATTTCTTTATATAAATTAAATTTCCATCCATTTGTCTCTTTACACAAAAAACATCTGGATGAATTTTCACTAATTTTGGAGAGTATAGTGTGATGGTCTGAATGAAAATATAGGCTAAGTTGAATTTCTCCACAAGAGTCCAAGACCAAGTCTTGGGTAATTTATTTGAGAGATGAGTCCAGGAAGAAGAAATGATGGAAAGAGAAAAAGCTAATTAATCTGCATTACTGAACATGGATGTAAACACCTAGGCTCTTATTACTAGGGAACATCTGAGAACCATGTAGAATGTGTTTCAGAATGGCCCTTACAAAATCCAGAGAGGTGGGGAAATTTACACGTAGACTCTCATCTTCCAATGGTTAAGATTTGCCATGAGTATTATCTTCCCTGAATATAAGAACTGTTCATGATTTTGGGAAAAGTCTTAAGAAAAAACAGTGGAAAGATCCCAGAGGCATTTGAGGTAGAATGCTCTCAGTTTCATAGGAGCCATCCATCATATCAGCAACTGTAATTGCAGATAGATGATAGATGGATGAATAGATAGATAGATGATAGATAGATAGATAGATAGATAGATAGATAGATATATAGATATCTGTTAAGTTATATATGCAAAAGTGGGACCCATCAAAAAAAGATAGACTGCCATCCTTCAGCTCAGCTAGAATCAAATTGAGGTATAAAGAGAAATCTATGAATTTGCAAATCAAGAGAGAACAGCTATGATCCTCATATTATGATTGCCAGCTCTGTTGGGTGCTTCCTATGTGCAGCACTGTTCCATGGAATTTATAGGTATCAGTTAATTTAATCCTTACCACAATTCTATGCCACAGGTACTACTATTTTTATCCCCTTTTACAATAAGCAAACTAATGATCAGGGAATTTAAGTCACAGCATATTAATATACCAAGGGAACAAAATACTAACTGTAGTTCAAAAACATGCCTAAATCAAAGACATAAGGGAAGACACCTTGATTTTCCAACACTGATTTACTATGAACTGCTTTTCATGTGAGCAACCCTAGAGAATACTTCCAAACTAGCAGCTGTAATGATGTAGTTATTTAATTATGGTTTCTGATTCTCTTAAGCAATGATCAGCACACTAGCAAGTAACAAATAAAAAGTTTTCTGAATATCTAGTCAAATTCTCTGGGAAAACAGGACTCAAGTTAGAAATATCTCAGGTGTATTGAACTTTAAAAAAGCACACCTATTATATAACAAAATATCCACTCATATAAAACAAGTGCTTATGCAAGTGTACTTGAAGAGAAATTCCCACTAAAAAGAATTATGTTCTTTAAAAAAGTATTTTTCTCTCTTGCTGGGTATTACCATTGTGAGGCAGTAAAACAGAAGCAAGCATTTATAATTCGTTAACTCAGTACCACCACTGAGAACCAAAGACTTGTGTGCTTCACACAAAGACCTTATTTCTCTTTCATGGTAACAAACTAATGACTTCCCCACCTTCAGCTTTCTTGGCTTCCAATACAGGTTTTGAATTCCAAGGAGAAGAAAATGAAAAACAAGAGAGCATAGACAAGGAACTGCTCAAAAATAATGGGTAAAGTTATATCATGTTACAATGAGCATTTTATTCTGATTTATTTAATTTTGTTTAAGTAGGTCAGGTGGGTAAATGTTGTGGGCCTAGATGAATGAGTCCTAGTAGATGAAATAATATGAAATCCTCTTAATGATGCCAAACCAAACTGTTAAAAAGTGATGCTTGGCAATTAAGACATTTATCAACCTAAATTAGTACAATTTCCTTTGGTGTTCATGATAGGCCTTTCTGCAATTTGAGACTCAATTTTGACTCAACTAGAGGGATTTTGTTAAACTGTATTCAATTTTATCCTGTTAGATTAGTTCATATATATCAAGCTATGAAATCATAATGACAAGCAGATATCACTGTCATAGAAATCCTTTCTATTTTCTTTAAAACTATAAAAGTAAATAAAATAGAAAATGTAGGCACTAGACCGTGTAGATATAAATGGCAATGGACTTAGGTGGAATATGAAAATTGTCCTGTCCAACCTGTTAACATACTGTCAGATGCCAGTACTTTGCTTGGCTTCTCAATTTTTCACAGAAGGTCTTAATTTTCAAAGTATATGGTACTATTAATAGCTCACCAAATAATATTTGTGTGTAATTTTTATTTTTAATCAGAGCATACAAGAGACTCCTGGTCAAGATAGCAGAGTAGGTCAATTCTGTACTCTCCTCCTCTCATGATCACATCAAAATTACAACTAAATTATAGAGCAACCATCATTGAGATTCAGATGAAGACTAGCTGAACAGAATTCCTATAATTAGGGATATAAAAAAACAAATCATTGCGAATGGTAGGAGGAGCAGAGACACTGAATAGGCAGTTCCCATACCGACAGTGTGGCAATACAGAAGTGGGTGGGATATCTTGTCTACAGAGGTGCCCCCTGAAGAGGTACCACATGAAGACTGAAGAGTCCCAGCCCTTCATCAGGCTCTTCAGCCCAGGGCACCAGTGTTGGGAAGGGAAGGCCCCATAACATTTGGCTGTGAAAAGCAGCCACAATTGTGACTGAGAAACATAATTGACTACTAGAGACTGAAGAATTGCTCTAAATGGACCCATCAAAAGACTCAATCACTTACAAACTTACTCAATCTAAGCTCCAGCACTGGAGCAGCAGCGCACAAATGCCTGGGAAATACAGGGAGGAACTAAGTTGGATAACCTCATGGTGAGGGCTGGGGGGAGCAGAGGTCAGGGCAATGCTCTCTGGAGACAGAAGAGCTGGCAAACTCCATTGTTCTTTTGTTGAGCTCCCCTCCTACCCAGATAGCCCAGCAAAAGTAGGCATCAAATATGAGCTCTCCATTAATATGGCTAACATCATTTGCCCTGCCCTGCTAATGCCTTGAGACTCTGCCCCACCAAGTTGCTCAACCACCCTATACCTCATCCAGTGACTCCTCCACACAAGTGGCCTACCTCAGCTCATGCTGTAGACTTTTCAAAAATTCTCAAAGGTCCACAAACCCCAAACAAGCAGCGGCCAGGAAAAATAGATAAACTCAGTGAAATTTCAAAAAAGAGATAGAAGACATAAAACAAAACAAAAAAAAAACAGTTAGAAATGAATAATACAATAACTGAAATGAAGAATTCGCTAGAGGGAACCACATCAAATTATACAGATTAAATCTTTAAGACAAAGTAGTGAAAATACCCAATGAGAACATCAAAAAGAAAATAGAATTCTTAAACTGAGGGTAGTTTCAGGGACCTCTGGGGCAACATCAAGTGTACCAACATTCACATCATAAGGATATCAAGGGGAAGAGAGAAAGAAGGGGATTGAAAATCTATTTGAAGAAATAATGAATGAAAGTTTCCTTAACCTGACAGAGGAAATACACATACAAGTCCAGGAAGTGAAGAGAGCCCCAAAGATGATGAACCCAAAGAGGCTCATAACAAAACATAATTAAAATGCAAAAGTTTAAAAATAAAAGGATGATTTTAAATGCCGTAGTAAAAGTAGTTGTGATGTACAATGAGTTCCTATAAGATTGTCAACTAACTTCTAAACAGAAACCTTGCAGGCCAGAATTGAATAGCACAAAATATTCAGTGATGAAAGGCAAAGGTCTACAAACAAGGTTACTCTACCCAGCAAGGCTGTCATTTAGAATTGAAGGATAGATAAAGAGCTTCCCAGACAAGAAAGAAATAAAGGAGTTTATCACCACTAAACCAGTATTACAAGAAATGTTAAAGGGACTTCTTTAAGCAGAAAGGAAAAGATCAAAAATAAGAATAAGACAATATAGAAAAGAAAAAATTCTCACTGACAAAGGCAAACAGTGGATCAATTAACTCTAAAGCTAATACAATGGTTAAAAGACAAAAGTAAGAAGATCATGTGCAATTATAACAATAAATTAAGGGATACACAGAAAATAAATTAAAAATAATGACAAGAACATGGATGTGGAGGGGGTATGCAAAAATCATAGTGATTTTAGAATGTGTTAGAATTAAAGAGACCAACAACTTAAAATAGACTGCTATAAACCTATCTTGGTATACATGAAGCACATGATAACTATAAACCAAAAATCTATAAGAAATATACAAGAAATAGACAGCAATGAATCCAAATATAACATTACAGAAAGCCATCAACATATAAGATAAGACAGCAAGAGAATAAGAAAGGGACAGAGAAAAACTATATAAACAATCAGAAACCAATTAATTAAATGGCAATAACTATTAATATACACCTATCAGTAAATACTTTAATGTAAATGGACTAAATTCTCTACTAAAAAGCCATAGGATGGCTGAATGGATTTTAAAAATAAAACAAGACCCATACATATGCTGCCTACAAACGACCCTCTTCAGATCAAAAAACACATACAGGCTAAAAAAAGTGGGATGAAAAAAGAAACTTCATGCAAATGCAAATGAAAAAAAAAAGGCTGAGGTGGCAATACTTATATGAGATGAAAGTAAACTTTATTTTTTTTTTAAGATTTTATTGGGGAATTGGGGGAGGGAACAGCGTTAGGGAATCGGGGAAGGGGAACAGACAAGTTGCTGTCCTTTTGTTCTTCAGTCTAGTTGTGGAGGACGTTGCTTCACTGGCCCAAGTTGGCATCATCATTGCGCTCTTCCCGGGCGAGGCAGATCGGTCGCCGGCTTCTGGACGGCCGCTCACGGCGGCTGCTGGCCGCTCACGCTGGCTGCTGGCTACACACGGTAGCCCATGGCAACCCACTGCCACAGAGGCTGCAGCCTATGCCGTCGCTGGCGACTCATGGCAGCCCAGCTCCAGGTTGAGCTGTTGTTCAGCATCTTAGCTGTGGAGGGCAGTGTCACTGGCCCTCATATGTGGGATCCGAACCGGGGCCCTCTGGCATCCCAAGCCAGCTCTTAACCACTGCACCACTCGGCCAGCCCTGAAAGTAGACTTTAAAACAAAGGCTATAACAAGAGTCAAGAAGGATATTTCATGATGATAAAGGGATCAATCCATCAGGAGGATATAACTTGTAAACATCTACAAACTAAATGTAGGAGCACCTAAGAACATAAAGCTAGTATTAACAGATAAAGGGACAGCTCAACAGTAATACAATAATAGTAGGGGACTTTAACATCTCACTGACACCAATGTATAGATCATCTAGACAGAAATCCAACAGAACAGTGGCATTAAATGAAACATAAGATCAGATGGACTTAATTGATGTTATTAAAACATTTCACCCAAAAGCAGCAGAATATACATCATTTTCAAGTGCACATGGAGCATTTTTCAAGATAGACTATATGTTAGGCCACAAAACAAGTCTCAACAAATTTAAGAAGATTGAAATCATATCAAGCATTTTCTCTGATCACAGTGGTATGAAACTAGAAATTAGTTACAAGAAGAAAAATGAAAAACACCCAAACACATGGAGGTTAAATGACTTGCTAATAAACAAAAATTGGTTAACAATGAGATCAAAGAAAAAAATCAAAAGGTAACTTGAGACAAATGAAAATGAAAGCACAGTGACCCAAAATATATGGACTATTTCCAAAGCAGTTCTAAGAGGGAAATTCATAGCACTACAGGTCAACCTCAAGAAACAAGAAAAAGTTTAAATAAACAATATAATCTTACACCTAAAGGAAAGCAAAGAAAGCCCAAAGTTAGAAAGGAAATAATAAAAAACAGAGTGGGAATAACAAAATAGAGTCTAAAAATAAATAAATAAAATAAAAAACAATACAAAAGATCAATGAATCCAAGAGCTAAATCTTTGAAAAGATAAATAAAATTCATAAATCTCTAGTCAGACTCATCTAGGGGGGAAAAAAAAGAGAGAGGACCCAAATAAATACAATCAGAAATGAAAGAGGAGAACTGACAACTGATACCACAGAAATACAAAGGATTATAAGGATTATACTATGAACAATTATATGCCAACAAATGGCACAACCTGGAAGAAATGAACAGACTCTTAGAAACATACAATCAGGAAGAAACATAAACACTGAAAGGACAAATAACTACTAATAAAATTGAATCAGTAATTAAAAAACTCTCAAGAAACAAAAGCCTTGGATCAGATAGCTACACAGGTGAATGTTTCCAAACATTCAAAGAATTAACACCTATTCTTCTCAAACTATTCCAAAAACCTGAAGAGGAGGGAAGCTCCAAAACTCATTTTATGAGGCCAGCATTACCCTGATACTAAAACAAAGGCATTACAAAAAAAATAGATTATAGGCTAATATCCCTAATGAACATAGATGCAAAAACCCTGAACAAAATATTAGCAAACTGAGGTCAGCAATAAATTAAAAAATCATGCACCATGATCAAGTGGGATTTATTCCTGACATGCAAGGTTAGTTCAATATCCACAAATCATTTAATGTGATACACCATATAAACAAAATGAAGGATGAAAATCATATGATCATATCAATAGATGCAGAAAAAGCATTTGACAACATCCAACATCCACTTATGATAAAAACTCTCAGTAAGGTGGGGATAGATGGGATATGCCTCAATATAATAAAGGCCCTATGTGACAAATGCACAGCTAACCATACTCAATGGGAAAAAGCTGAAAGTTTTATCTTTAAGATCAGCGGACAAGGATGTCCACTTTCGCCTTTTATTCAACATATTATTGGAAGTCCTTGCCACATCAATCAGACAGAAAAAGAAATAAAAGGCATTCAAATTGGAAAGGAAGAAGTATAACTGTCATTATTTACAGATGTTATGATACTACATATAGAGAACCTGAAAGATTTCACCAGAAACTTATTAGAACTAATAAATGAATTCAGTAAAGCAGCAGGATACTTAATTAATATTTAGAAATTGGTTACATGTTTATACAACAATAACAAACTATCAGGAAGAAAAATTAAGGAAACAACCCTATTTACAACTGCATAAAAAAATACCTAGGAATAAATTTAACCAAGGAGGTAAAAGACCTGTACTCATAAAACTGTAACACATTGAAGAAAGACACTGAAGGTGATACAAATTAATGGAAAAATATACTGTTCTCATGGATAGAAAGAATTAACATCATTAAAATGTACATACTGCACAAAACAATCTACAGATTCAATGCATTCTCTATCAAAATACCAATGGCGTTTTTCACAGAACTAGAACAATAATCCTAAAATTTATACGAAACCACAAAATATCCTTAATAACCCAAGCCATAGAGAGAAAGAAAAACAAAGTTGGAGTATCATGCACCCTGATAGCAAACTATATTACAAGGTTATAATAATCAAAACAGCACGGTATTTCCAGACACATAGATCAATGGAACAGAATAGAAAGCCCAGAAATAAACCCACACCTATATGGCCATTTAATCTATGAGAAAGGAGGCAAGAATATACAATGGGGTAAAGACAGTCTATTCAATAAATGATGCTAGGAAAACTGGACAAATAAATGCAAAAAAAAAATGAAGCTGGACCACCTTCTTACTCCATATTCAAGAATAAATTCAAAATGAATTAAACAATTAAATGTAAGACCTGAAACCATAAAACTCCTAGGTGAATATATAGACAGTAAACTCATTGACATTGCTCTTAGCAGTATTTTTTTTGGATATGTCTCCCTGGGCAAGGAAAACAGAAAAAAAAATCAACAAATGGGACTACTTCAAACTAAAAAGTTTTTACACAGTAAAGGAAACCATCGACAAAACAATAAGGCATTTTACTGACTGGGAGAAGATATTTGCCAATGACACCTAATAAGAGGTTAATATCCAAAATATACAAGGATCTCATGCAACTTAACACCAAAAAAACAAACAATCTGATTTTAAAAAGAGCAAAGGACATGAGTAGACATTTTTCCAAAGAGGACATACAGAAGGCCAATAGGCATATGAAAAGATGCTCAACACCACTCATCATCAGGGAAATGCAAATTAAAACCACAGTGACATATCACCTTACACCTGTCAGAATAGCTATCATCAATAAATCAACAAACAACAAGTGTTGACAAAGACATGGAGAAAATTGGAAACCTCATGAACAGTTGGTGTTTGTAAATTTGTGCAGCCTTTATGGAAAACAAAAAATTAAAAATAGAACTACCATATGACCAGCAATTCCATTTCTGGGTATCTATCCAAAGAAATCCAAAACATTTGAAAAGATATATGCACTCCTATGTTCATTGTAGCATTATTTACAATAGCCAAGATATGAAAGCAACCTAAGTGTCCATTGATAGACAAATGGATAAAGAAGAGGTGGTACATATATACAATAGAATATTACTCAGCCATAAAAAAGAATGAAATTTTACCATCTGTGACAGATGGTGGACCTAGAGGTTATTATGCTAAGTGAAATAAGTCAGACACAGACAGACATGTACCATATGGTTTCACTTATCTGTGAATCTAAAAAAACATAATAAATGAACAAACAAAACAGAAGTAAACTAAAAGATACAGAGAACAAATTGATAGTCATCACATGGAAGAGAGGCTGGGGGGATGGGTTAATAAGGTGAAAGACATTAAGAAGTACAAATTGCCAGTTATAAAACTAGTTACATGGATGTAGAGTACAGTTTAGAGAAATCAACGATAATATTGTAATAACTATGTGTGGTGTCAGATGGGTACTAGACTTATCAGGGTGATCACTTTGTATGATTATATAAATGTCTAGTCATTATGTTGTACACCTGAAATAATATAATTTTGTATGTCAGTTGTAATTAATTTAAAATACTTCATAAATTTAAAAATAAATTATAGCATACACTGAGCATTTTTCTCCCTTTTTTATGATATTATAAGGGTGAACTGGACATCCTGCAATTTTTTCTTGGTCCTGAAAACTCTCTTGATACCCTCATACTGTGTGCCAAGTTCTGGATGGACATAATCTGAGGACAGGATCCATAGTTTTCAATAAAATCTCAAAGGGGTACATGACATTTTCCCACAGTGTACATGTACATGTACACACACACACACACACACACCAAACAAAAAAAAAAGACCAAGGGAAAATGAGCAATCATGCTGAAATACAGTAATACCTTCGTTTGCTAGCATAATTTGTTCCAGAAACAAACTACTTGTATTGCAAGATATAGCTTATTTACCACGTTAAAATGTATTAGAAATGTTTGCTTGTCTTGCAGAACACTCGCCAACCAAGTTACTTGCAATCCAAGGTTTTACTGTAATTTGATCTTTAATTACTTTTGTCAAACTGGTCTTAAGTGATGACTACTGGCCTTCACTGAGTAATATCAAAGAGCCACCCACTGTACGACATGGTACCTGTTCCATACCAGAAAATCTTTCTGGGTCTCTATTTCAGCAGAATGTTCTTCCCAGGAAGCCCTGGGCAGTATTCATGTTTTGGAGATAGCCTGTCTTATGAAATGTTTGAATGTTCCCGTTGGCTTTGTCCAACAGGTTTAGTGCCAAGTTTGTGGCAATGTGAAACTATACCAGGCTATAAAATCTACATTTCTGTGATCTAATTTGACCCTGGAATGTAAAGATTTCCCTAACCTTATGGCCGACTTCCCGGAATATTTATGTAATTATTCTGTGCCTTGTGTATTTTTATAAGTTGCTTTAAATTCCTGTGCAAATCAAAATCATAAGATAAAGCTCCTTGTGAGAAAAGTTAAACCTGGGACAATCTGGTCATACTCCTCTCATTTTTGTTCCTGACCTTGCTTTATTTTATCTCATAGCACTTGTAAATAACTACCTGAAAGCATATTGCATGTCAATTTATGAGTTTTGTCTGTCAGCCCATTAGAAAATAAATGCCACCAAGGCAGGGACATCTCCTAATATGCACAGCATAGTATCCCCAGTGCCTAGAACAAAGTATGGACTTAATAGGACCTCAGTGGAGATTTGCTGAATGAACTTAATTATCTGAGTTCATAGAAAAGGTTAGTGACCAATTATTCCCCAGAGCCCAGCCAGCTAACTCACTCTTCTGTGCTGTTTTGATTTCTCCTGATGAATTCTCCAAAGTATTCAAATAGAATCATGTTTAATTCTTGCAATCTCCTAAACTTAGACAGAAATTTGTTCTATATACATGAATGTTCCCTATTTAAATAACAATATAATTCTTACCACTTGTTTTAAGTGATTCTAAAAGCAGGAAATCATTGGCTTTACAAGGATTTTATAATTGGAAATCTGGGTACATTTTAGCAAAGGCTAATGGATACACATTTATTTTTCTGTGGAGCTGCTTTTCTATAGTGCTTTGAAAGGAACTCTTATTAAACTTTTAAGGATATTCAAAACAAGCTTTCTGTTATGTTTCTAAACAAAATTAACATACTGTTTGTAGCCTTATACCAGCTTCAATTTCATGGCCCTTAAATCATCATTTATTCACTCTCAGTGTTCAGCAAAGAACAAAATATGTGTCCCATAGAATTTGTGGTTGTTTTAAGGACGCATGAGAGTACAATTGAGAACCATGCAATTCAGAACAAATTCAATCTAGACAAGACAGCATGCCATTAAATGCAGCTCCATCTAGTTCTCCTTTCCCACAAGAGACTGAAGAATGGAAGTCACTTGCTCAAATATGAAATTCATGCAACACTTTAATTCTATGACAGCCATACACCAAGGACTAGAAAAATTGTTTCATCTCCTACTGTTTTAGAGACCCCAGGCAACTGTAAACAGTAGATGCTGTTGGATGTTAAAAATTCATTATGAGTACTAAACAGCTAAAGTGAAAATCTGCTGATTTATTTGGAATTCCATGGGATTCTGGTAGGAGATTTATTAAATTATTTACCAAACTTCAACAAGACAAAAATTACCATTTATTGAATTTGCATATAACATGTATAGGCTTTTTTCTTTCACAACATGGTTTACATGAAGTGATAAAATGAATGGTAAAATAACATCTAGTTTCTACCATTAATTCACAGCTAGTCATCAATTTTAATATAAGACTGAACTGCTTCTATGAGTTGACTTGCTGGTGATTAAATATTCCTAGAACCAGGTGATAAGACTTACCTTCTGTCAGTGAAACTTGCTTGGGTCCCAGAGACCAAGTTTTGCTATTTATGCAGAGAGAATGGTCCTCTGACAAACAACGTCTTTTGAGAAAACCATTTACATAAATTCATGATAACTGATTCCACATAATGTATCTTTCAAACTTTCTGAATATATAGCACAAGTATTAAATATTGTTTTTCTCTTAAGTGAGCATGTTCTTGACAAATATCTATGTCCATAAATTATATATAACTATATATGTGTGTCTGTATAGACATTCAGATATCATGTGTGTCAGTACACACACAGACATTGTAAGCAACTGTGTATATGGCAAAATGGAATGGAAAAGTAGGAATAACCAAGGTAACTCTATAAACAGTAAGAATTATGTGGTGAGGATGGAATGAACAACACCAGTGGTGACACACAACCATCTTTCAGAAAACAAATCCAAAGGCATTGTTGTGAGATTCTGGGTTAGCCAGAAGTCCCAAGAGGACAAATAACCAAACAAACTTCATCTTGAGTAAATTTGCTTCCTGGTGTATAAAGCCTCTCTGGTGATGATAGAGTGCCATAAAATGTGAGTTATCTAAATGAGAACATCATTAATTCAAAGCAGGGCCTGTGACTACCAATTGCTGAGGAAAGGAGGTGGGAAGAGAGAGATGGGGAGAGGCTGGTCACAGGGGATTCAGGGAGTGCACAAGGGAATTGTGTCTCTGCAGCCAAGGCTGGTTGCATCAAGGTCCTGACAAATTGAAAAGTGAGGCAGGAGGGTGTGTGTGTGTGTGTGTGAAAGTCAGAGAGAGAGGTGAAGATGTTCACTGGCTTGCCTTCAAGATGGAGGAAGGGGGCTATGAGCCAAGAAATGCAGGCATGCTCTAAAAGCTGGCAAAGGCAAGAAAATGGATTCTCCTCTAAAGCATCCAGAAGTATTCCAGTGCTACAGACACCTTGATTTCCAGCCCAGTGTGACTTCTTGTGTACAAAACTATAAGATAACAAATCTTTATTGTTTTAAGCTATGAAATTTGTGATAATTTGTTATAATAGCAATAGGAAACAATGGACCCATTCTTACCAGAAGTAACCTCTTTTTCATGTGAATTTTCTAGAATTATCTTATTTTATACTTTTTGGATTCAGTAAACTAGAAAAATATATTTGGCTAAAATAAACTTTCTTCATCTTTCATTCCTTCTTTCAGGCCCTCCGTTTAGGACAGTGATTTATTTATTTGTGGAGGATGTTTCTCAAGCTAGAAGGATCCAAAAAATTCATATCATCTCCAAATCAAATTTGGCTGTTCAAATCATTAAACCCAGTAGACCTCATATTACTTTAGATAAATTACTTGAGATAAACTTTAAAACAGTTTAATCATAAAGGGAGAAGTTGATTTTTTCATCCAATTAGAAAGTGATTCAATTAATTCAATTGTCTTCTACTCAATTTTAAAGTTTTTTTAATCCATTATGCTGGGTTTGTCAGCCTAAAGTTCCTGAGGTTTGTGTGATAATTTGATGATTCTGCTGGGAGATAACAGTTAAGCTATGGGGTCTCTAAGCAGAGAAAAAGCAAAAAGTCTATGACACATTCTGTCTCTTTTTGCTCCTTAAATCAATTCACATGGCCATTAGGAAGTGTCTATATATTTTGCACATCGTACTCCAGCTAATTCCTCATCCTGTATGTTTATTCCCACTGAGATGAATAGATCGGGGTTTCCAGGAGACAGCCCAGGGCTCCATAGCCATGATATGAGCTGCGTCCTCTCCTTGTTGGCATTGGCCACCAGTGAGTCTAGATCCATCAAATGCTTCCAATTCGCTTTCATCCATGACTACACAAAAAGAGATCATTTGTTTGTATTGCCCTTAGTTTTTCACTTTGCTTTAAAAACAAAGCAAAACAAAAAAACTAACATGGAAAGCAGCATACCACAAGGGCGAGGGCACAAGTTTTAGAATCAAACTGGAGTTTATGCATTGGCTCTCGGTCTCTCTGATGTGCACTCTTAGAGAACTAACTCAAGTTCTCCCCGCTCCCATTACTCACCTTCTCAAAGGGAGAAGTATTTATTTTATTTGTTTGTTATGAGGATTAAATGAGATACTGTCTTCAAAGCTTTTACTTAGTCCTGGCCAACTGCTCAATAAAATGCCAGTATTACTCTTGCATTTCTTAAGTAACTATTTCAATGCAAGACATGTTCCCTAACTTCTTTGGGTGGCAACTTCTTCATTTGTTAAGTAAGGAAGTTTGGCTAGATAATAATCTATCATTTTTTCTTTAGCAGTAAAATTTTACAATTCTAAGAATACAAATATAAACTGCGCAGTTGCAAAAGTAAATAAATATTTAGAATACGAAGAATATGGAAGGACAATAATTTATTTAGATACGTTTCTACAACTGCCTTCTATTAATAATTGCTCCTATATTAGCTATAAAATTATGTTGTGCCATAGATCATTTGCAAATATATTATTGACCTGTGAGGTTTCTGTAATCAAAATTTATAATAAAATGAAAGCTAATATTTATTGTAATGGCAGGCACTGTTCTAAGTGGTTTATATGTATTAACTCACCTACTCTTGATATAGACATTAATATATATATATTCTATATATAATATATATTAGAGAGAGAGAGAGAGAGAGAGAGAGAGAGAGAGAGAGAGAGAGAGAAGAGAGAGTGCCAAAATGCATACACATTTTAAGAAAGGAAAACTGTATTAAAATTGTAATACTCAACATATACCAATAACAAAAGGTGAATAAAAGTCACGTTTGACTTCTGCAATTACAAGAGGTGCTCAAAGTGGATACCATCAGTCTCCAGACACTTCTGATTATGGCAAACTGCTGCTTGAGCAACGTTGACCAAAGTGCCTACTTGTGTACATTTTTTGGAGATATATATATATATATATATATATATATATATATAATATGTATATATGGAGAGAAAGAGAGACAGGGAGAGAGAGAATGAGAAAACTCAGGCAGAACTTTCCCAATGTAATTATTCAGTAAAATTTTACTTATCTTTAAATTTTATCCTTGTAGGACAAAATTTTGATTTGTGATCTAAATCTCTACTTTTCTACTTTTTTTTTTACAATGCACACATGCAATTCTAATTTGTATATCATTTGGTATACCTAGAAAGGTTTAATCAATTTTTAAATGGCATAACAGGGTATAGATTACAGATAACTATGTTAATATTAGGCTTATATACTCACATAAAAGTGTCAATCATTTTAAAAGGAAAAGCATGCTAAATAAAGAGTGAAATCAGGGAACTATGCCCAAGAAAAATGAAGATTGTAGAGCAGTATTGTCCAATAAAAATATAATGTGAGGATAAAGGAGGTTAATGGCGGCTGTGAGTAGGGCTCCCTAAGTTCTCCCCTGGAAACCACAGCAATTTGAACTGCTGTAACTCAGCAAATGAACCTCTATTCATTACACAGAGCAGCTAAGAGACTCCCATGCCGAATACTGGAAGGTAGGCAGACCGGGTGAGAGGGGGAAGAGGGAGGTGAGACACGTGCAGACGCAGCCGGCACCTGAAGCTACAGAGACACTGGACCCCAGGAGGCAGAGCGGAGAACGCTGCAGCACCAGGGTGGTCTCAGTCCCTGCGCCCCTGTGGTCACTCCCAGAGCGCAGCAGGAGCTCCGCGAGAGCATCTGAGGCAGAAGCCTCAGCTCAAAATGGCGGTTGGACTTGGTTTTATTTTATTTTTTCTCAAACAGAAAGCAAAAAACAACTGCATAGATAAGAACCTACCCCCACCCTCCCTCAGAAGCCTTGGATCCCGCCCTGCCAGAGTCTTAAGCTGACGCCTGAATGGAGAAGTAGGGTCAGATTACAGAGGCGCTCCTACTCCCAGGGGGTTGAGAAACTCCACATGAGAAGAGGCTGTGGAGTGTGAGCCTACCTACCCTGCCCCCACCTCTCCTGCACGGCTTGGGAGGCAGGGCAACTTCAGCTGCTGAGTCACTTGCAGGCCCCCCACCACCACTCCCCCTAGCAGGTGACTTTTAGCAGCTCTGAAATCTCACCCACCCCCCTTCCCCCACAGCCTCTAGTGGAAAGAGTGACAGAAGAGGCACATCTAGCCTTCTGGCTGTGCAGCACTCAGTGTGCCTCTGGGCAGGAGACAACACAAACAGCATTGACTTTGTAAAAACTACCAATCACACCTCATAACTCCACTCATCTACAATAGACCTGCCTTGCCAGGGTCACTCTAGGTGCCAGGTGAACAGCTCTGCCCCCACAAGACGCAGAGCAGTTTTATATAACAGAGGACAACCTGGAGAGAGCTTGGTGGACTTTAGCCAAGACTGGCACTGCTCCTTTTTGTTTTTTTTTGTCTTTCTGGGGGGTTTTTTTGGCATGTTTTTTTATGGTGTTGTTTTGGGGGTTTTTGGGTGTTTGGGGGTTTTATTTGATTGCTTGGTTTGGTTGTTTTTGGTTTTTTCATTTCATTATCATTTTTAGTTTTTAATATATGCATATATATATAGGGTATGCAGGTGTATATGTATATATATTTCTTCTCTTCCTTTCCTTGTTTTTTTCCTACCCTCTCTCTCTCCCTTCTTTTCTTCTTTGTTTTCACTGCCCTACTTTTCCTTCCCTCTTTCCATTTTTCTGCAATTTTTTTTGGGTGGGGGGTTGTTGCTATTTTGTTTCTTGTGTTTATTCTATTTTTTATTTTATTACGTTTTATTTTTTGTTCTTTTGCTGTTTTGTTTTTGTTTGTTTTCTTCTTTTGTATGTTTGATATTTCTGTACATGTTGAGTGTAGGTTGTTGGTTGTTTTTTACATGTGAGAGTATCTAGTTTCCTTTGGAGGCTGTTGTGGCTGTGCTTGCTGATCTGTTTTGCACTAAAATCACTCTGCAGCAGGTCCCAGTCAAAGAGGCACAAGAATCATCACACCCAGAGGCCAACTTTAGATAAAACCAGAGCATTATGGGGTTTGAACTACAAGAGTCACACCCAAAGGGAAATTGCTACAGGAACAAGAGCCCACAGGGGCCAAGCCTCATAGGAGGGGTCAACCCTCACACATCAGCTCATAAACTGTGGACACAGCTAACCCTCACAGCTAGTCAGCTTGGGAGCCAATCCCACCTACTGACAAGCCAAAATCTATCAAAGCTCAACTTCAACAGGAGAAGATACACAACACAAGGAACACCTCTGGTGCACATGCACAGGAGAATAGGGAGACTGAGTAATTCAAATATAAAGAACATATACAATATAAGTCCACCCAGAAAAGACTGAGAGACCTAGGGGATCTACCTATTACATCAAAGCAAGCACAAAGAGTAAGCCAGAATGGGGAAACAAAGAAATATATCCTAAATAAAAGAACAGAAGAAACCTCCTGAATCAGTGGAACTAGAGGAAATAGAGGTAAACAACCTATCAGAGACAGAGTTCAGAACACTAATTATTCAAATGTTCAAGGAAAATAATGAGAATGAAAAGAAGGCTAGGGAAATCATGAAAAACAACCAGGTAGAAATAAAGAACATAATTACTGAATTAAATAACAAACTTGATGGAATTACTAGCAGATTGGATGAAGCAGAGGATTGAATCAGTGACTTAGAAGACAACATAGCAGAGATCATCCAAGCAGAACAACAAAAAGAAAAAAGAATAAAAAACATTGAAAATAGTTTAAGAGAGCTGGGCGACAACATCAAGTGCAACAACATGTGAATCATAGGAATACCAGAAGGAGAAGAGAGGGAGAAAGGGATTGAGAATATATTGGAAGTAATAATGTCTGAAAAGTTCTGTAACCTGACAAAGGAAATTGACATACAAGCCCAGGAAGTGCAGACAGTTCCAACCAAGATGATCCCAAACAGGCCCACACAAAGACACATTATAGTGAAAATGGCAAGGGTTAAAGACAAAGACAGAATCCTAAAAGGAGCAAGGGGCAGGCAGCAAGTTACTTACAAGGGCGCCCCCATAAGAATATCAGCCGACTTTTCTACAGAAACTCTGCAGGCCAGAAGGGAGTGGCAGGAGGTTTTCAAAGTGATGACAACCAAAGGCCTAGATTGCTTTATACAACAAGGTTATCATTTAAAATTGAAGGAGAGATTAAGAGCTTCCCAGAAAACAATAAGCTAAAGGAATTCATTACCACCAAGTCAGCATTGCAAGAAATGTTAAAAGGGCTTCTTTAAGCAGAAGAAAGAGAAAAGCAACCTAACTAAGGAAGACCAGGAACACAAATAACAAAATGGCAATAACTAGCCACTTATCAATAATTACATTAAATGTAAATGGATTAAATTCTGCAATCAAAAGACATAGGGTGACTGAATAGATAAGAAAGCAAGATCCTTGCATATGCTGTATACAAGGGACTCACCTCTGATCAAAAGACACATATAGGCTGAAAGCAAAGGGATGGAGTAAAATATTTCATGCAAATGGAACTGAGGAAAAAACTGGAGTAGTGATACTTACATCAGATAAAATGGACTTTAAATTGAATAATATAATAAAGGATAAAGAAGGGCACTTCTTAATAATAAAGGGATTGATCTAACAAGAGGACATAACCCTAGTAAACATCTATGCACCTAATATAGGAGCCCCTAAATATATAAAACAGATACTGACAAACATAAAGACGGAGATAAACAGTAACACTATCATAGTAGGGGACTTCAACATCCCGCTGTCACCAATGGACAAATCCTCCAGACAGAAAATCAATGTGGAAACAGCAACCTTAAATGACACATTAGGCCAGCTGGGTTTAACTGATATCTTAAGAGCATTTCATGCCAAAGCTACAGAATATACATTCTTCTCAAGTGCACATGGAACATTTTCCAAGATAGACTACATGTATGACACAAAAGAAGTCTCAACAAATTTAAGAAGATTGAATCATATCAAGTGTCTTCTCTGACCACAATGCTATGAAACTAGAAATCAATTACAAGAAGAAATTTGGAAAGCACAGAAATACATGGAGGCTAAATAACATGCTACTAAATAGTGAGTGGGTCAACAGTGACATCAAGGAGGAATTCAAAAGTTTCCTTGAAACAAACAAAAGTGAAAAACCACCACCCAAACTCTCTGGGATGCAGCAAAAGTAGTCCTACGAGGGAAGTTCATAGCAGTGCAGGCCTACCTAAAGAAACAAAAAAAATCTCAAATCAACAGGCTATCTTTACACCTCAGGGAACTGGAAAAAGAACAGCAAAATAAGCCCAAAGGGAGTACAAGGAAGGAGATAATAAAGACCAGAGTGGAAATAAAGAAAATAGAGACCAGAAAAACAATACAAAAATCAATGAAACTAAGAGCTGGTTTTTTGAGAAGATAAACAAATTGACAAACGTCTAGCCAGACTCATCAAAAAAGAAAAACAAGAGAGAGAGAGAGAATCAAATTAGTTAAATCAAGAATGAAAGAGGTAAAGTGACAACAGACACCACAGAAATACAAAAAAAATTTAAGAAATTACTATGAGCAACTATATGCCAACAAATTTGACAATCTGGAAGAAATGGATGATTTTCTAGAAGCATACAGCCTTCCAAAACTAACTCAAGAAGAAACAGAAAGTCTGAATAGACTGATTACCACCAAAGAAATTGAATCAGTAATCAACAAGCTATCAACAAACAAAAGCCCTGGACCAGATCGCTTCACAAGTGAATTTTACCAAACACTCAAAAAAAATTATCACCTATTCTCAAACTATTCCAAAAAATCGAGAAGGAGGGAAGGCTCCCAAACTATTTCTATGAAGCCACGATCACCCTGGTTACAAAACCAGACAAAGACAGTACAAAAAAGGAAAACTACAGGCTGATATCCTTGATGAACATAGATGCAAAAATCCTCAACAAAATATCAGCAAACTGAATTCAGCTATATATTAAGATCATACACCATGATCAAGTCAGATTCATCCCTAGTATGCAAGGTTGGTTCAATATCTGCATGCCAATTAATGTGATACACCACATCAACAAAATGAAAAATAAAAATCATATGGTCATATCAATAGATGCAGAAAAAGCATTTGACAAAATATAGCAGCCATTTATGATAAAAAATCTTAGCAAAGTGGGAATA
>NW_017731684.1:67573-220280 GCF_001890085.2 Hipposideros armiger | reverse complement strand
GGCGTAGGCTGCAGCCCCTGTGACAGTGGGTTGCCATGGGCTACCGTATGTAGTCAGCAGCCAGCAGCCAGCGTGAGTGGCCATCAGCCGCAGTGAGCAGCTGTCCAGAAGCCGGCAACTGATCTGCCTCACCCGGGAAGAGTGCATTGATGGTGCCAACTTGGGCCAGTGAAGCAATATCCTCCACAACTAGACTGAAGAACAAAAGGACAGCAACTTATCTATTCCCCTTCCCCCAATTCCCCAGCACTGTTCCCATCCCCCTAATTCCCCAATAAAAATCTTTAAAAAAACCCAAAACAGTCTCATTTACAATTCCTTCAAGAACTATAAAATATTTAGGAATAAATTTAACCAAAGAAATAAAAGACCTGTACTCTGAGAACTATAAGACACTGAAGAAAGAAATAAAAGAAGATGCAAACAAATGGAAAAACATTCCATGCTCATGGATAGGAAGAATTAATATAGTTAAAATGTCCATAGTGCCTAAAGCAATATATAGATTCAATGCAATTCCTATCAAACTACCTAGGGTGTTTTTCACAGAAATAGAAAATATAATCCTAAAATTTATATGGAACCAAAAAAGACCCCAAATCGCCATGGCAATACTGAGAAATAAGAACAAAGTTGGGGGGATCACGCTTCCAGACATTAGAACAAACTACAAGGCCACAGTAATCAAAATAGTATGGTACTGGCATAAAAATAGGCACATAGATCAATGGAACAGAATAGAGAGCCAAGAATTAAATCCAGGCATATACAGGCAGTTAGTTTATGACAAGGGAGGCAAGAATTTACATTGGAGTAAAGATAGTCTATTTAATAAATGGTGCTGGGAAAATTGGACTGACACATGCAAAAAATTGAAACCGCACCACCTCCTTTTGCCATATACAAGAACAAACTCAAAATGGATTAAAGACTTAAATATAAGACCTGAGACCATAAAACTCCTAGAAGAAAATATAGGGTCTAAATTTGCAGACATTACCCTGAGCAATATTTTTACTGATACATCCCCGTGGACTAGGGAAGTAAAAGAAAAAATGAACATATGGGACTACATCAAACTTAAAAGTTTCTCCACAACAAAAGAAACCATCAATAAAACAAAAAGGAAGCCTACTGAATGGGAGAAGATATTTGTCAACAATATATCTGATAAGGAGTTAATATCCAAAATATATAAAATGCTCATGCAACTCAACACCAAAAAAACAAACAACCCAATTAAAAAATGGGGAGAGGATATGAAGAGACATTTCTCCAAAGAGGACATACAGATGGCCAACAGGCATATGAAAAATTGTTCAACCTCATTTAGCATTAGAGAAATGCAAATAAAAACCACAATGAGATACCACCTCACCCCGGTCAGAATGGCTATCATCAATAAATCAACAAACAGTAAGTGCTGGCGAGAAAAGGGAACCCTTTTGCACTGTTGGTGGGATTGAAGATTGGTGCAGCCACTATGGAAATCAGTATGGAGGTATCTCAAAAAACTGGAAATGGAACTACCTTATGACCCAGCAATTCCACTCCTTGGTATTTAACCTGAAAAACCCAAGACACTAATTCGAAAAAATATATGCACCCCTATGTTCATTGCAGCACTATTTACAATAGACAAGTCTTGGAAACAATCGAAATGTCCATTGGTAGATGACTGGATTAAGAAACTGTGGTACATTTACACAATGGAGTATTACTCAGCCATAAAGAAGAAAGAAATCGTACCATTTGCAATGATATGGATGGATCTAGAGAACATTATGCTCAGTGGAATAAGTCAGTCAGAGAAAGACAAATATCATATGATCTCACTTATATGTGGAATCTAAAGAACTGAATAAATGAGTAATGTAAACAGAAATAGTCTCAGAGACACAGAGGAAAAACTGATGGTTGCTAGATGGGGTGGGGTGGGGATGAGGGAGAAATGAAAGAGAAAAGACAACATGAACTGGTAACTACAATATTGCCTCAGGGATAGAAAAGACAGTTTGGGGAATATAATCAGTAATGTAAATATTTTTTAGGGGGCCAGATGGTCTCATGTCTTGTTAGGGAGACCACTTCATGGACAGCGTAGATCCTGACCACTGCACTATACATCAGAAGCTGCCATTGAATAATATTTTATGTCAACTATAATTTAATACATATATAGTCATGGGATGTGGGGTATAGTGTGGGAATGGAGTCAATGGAATTGTAATACGTATGTATGATATCAGGGGTGAGGGGTTAGTGGATGGGGGAGTTGTCACTTTGTGAGGGGTGAAAAGGATAACTATTGCATTGTTTTGTACACCTGAAGCTAATAATAATAATAATAATAAAATATGGCTGACATACAAAAAATAGATATATAATGTGAGGCATGTATAATGGTCTAATATAATGGACCACATATATTACATTTTCTAGTAACCACATTAAAAGAATTTTTAAACCAGGTGCAATTAATTTTTAATAATATGTTAGAAACACATTACATCTGAATATTTTCATTTCAACCTGTAATTAATATTAAAATTATTTTATTTTTTCAATAAAATTTATGGGGTAACATTGGTTAGCAAAATTACTAGGTTTCAAGTATACATTCTCTAATACCTCATCTATATATCACATTGTGTGTTCACCAGCCAGAGTCAGTTCTCCTTCCATCATGATATGTTTGACTCCCTTTCCCTTTTCTACTACTGCACTCCCCTCTTACCCTCCGGTAACTACTAATTATTAATGAGATATTTTACACTCTTTTTATCATACTAAGTCTCCTGTGTGTTTTTTGATATAGAACATCTCAGTTCAGACTATCCACATGTCAAGTACTCAACAGCTTATTGTAACCAGTGATGGTCAGGTGGACAATACAGGTCTAGATCTATCCAAACTGTGGCTAATGTCGAAGGTGTAACAATAGCTTAATCTATGAGAATCAGTATTTACTTTTGTTTTTGAGATTTAAAACTTGTTTTAATGAGGTATGTAGGTATTTATAAATATAGGTATCTCTAGATTTTATAGAAATCATTCCTTTTTATAGGTGATAGTTTTGGGTTTTACAAGCATTGGGATTGCATGAGAGAAGGGAAAGAACACCAGGCTGAGAAGAAAGGCCATCTTGGCTTGGGTGAGTCACTTAAAACTCATGGAGCTCATTTTTCTCACCTCTAAATTGCGAAAAGTTCTGTCTACTTCCCTGCATCACTTTGAGGGAAATAATTTAAGTGAATTTATAGAGAATACTACTATATAAAGAATGATAACTATGACTGTTGTTGACATAATGTTGGTGATGATAATGATTTCAGCATTGTTGTTCTTTTTAAACTATAATCTATATTAAACAATCCTTCCATAGGAAAGAAAAATTCTTAAAAATAGAGCTTTACTGAAATCATTAAATTATAAATAATTAAAAATAGAATTACCAAGCAGTTCTATAACTATTGAATTTGCATAACAGTTGCCCTTATTTCATTTATTCACCAAAATAAGACCTGTAGTTCTAACACCATGTCAAGAGATAAAGGAGATAAGCATGAAGAACATAGTGGAAATGGTAATTTAACCAAGAGTTATACAAAATGGAAGAATATTATAGGCAAGGAAAAGTTATGTTGACTAAATTGTCATAATAAATCATTATGTCAACATTTGTGCCAATGAAACAGGTAAACTAGAGAGATATTAGATTTTTACCAGGATCAGAAAATTTTAAGAAGAAACAGTGTAGTTAATTACTTTCATTAGCTGTGTTGATAGAAATTCATCTATTCTAGACTTGTCTATTACAAACACCAAATCTTCTAAGTAAGCATACATGATTGTATGCTAGAAAACAGTTAAGTGATATTAGGAAAACATGCAGATAAACTTGTAAATTGTATTTAGCTTTTACTTTTGGTGAAAGAAGTATCAGGCATGGATTAATGAAAGAAAAGTATGGTTTAACTCACATTTTTGTAGAAGTTTTTTTTGAAGGCTTTGTGTCTATTAGTCAAGGTAAAGCAGATAATATTTGCTCTTAATATTAAAAACAATAACAATACATATTAAGATTCTATATCAAAGAATAATGAACAGATAAGGGATAATGTACCTAAGAACAAAATACATCCTTCATTTTTTGGTTTGGTTTAGTTAGAGAAACTGTCTTAAGAAATGAAATATTTGTAGAACCCCAATATGTAAAACAAAGTAAAGTGATATTTTATTAGTGAAAGTTAATTTTATGTTCAAATTTTTATTTTCTTATTGTCTATTAATAAGAAGGCAGTGTTGATCAATGAAAATATTTAACATAAGGTTATTATCAATCTTGGCATCTCATTCTGTGTTTGTAACTTTATATGTGAATAGCTATAAATATCAGGAAAAATCATGTGAAATACCTGATATTGACAAAATTTAACCAGCAAAAATGACAACATCCTGTAGTTCAACCAGTAATAATTGTATTTGTTTATGTTTCTTAAATATATTCACCTGTGATGTTTCCATTCTCTTTGATTTAGAGCATCCAGGAAATTGAAATAGAAATTTTGTGAAATTTGTTTTAAATTTTAATCACTAACAATACCAAGAATTGCTCACACATGCTATCATAAGAATAAGATTTATACAACTACAACTAAACTTAGTATTTTATTGAAGGTTCTGACCTCACCTTAAAAACATAAACTCTAAAGGATGTATATCAAGCAGGAAATATATATCACCATAAGGAAGGACTGAGTTGCAAAAGAAATGTGAGAAAAGATACTGGCGCAAATATAGGTTAAAAAAAAATTAACAGAGGAGACCCAAGATGGTGGAGTAGATAAAAACTGTGCATGCTTCCCTCTGTGAACACATTAAAATTACTACTACATTATAGAACAATCAACCTGGAGAATCATCTGACGTCTGGCTGAACAGAACTTTTATAACTAAGGATATAAAGAAGAAGCCACGTTGAGACTGGTAGGAGGGGTGGAGAGGTGAAACAAACTATTCCCAAACCTCCATGTGGTGAAAGAAAACTGGGAGGTATACCTCGGCTGCAGAGTTTCCCTCAGAGGAGAGAAGGACCCCAGCCCCAACACCAGACTCCCCAGCCCAGAGTGCTGGTGCCATGAAGAGGAGCCCCCACAACATCTGGCTGTGACAAACAGTGGGGATTCTGACCAGCCAGTGAGATGGAAGGCTGCGTGGGAAACCCAGCTGTCCTCTACAAGGGCCCATGAACTAACTTTCTCGCTCTCAGGCACTCACCTTAGGATCTGGCAGAGGGACAGTGACTTGGGGGGCATCAGGGGCATACAGGCAGCAGACTGAGCTGTGCAGCTTTGGGGAGGACTGGAGGACAGTCTCATTTTCCCTGTGAGGAGACCTCTTATGTAGCAGGCAGGTAGCCATCATCTTTAATATGTTGAGCCTACCCCTATGCTTACACCCAAATTTGAATCTCAAGTCTGCCCTGCTGACACACTGAAACCCTGCCCTTCCCAACTCCCCCAATACCAGAAGCACTTTCTCTGCGAGCACCCAGCCATTCCTGCCCATATTGAACTCTTTCTTGGAAAAATGTCAGAGGTGACAGGCCCCAGGTGGGTGATGCCTGGCCTCGGTGTGCTCTGAGATGTTTTATGAGTAGCTCCAGGCTCAGCAATGGTACCAAACTAGAGTCTGCATTAACCTGGTGACCACAACACTTCCCACTGCAGTGACTCCAAGACCCTGTCTCACCTAACTTGCATACCATCAGTGGCTGAACTTTAAGGAAGCTGACAGTTGACAGTAAGACTTGGGGTGTCCTGGCTTTTTGAGAAGCTACTCCAGGTCTGGGACTGGTGGCAGCCATTCTGATTCAGAGTGTGACCTCTCCCACCTGCCTCCAAGTTTAGCACAGACAGTGAAAAACCATGAATTGTTTTGTATCTCCTACAAGACAGACCCCAGCTGGTCACAGGCAGTGGGTGACCTGGGCCTGTATCTGAGCCTCTCCCAAAAGGCCCCAGAACCAACATATTTGAAAATTGGCTTTAGACCACAATAGAGCACCATCCAATTAGACTCACAAGCAGCACACACAAGGACAGTCTCAAAAGGCACCAGAGCATGATGGGGCAAATCTTACTCAGTGAAGTAAGTCCCTGCACAGCAGTCCATGAGCTGTAGATGTGGCCAAATCCCTCAGCCAGTCAGCCTGAGGGGCAATCCCATCCACTAACATGCTAATAATCAAGCCTGAACTATAACAGGAGGGCACACACAACCTACACAAGGGACACTCTTGGAGCACCTGGAACAGGTGACCACGGAGACTGTGCCAGGGCGCCACAGGGCACCTACTACATAAGGTCACCCAGCCAAGACTGGGAGACATAGCAGATCTACCTCATGCATAGAAACAAAAAGAGAGGCAGCCAAAATGAGGAAACAAAGAAATACATCACAAATGAAAGAACAGGAGAAAACTTCGGAAAAAGAACTAAATGAAATAGAGGCAAACAAGCTACCAGAGACAAAGTTCAAAACACTGGTTATAAGGATGCCCAAGGAACTTAGAATTTCAATAGAGAGATAGCAAGCGTAAAAAAAGGACATAAAACCCATAAAAAAGAACCAGTCATACGTGAAGAATACAATAATTGAAACAAAGAATGCACTAGAAGGAATTACCAGCAGACTAGATGAACCAGAGGCTTGAATCAGCGATTTGGAAGACAAGGCTGCAGAAATCACCCAATTGGAACAGCAAAAAGAAAATAAAATCCAAAAAAATGAGGATAATTTAAGAGACCTCTGGGACATGTAGCATAACAACATTCTCATTATAGGGGTACCACAAAGAGAAGAGAGAAGGCAAGAGATTGAGAACCTATTTGAAGAAATAATGACTGAAAATTTTTCTAACCTCCCCCCCCAAAAAATAGGCATCAAGCCTAGGAAGTGCAGAGAGTCCCAAACAAGATGAACCCAAGCAGGCCCACACCAAGACACATTATAATTAAAATGGCAAAGGATAAAGACAAAGAAAGAATTTTAAAAGCAAAGAGAAAGGTAACTAGTAACTTATAAGGGAGCTCCCATAAGATTGTCAACTGCAAATAGAAACTGCAACTAGAAACTGCAGGCCAGAAGGGATTGGCAGAAAATATTCAGCATAATGAAATCCAAGGACCTACAACCAAGGGTACTCTACCCAGCAAGAGCATCATTTAAAATCAAAAGGACAGATAAAGTTCTTCCCAGATAAGAAAAAGCTAAAGACATTCATTATCATCAAATCAGTATTACAAGAAATGTTAGAGGGATTTCAAGACAAGAAAAAAAAAACAAAAAAAGGGATCAAAATTATGAATAATAAAATGGCAATATCTACATATCTATCAACAATACTTTCAATGTAAATAGATTAAGTGCTCTGTTCAAAAGACATAGGAGGGTTGAATGGATAAGAAAACAAAACCCTTACATACCTACAAGAGAATCACTTAAGATTTAAAAACACACACAGAGACAGAAAGCAAAGAGATGGAAAATGACATTTCATGGAAAAAAATGAAGCTGGGGTAGCAATACTTATACCAGACAAAATGGATTTTAAAACAAAGGCTATAAAAAGAGACAAAGAAGGACCCAGTAATCCCACTTCAGGGTATTTATCTGAAGAAATTGAAAATGCTGCTTCGAGGGGACCTGTGCATCCATATGTTCATTGCAGCATTGTTTACAATGACCAAGATGTGGAGGCAGCCTGGTGTCTGTCAATGGAAGAATGGATAAAGAGGAGGTGGTACATATATACAATGGAATATTGCACGGTCATGGAAGGGAATGGGTTCTTGCCATCTGTGTCTGCATGGATGAACCTGGAAGGTATTGTGCTGAGTAGAGTATGTCAGAGAGAGAAAGATGCAATGTGATTTCGCTTATGTATGGAATCTAAAGAACAAATCAAACAAACAAACAAAAAAGAGAAAAAAACTCATAGATACAGAAAATATTTTTATGGTTGCCAGATGGGAGGAGGGTGGGAGTGTGGGTGAAAAAAGGAGAAGAAATTAAGAAGCACAAATTGGCTGTTACAAAGTAGTCATGGAAATGTAGGGTATAGCATAAGGAATATAGTCAGTAACATTATAATAAATATGTATGGTGTCAGATGGGTACTAGATTTGTTGGGGTAATAGATGGGAGGGGTGTTGGAAGTATGGGTGCAAAAGAGGGAAGGTATTAAGAAGTAAAAATTGGTAGTTACAAAATAGTTATGGGGGTGTGAAGTAAAGCACAGGGGATATAGTCAATATATGGTAATAACTATGTATAGTGCCAGATGGGTACTGGACTAGTCAGGGGGATCACTTATTAAATTATATAAATGTCTAACCATTATGATGTATCTCTGAAATTAATATGAAATAATATTGAATGTCAACTGTAATTGAAAAATTGAAAGGGGGGTGGGGAGGCAAAAGGGAATAAGAGGTTCAAATTTCCAGGTATAAAACAAATAAGTCATGGGGATGTAATGTATAGCATAGGGAATATAGCATAGGGAATATAGTCAGTGATAGTGTGGTACGGTTTCAGATGGTTACTGGACTTTCACGATGATCACTTTTTTAGGTATATAAATATTGCATATGGTGTACCATGAAACTCATATAACATTGTATATTAGCTCTATTTTTAATAAGATATTTTAATGTAAAAAATTACTAACAGTATAAAATATAATATTGTCTAATTTAAGAGGAGGTAAAACTAAAGTACTGGATCATGGTAATATTTAAGTTGGCAGTGAGATGGCCTGAGTAAACTTATGTAAGATCCTGCACTATTCTGCAGTATGATAAAGATGTTTAATTTCAGATGTCATTAAAATAGGCAGACAAGTTACAATAGCTTACTCAAATAATAGACATATGACATAGAACTTCCAAACAAATAAGGGGATAAAATAGAATGAAGAAAAATTCTAATGAATCTGAAATAAGAGAAGAAAGAAAAAAAAAGGGCAAAAAGCAAGACCTACAGCATCTAAATAAGACAACAATAAATGCAAATGTATTAGAAATCATATAAAAGTAAATTGGCTAAACTGTTCAGTAAACTCTCTTGTCTAGTTTTACAAAATTGCTCTACTGATTTTTAAAAATCTAGTGCCGTCTGCTATTATAGGAGATACATCTAAATATAAACACTTAGGGGCTTAGGGGGATTGAAAGATAAAGGATATTCCAGGTAAACAATAACTAAAAGAAAATGGGTATAGAAATAATATTAGACAAAATAGAGTTGAAGACAAAAATAATTCATACAAATAGTAATAGTTTAATACTAAGCATGATAGCAATTTAATTCACTAAGAAGTTATCTAATCCTAAACTAGTATAAACCTAAAAACATAACTTCAAAATCCATAAAGTAAAAAAATGACAAAGATGAAAAATAGGCAAGTTTGTCATTGGAGTGGAGGATGATATACCTTTTGTACAAGCAGAGAAAGACTTACTAGGGATATAGAAAATTTAAACAACATAATTAGAAAGCTTATTGTAATATACCCAATATCTACATGATCTTCTTGAGTTTCTCACCCTCCTTTCTAGAGAACAGCTCCCCATTTCCAGGAATGCATCTAGTCTTTTGCTTACACAGACTGCAGGAGAAATGTGGGCATGATGGAGGCACTGTCATTTCTTTTTTTTTTATTGGGGAATTGGGGGGATGGTAACATTGCTGGGGAATTGGGGGAAGGGGAACAGACAATTTGCTGTCATTTTGTTCTTCAGTCTAGTTGTGGAGGACGTTGCTTCACTGGCCCAAGTTGACACCATCATTGTGTTCTTCCCAGGCGAGGCAGATCAGTTGCCAGCTTCTGGACAGCCGCTCACTGCAGCTGCTGGGTACACACGGTAGCCCATGGCAACCCACTGCCACAGGGGTTGCAGCCTACGCCGTCGCCAGCAACTCACGGCAGCCCAGCTCCAGGTTGAGCTGTTGTTCAGCATCTTAGCTGTGGAGGGCAGTGTCACTGGCCCTCATATGTGAGATCCGAACCAGGGTCCTCTGGCGTCCCAAGCCAGTTCTTAACCATCGCGCCACTTGGCCGGCCACTGTCATTTCTTAAAAGCATCGCATGGATACACCTAGCTGGCCCCTTTTAGAACAAAGGGGTGCATAGTGCCCCAATTCCATGACAATAAGTAAAGTCCAATACCGCATTCTGTCATGCTTAAGATAATTGCTGAAACTGTCCAAAACAGATAGTGCCAATACATATTGCACACATTCTAATCACTGCACTGTGTGCTCTTCTGTCCTTAGGAGAACTATGTCAATGAGACATCCCTCTCATTTCTCTGAGGTGGCTCTCACCTGCCTGGTTGTAAGTGAGTGGACAAGTACACTCCTGAATTTTACTCCAGTGACATTGTGCAGAGTTAAACAACCTGTATTCATTAACATATTTTCAAGATTTTTAAACACTGCATATGCATAGAAATAAGGTGTATGTGTTGGGTCTGGGGGTGGTATTCCAAAATCTACACAAAAGGAGTGTGTTAACCTGGTTGCAAAAGTTTGGTGTTAGAAATTTCACTGTGTTCAAAACTCGAACACAGGTATTATGAAAGTGTATGTTGGGTTTTATTAATTTTCTAAGTAGTCAAAAATATAATTCAAAATAAAATCAGAATTAAATCTCCTAAGAACTCCTGAAGTACTCTCAGCAGAGCACAGTTAAGAAAACCACCAATGTATGATACAGAGGATGCTACATGACTACTTAGACATACAGGAAAAGCAAAGTACACTTACATTAGGTATTTTCTACTAATGAGTTCATTTCAGCCATTATATGTTGATTCATCACCTTAGTCACTGTGGGGTCATATATGTGTCACCAAGTATATAACCCAAGAATGTGCACAAATAAGAATATGCACACACACACACACACACACACACTCACACACACACCACGCATGACCCAATGTTGTTAAGTATCCAATGTGGTTAGTAAAAGTTTTTGCCAAAATTAATTCACTGAATGGCTTATTAATTCAACTAATACATCTAAACTTTCTGCCAAGTGTCAGGTACCACTTAGACACTGGATATGCACCACTGACCAAATCGGACAAGATCCCTGCTCTCATGGAACTTGCATCCTAACTTGGGACACACGCAAAATTAAAAAAATAATAAAAATAAATGAATTAAATATTTCAAAGAGTTCCAAGTTCCTTGAAGAGTATATGCTAAATGCAGTATTGCAACTTCAGCACTACTGATATATTGTACCAGAAAATTCTTTATTGTGGGGGCTGTGTTGTGCATTGCAAGATGCTTAGTAGCAGCCCTGGCTTCTTTGCACTAAATACCAATTGCACCTTCTCAACCTTCTCAGTTATAATGGCCAACAATATCTTGATATTGCCAAAGTCCCCTGGGGTACGAAATCACCGCCCCATTGAGAACCACTATTGTAAGAGTGCCCAAAATTATGGAATGAAAAAATTTTTTTGGGGTGCTGATTATTGGGTGTTAAGGAAAGACCTCTTTGAGGGCTTTACAATGAAAAAAAAAAGCCAACCAGGAAGTGATTTTGTAGAAAGCTTTCCAGGCAGAGTTGAACTGTAAGTACTAAGGCAATGAGGTGATAATGAACCTGGAGTCCTAAAGAATAGACAGACGGCCTGTGTGACTAAAGCATAGAAGTAAGAGATGGGGGCTGCCGAGTGGAGCGTTGGTTAAGAGCTGGCTTGGGATGCCAGAGGGCCCCGGTACGGATCCCACGTATGAGGGCCAGTGACACTGCCCTCTACAGCTAAGACGCTGAACAAAAGCTCGACCTGGAGCTGGGCTGCCGTGAATCACCGACGGCGGCGGCATAGGCTGCAGCTCCTGCTGCAGTGGGTTGCCATAGGCTACTGTGTGTAGGCAGCAGCCAGCGTGAGCGGCCAGCAGCCACTGTGAGCAGCAGTCCAGAAGCTGGCGACTCATCTGTCTCACCCAGGAAGAGCGCAATGATGGTGCCAACTTGGGCCAGTGAAGCAACGTCCTCCACAACTAGACTGAAGAACGAAAGGACAGCAACTTGTCTGTTCCCCTTCCCCCAATTCCCTAGCACTGTTCCCATCCCCCAATAAAAATCTTTAAAATAAAAGTAAGAGATGGTATCAGAAAGCCAGACAAGAACAAATCATAAAATCACATAAAGCCTTACAGGCCATAATAGAGAGTTTAGTGTTTTGGGGTTTTTTTTTTAAGTATCATGAGAGGTTTTGGTGAAGGAGAGAATTTGTGATTAGTTGTGAAGAACAAAATGTTTCTAGCTAGACCTTTAAAGGTAGATAGGACTGGATTTTTATAGTCTGGGATGAAAGGCAGAAGTATGCCAAGTATAGATAAGGGATTATAGGTGAGAAAACCTGGCTGGGGTGGGGCAAGAACTAGGCAGAAATGGAGTTTCAGAATTCTCAGAGATGGAGAACCTAATGCAGGAAAAAGGGACTTTTGAGAGACATCTTCCACTCCAGTCACCACTGGGATGGTGACACCTCAGAGAAGCTCTCTCCAGCAGAGTGTGTGCTTGGCAACAGACTGGCAGCAGCTGTGAGCTGGGGGACCCACTGCTGTGTGTACCAGCTTTGGCTCAGCCCCAAACATGCCCCTTTTGGGAGGGAGGGCCTGAGGCCAAGTGCAGGCTGAGCTACCCAACAGGACCCAGAGACCAACAACCCATGCCCAGGCGACTAACAGCACAAAGATGCCAACGGCTTGATTCTAAAATATTCTTGTTAGAGGTTTACAGAGTCAACATTTTGAGACCAAAGGAGACAAGAATAATAAACTTGAGGTCTTTATTTCAACTTCTTGTTTTCTAAGTATTGGCATGTATAAAGCATTGTTCTGTTTTGCATTCATTTTCTCACCTAATCTTCTGAACAATCCTATGACATAGAGTATCTTATTTTCAGCATTTTTGTAAAGGGCACTTGAGCCTTGAGATGTTCTCTTGCTTGCCCATGGAAACTGAAACTTAAGCCATCTGTCTCAAGTCTACTCTCCTAGCCATCATAGAATACTCAGATAAAGCAATCAATACCATACATGCTCAGATGAAGCAACTGACAAAGATGAAATAACTTGCCAAAGGTCATACTCAACTACTAATGTCTGTTTGAGAAACAATTGGTAGTAAATTGCTAGCATTTGAACACCTACTAGTGCCAGTTATTTTCCTGAGCACTGTATTCATATATAAATTGCCTTGTTTAATCTTCACAAAAACCTATGAGAACGACCTTATAAGTTGTCTCATTTTATAGATGAGAAACCTGAAGGCTAGAGAGCTTAAGTAACTTTCACAAAGCCACACAACCAGCAAGTGGTGGAATTGAGATTGTAATTTAGGTAGTCAAAGGCCCAGGCCTTCTTCACCCCTGACCCAAAATCATAGAACCCAGCGCTGTTTCAACAACAAGGAGTTGTGTTTGAAACTCTTATACTCTTATGTGGTAAAAATAAGGTATATTATTTAAGATCATTCAACATTATTTAAATAATTTTACAAACAAGGATATCTAATAATGTTCCAAACAGAGGTCATCCCTTGGAAAAATTCCATTTCAGTTTGTGCAAAAGTTTTAAAGAAAATACAATAGGTTCATTCATCAATTTATTCCACATGATACCTTAATTTCCAAATAAGTATAGAGAAGAGGCCTTGGTGTGTTGATTCTGCAATCTTGTATTAATGCATAGGATAGTTAATGAGTTCAGATATTTCCAAGGTACTTTAGGTAAAGATTTGTTCCTACCCTGTCTGCACCCTTCACCTCCAGGTCTTCTAACCAAACACAATTTGAGAAATCAACAACCACCTAGAGTTTCAGAAGCTACCATTTTGGAATCTGTGTACTATTTCTCTGAGTTCCAGTGGCTGACAGGAATGACAGGCTGCTGCATCTGTGTGTTATCATACTTTCTGTGGCACCAGTTTGACATAAAAGATTGACCCAATCTGTTGGTGACCCAATCTGTTGAAAAGTGTGTATTCCCAAGAAAATTGGAGTTATTAAAAGGCATCTGCGAAACAGTGAAACAAAGCCAGTATTTAGCATCAGAAGTTGCAGATTGGAGTTTAGTTTTACCATTTACTAGCTTTGTGATCTTGGGCCAGTCCCTATAACCACTCTGAGATTCGGGCTCTTCATCACGCAGGAGGGAACAGAACCCTGACCCTGGCTACCGGGCAGGTTGCAGTGCAGATCGATATAACAATTTGCACGTGGGTGATTTATGAACTAAACGATGCTCTAGTGGCAAAGGAAAGACATTCACAATAGAGATGTCAAACAGCTAGTTACAAAGCTGACTGTTGTCTGAACTAGAGATTGTGTGTCTCTTCTCTAACCTCAGGTTCTTTTGACAGCGACAGTGCGCTGAAGTAAAGCTGAATCAAGCTTCTGTGTTCTGGAGCTAGACGAGAGAGAGACAAGGTCAGCGGGGTAAGGTATTTATTCTCGGGGCAGCTGCTCAAGATAGAAACTGAAAAGTCTCAGTGTTTTTGGGCAGTAATCCAACTTATCTAGGCATAACTTGAGTGAGAAAAACTTTGCAGACCCAGGAGCAACTATCTTTGAAATCTTTAATGCCAATAATAATTATTACTATAGCAACAATAGCATCTCATGTATTCAGTCAACTTAATTTTTTTGCAAACAAAATGCTCTAAGACTCATTGGCTTAAAAAGAAATTATTTATTATAAATTCTCTAACTACACCCTGGCCAGGAATTGGTTCATCTCAGCTGGGATCAGACAGGCAGCTGCCTCAGACTTCAGGCCGACTTGGCCTTGGCTCCTCATGGGGAGTGGAGCTCACGTGTGTTCATTCTGGAGCCCAGGCAACGGGGGTGGCAGCTACTCAGGGGCGAGGCCTGTTCAGGGCAATGGCAGAGGTGCAAGAGAGCATGTGTGAGCATATTTCAGACCTCTAATCTAATCTATTAGGCCACATTCTCTAGGCACTTACTATGTGTTAAGCAACCATGTACTAAGAGTTTTACCTGCATTTTTTCATATGACCTTCACAACAATCTTGTGAAGCAAGGACCGTTTTTATCCTAATTTTAAAGACAAGGAAATGGAGGTAAAAATAAGTTTAAAAAACTTCCCCAATATCCTGCAGCTAGTAAATGGCAGACATACTCAAGTTAAGATGGCATAGTCAGGATTCCAGTACTGGTAGTGGGACTCCAGGGACAATAAGATTTGCCAATACATTCTATCGGCTGCTTAGATTTTAGTCCATCAGTACTGGAATTAAAATGAGGCTAGTTTCAAAGTGTTGAACACTTCCTTAGAGCATTCTAAAGGCACATGGGCCAGTAGAAACCATGATTTCAGACTTCTAGCTTGCAAATAAATTTCTGTATTGTAAGCCTCCCAGTTTGTGGTCATTTGTTACAGCAACCACAAGAAACTAACACAATTGTTAACAATTTTTCTGTTGTAAAAAAATTTAAATCCTAAAGCTATAAAGATACTCTATATGTTGTCTACTAAAATTTTAAATATGTGCCTTCACATTAAGTTTTTAATGCATTTTTAAAGTACTAATTTTATTTATGGGCATAAGGTTCAGATCCCATTTTATTGTCTTTATTTTTTTCTCTTTAGATAATAAATTGTCCCAGCACCATTTATCAAAAGGTTAATTTTTCCTCCATTAATTTGCAAAAGCTACACCATATTTGAAAGTGCCTTATTAAGATCATGTTTCTCTTTGGGCTCTTGACTGTTTCTTTGGTCAATCTGCCTATCACACTATTCTGTGATAAGAAGTTTATTATAGTTCTTTCTATCTGTAAAGCTAATACTTTCACTATATTCCTTTTTTTTTTCTTCAGGAGTCTCTTGGTTATTTTGGGGGCATTTGCTCTCCCATTAAAATTTAAAATCAGCTTGTAAAGCTTTTTGTAAAAGTGTTATGATGTTAATTGGGATTTTTATTAGAATTTCATTTATTCTATAGATCAATTTAGAAGAATTAGCATTTTTATAATATTAAAACTTCCTATTCATAAAAATGTTTGTATAGCTTTATCTGTTTATATTTTTAAAGTAATAAAGTATTAAAAATTTCTCCACATAAGTCTTACACAATTATTGTTGAATTTATTCCTTAGTACCATGTGTTTTTTGTTACTAATGTAACATTACTTTTTCAAAATTATGTTTTATAAAGTTTGGTTGATGTATATAAATGTAATTTTGACTGTTGGTATTATATTTACCTTGCTAAATTTTATTATATTAACTTATTTACATATACCTCTGAGTTTTCTATGAGGATAATCACACAACAAAAATTATGAGTTTGGTTTCATTCTTTCCAGTCTTTACACTCTTTGTATTTACTTCTTTCTGCACTGGCGGGACATCCAATATAATGTATAATAGCAGTGAAAGTGGGCATCCTGTCTTGTTCCTAGTTTTAAAGGTAATGCTTCTACTGTTAAGAATTATGTTTGATATAGGTTTTTTGGGTACTCTTTAACAGATAAAAGAAATTCCTTTCTATTCATAGCTTGCTAAATGTTTTATCATAAATGAGTGTGGAATTTACTAAGTGCTTATTTGACATCTATTGATATTATGTGGTCTTTATTTGTAGCATTAATTGTGGAATATTATGTGAAATTTTTTTTAAAAACGCTTTATACGGGTATGATTTACATACAAAAAGCTGTACATATTTCATGTATACTTCTTGATGAGTTTGAAGAAAAGTATGTATCCATGAAACCATCATCACAATCTGTGCCCTAAACATATCCATCACTTCCAAAAGTTC
This sequence comes from Hipposideros armiger, assembly GCF_001890085.2. Classification (NCBI taxonomy): domain Eukaryota; kingdom Metazoa; phylum Chordata; class Mammalia; order Chiroptera; family Hipposideridae; genus Hipposideros; species Hipposideros armiger. The sequence goes on along the minus strand of NW_017731684.1, from coordinate 203,395 downwards.
TCTCACACCCTCCTTATTTATAATTTTTTGCATGTGTTATAAAAACACTATACATACGATCTACCTTCTTAGCAAATTCTTAAGTAAACAATGCAGTATTGTTAACTACAGGCACTGTGCTGTCCTCACAGTCTCTAGGACATAGTCATCCAGCAGAACTGAAATTTTGCACCCTTCGGCTAATCCTTCCCCATTTTCCCTTCTCCCTGAGCCCAGCAACCACCACTTTACTGTCTCCTTCTGTGAGTTTAGCTATTTTAAATTCCTCATGTATGTGGTAGTATGCAATACTTGGCTTTCAGCATATGACTTATTTCACTTAGCATACTGTCTTCCAGTTTCATCCATGTTGTCACAAGTGGCAGGATTTCCTATAATCACCACAAGAAAAAGTTTTTGAAAATGTCCACCTTGATTGCATTTCCCTTTAGGATACATTCATAGTGAGCTTTCTAAAGTGCTTTGTGATTGCCAGATGACAGCCCCATGCTGTCAAAGTAAGTTCTGTAAAAGCTGAATTGATAGCATTGAAACAGTTGACACTATACATTATAGTTTTAATCTGCCAAACCATCTGACACTGACTCATGAAATTAAAAATAAATATCACAACTATGGTGATTTTAAAAAGAATGTAGGATTTCCTTCTTTTATAAGGCTAACATTCCATTGTATGTACACACCACATTTTCTTTATCCGCTCATCCCCTGATGGATATTTAGGTTGCTTCCATGTCTTGGCTATTGTGAATAGTGCTATAGTGAACATGGGAGTTGCAGACATCTCTTCAAGATCCCATTTTCAATGCTTTTGGGAATATACCCAGAAGTGGGATTGCTGTATCCTACAGTAATTCTATTCAGTATTATTTTGAGGAACTCCATACTGTTTTCCATAGTGACTGCACCAATTTACATTCTCACCAACACTGTACAATGGTTCCCTTTTTTCTATATCCTTGTCAACTCTTATCTTTTGTGGTTTTTTAATAATAGCCATTGTAACAATTGTGACATGATATCTAATTGTGGTTTTGATTTGCATTTATTTCCCTGATGACCAGTGTTATGAGCATCTTTTCATGTACCTGTTGGCCATTGTATGCTTTCTTTGGAGAAATATCTTTTCAGTTCCTTTGCACGTTTTAATGGGGTTATTTGTTTTTTTTGCTCTTTAGTTGTAGGAGTTCCTTGTATGTTTTGGATATTAACCCTTTATCAGATTTGTAGTTTGCAAACATTTTCTTTCATTTCATAAGTTGCCATTTTATTTTGTTCATTTTTTTCCTTTGCTGTTCAAAAGATTTTTATTTTGATGTAGTCCCACTTATCTATTTTTGCTTTTATTTTCTGTGTTTTTGGTGTCATCTACAAAAAAATCATTGAATAAACATTTAATGTTAACTCACCTCTGAACTCCTGGAATAAAATTAACTTGGTTTATATGCATTACCTTTTGTACAGATTGCCAAGTTTATTTTGCTAATATTTTTATTAATATCTTTACATTTATGTTTATGAGTGAGATGAACTTGTTTCCATTTTGGCCCACAGAATGAAAGCGTGGAATAGTCTCTTTTTTTTATTCTGTGAAAGAATTTGCATGAAATTGGAATGATTTGTTCTTTGAAAGTATTGTAGAATTGTATTATAAAGACATCTGAGTCTGGAGCTTTCTTTATGTGAATAAACTTATGAATTTATACAAGGGTTGAAGAAAATAATTAATAAACCTGAATCTATAGAAGATGTATACTAAAGCTTGTGCCTAACAACTAGATGGGCCATATTCTTCTTAAGCAAACATGGAATTTTATAAAATGTTACCAAGTTCTAGGCCAAAAAGCAAGACTCAAATAATAAGCAATATAAAAAAAGTAATAAAATAGACAATTTCTAATAAGATGGATACATGCCAGCCCTTTCATAAATGATGATGCTGTGGAAATATCCTGATGTAATATTAGATTATCTTTCTCTCTTTGTCTGTAATTCTAACAATTTTTGCTTTATATTTTTTGAGGCTATTTTGTGAAGTGCATATGTGTTTGGGATTATTATGTCTTCCTAGTGAGCTGAAACTTTTTATTTCAAGAATTTTTATCCCTAATCATTTTTGAATTTTTTTTCTGTATACATTTATGTGCATAAACCATACATTTTTGTTTTCCAGCACAGTTTTAATGTCAGACAGCTGGCCATACCGGATGCAAAAATAGACTTTTACTTGTTAAATATCTGATTATTTTTGATAACTTCAAAAGTTACTTGCTCCTTTTTATTTCATCTTTTATTTCTTTAAGTAGCTCATACAGTAATATATATTCTGTATGTGGTATTCTTTCATCAGATAACTAGGTGTCTAAATTTGACTGCTTGCTTCCTTTTGCTTGCTCTCACTCATTGTGGTTTATGAGCTTCTATTAGTTGACCTTAATGGATTGAGAACCTGGTTGCCCTTGCACCATTGAGGATTTGCTTTTGCTACTGCTGAGAGCCTGATAAGACTTTTGACCCAGGGGCCACAGGCTTAATCTAAGACTCTCAGGTTCTGCTTACCTCATCACCCTTGAAAGTCAAGTCCTTGTGAAACCTAGAGATAAACAGTGCACAAGTACATACATACATAGTTTCTGATAGTGTATCAGACACATACGTACCCTACAGCAGTTTACACCCTCCTTGTCCCACCTTTTACTCTAGTCACTGACATGATGATAGTTTATGTTTTGACCAGCTTTGTGCTAGTGAAAGCTCACAGTGACTCACTCATTCCTAAGGTTGATCACTTTTCAATATTTTGTCTTTTGCACTTTTAATGTCATAAAATAGCTCTAAGAGTCCCTTTAATATGAAGTTCTTGCCACACTTCATGTCTCTCTTGTTTCCTTCCCCAAAACTTATCTAAGACATCGTGGCATGGGGTACCTACAACAAGCTGCTTAATTTCTGGAAGTCTGAGGTAGTTATGTCCATGGGGCTGTGAGTGGATGGATAAACATGTCTCCATCTTCAAGATACATAGGTTAGGTGGGGCCCATGTCTGTTAAACTTGGTGGCCTTCTAGGAAGATAAAGGGAGAGATACTTTTTTCTCTGTGTGCAAGCACATAAACAAGAGGTCATGTGAGCACACAGGGAGATGATGGTCATCTACAAAACAGGAATAGAGGCACAGAAAGGAAACCTACCTTGCCAGCACCTTGGTCTTAGAGTTCCCAGCCTCCAGAACTGTGAAAAATAAATTTCTGTTTCTATAATACCCAGTTTATGGTATTTTGTTATGGCAGCCTGAGCTGAGTAATACAAGATGTTTTATTTCTTTGTAAAAAATACTTGTTTCAAGGGTAGTTTAAACAATGCTTGCCTTCCTCTTGTTATCATAGAACCTATGATACTGAGCCAGAATCTTTTCTATATGTTGGCATATTACCATACTCCTTTCTAAGTATGAATTGCCTTCCAACATTTTATCCTTGAGCTTTCAATGTCATGAAATGTCTCCAAGAGTCCCTTTAATGTGAAGTGTTTTGCTAATATCACTTCCTCTTGGACATCATCATACTTTTGTCACAATCACTTTCTTCATTTATGTTGATTAGTTTGCCTTCACTAAGTTCCTCTCACTGCATTTTAATCTAGGTAGGTTAAAATATGGCATTTCTATTGTTTAATAATTTTTACTCTGTTTAAACCAGTTGCCATTCATCCATAAGTTTTAGAGTACTCTGTTCAGAAAACTCATGACCTGCATATAGCCTTTTCTCACATAACGAACAATTAAAATAATGAGTGATTAAACTGTACATGGCTCAATACTTCTTGTTACCTTTCCATTAAGGTTAGTAGAAATGAACCAAATCATATAATCAAGTCAAAATAGTTAATATCATCTGCAAACATCTTTGATTTATAAAGCCTTTGGAAACAAAAAACAGTTATAATTGAGAAACACCAATTGTTACAGTCCTATCACCATTGACTTTGTAGAGTGATGCTGTTTTCTATAATTTATATTATTTTAACTTTTTATCATCTTTTTATAATTTATTAACTCACAAAAATGTTATTATTGACTTTATAAATCATAGCTCCCTAACCAAATACTTATAAAAATTGTAATTCTCCAAAAATCGCGTGTTCTCTAGAGACTTCCTATTTATGGAAATACTTATCTTTTGAGATGCAAAATGGGAAGTAGCATATATAAAAGAGTTTCTTTAATTTAAGCATATATTAAGAAAATGAAAGCTTAGGTATTTTTTCTACATAGAACTTTGTTTTAGTTATGTGCAAGACTGCTTTGAAAGGATTGTTTTCTAACTTTAATTAGACCTTAATCATATTGAAAAAAGACAACCAAAAGACAGTGAAATATGAAAAAAAATAGTTGCATTAAATTTTTTTAAATAAATATGAAGCATGGGTTAGTCATTCCTAGCAGTTTCATAAGATAAGGGAGAAGGCCAAAAAATAAATACAAACCAGCTACCATCACTTTTCAGTTAAACCTATAATTATTGGGTTGTTGGAAAGGTCATGATGTATTTTGTCTATGTTTTTCAAAGGTCATTTATTTATATAAAGAACAAAGATCAATCAATGATATATTGCCTGTTTTATTCGATAACCTTTTGTCATCTTTCAGTGAGCTTCATAATTCCTTGTTCATAGAAGGACCTGGCTTTATTAGTGAAAAACTGAACAAGGTGCTAATGTACAGCCTCATCTGAATTGAATGTTATACCATGCAAGGAGTTTTGAAGAGAGCGAAACAAGTGGAAGTTTGATGGTGCAAGGTCAGGCGAGTGTGGTGGGTGTGGCCAACACATCCCATCCAAGCTTCAGTAATTTTTGATGGGTGATCAAACTTGTGTGTGGTCTCGCATTGTCGCTATGGAACACAACTCCTTTACAATTAACAAGCTCTGGATATTTCTGGATGATGGATTTGTTCAAACTGTCCAGTTGCCATAGTACACATTTGAATTGATTGTTTGGTTCCTTGGCAGGAGCTCAAAAAACACAACACCTTTAAAATCCCACCACACTGAGAGCATAACCTTCCTCTGGTGAATGTCTGCTTTTGATGTCATTTGAGGAGAATCATCACATCGGGACCATCACATCAGTCAAGATTGTTTGCACACCACATTGCTGTAAACAATCTACTTCTCATCACCAGTTATCAGTTGCTTCAAAAAAGGATTGTTTTCCTTACGTTTAATGAGCATATTGCAAATGTTTATACGTGCCATCAAATGAATTTCTTTGAGTTCATGCGGAACCCAAATATCGAGCTTGCTTATGTATCCCAGCTTCTTCAGGCAGTCATGAACACTTGAACGATGGATGCTCATTGTTTTTGCAATCTCTCATGTCGTGTATTGTGGGTTTTAATCAATGCCTTTATTTTGTCGTCATCTTTGGTGAGTTTAAATTTTGGTGGGCCCCCCTGACCGAGAAGCATTGTTCAGATCAAAATCACCAGCACGGAATTTCGTGAACCAACATTGGCACAGACGTTCTTGTAGAGCATTGTCACCATAAACTTTTTGCAACTTTTCACAAGCTTGACGTGCGTTCTTCCCTTTATGGAAGTAAAACAGTAAAATAGGTGAAAATGCAGTTTGGTCTTCCATCTTCAACTTGTTGTAAACTCTCCACAACTCAACCAAATCGCTCAATATTTTTTAGACTGAAGCTAGAACTGTCAGCTGTCAAATGACATAGCAATAACATAGATGTGAATGACTCTAGTACTTCCAAAAATGAACTAGCGCCATCTGTTGCAAACATGCGTCATGACTTTTCCGACAACCCAATGTTATATGTTGTTTTCTTGAAGGTGAGTTTCAGTATAACTCTATTAAGAAGAACAATATCTTTCCTCTAATAATCAGAGGGTTTTTAATAATAATTATCTTCTTGAAATTGCTTACCTGGAACCTTGAGATCATATATATTTATTATGGGAAACCTCAATCATTACACTCTTTTAGGTAAGAGATAACCATACTAGACTTAATAAAAGAGGTTTAATAAAACTAATAAGAGATTTAATAAAAGAAAATACTGTGTTAGGAGCCCACATATAGTTCTGATGTGAGTGTGAACTGGCAACCACTTTTAAAGGCTAACATTTTCTACCAAAGATAAAAACATGACCTAAAAGTTCTACTCCTAGGTATATTCACAACACTAATGTGTACATGTATTCATAAAAAGACATGTATTCATAGAAGCATTCCTTTTAATAGCCCTAAACTGGGAACTACCCAAATGCTCATTCCAGTGGAATGAATTAATAGTGGTATATTCACTCATCATCAATGAGAATGAGCCATCTGCAAGGGAATACAGCCTCACTCATCAACTTGCAAACTCAATGCTGAATAAAAGAAATGAGACATACAAAAAGTATATGATTCCATTTAATAAAGTACAATGTAGGCAAAATTCACCTATATCGTACAGTCAAAGGTTAGAATAGTGGCTTCTCTGAGGGGTAGGAGGAGTCATGTCTGGAAAGGAGAATGAAGGGGCTCCTATTATGTGTGTCTGTAGGTGCTTTTCACACGTGTGTATACAATGTGTGAAGGTATGTTGAGCTGTACACTTTCATGTGCACATTTCTCTATGTAAGTTATATTTCAAAAAATGAGCATTATGAAATAAAATGAAATGCTTGTAGTAAGATAATTTTATTTGCTCTCTTCACTTTATATACTGTTTTTCATGGTAACTTGATGATAACAGTTAGGTATACTTAATAATAAAGCTCTCATCTTCCTTTCAGAAGAGATTTAATAAATTAACTAGTGATTCATTCATAAAACATGGTATAAAATCTAGGTCTTCTACAAAAATGTGTGGACTTCTGTTTCATAGCACTGCAATAGCACTTTCTTAGTTATGCCACTTATTCTTCTGATACACTTAACCAGATCAACACACCTGACAACTGCAGAATAAATATTTTATAGCCCACTTTAGAAAAGCTTTTTATTACATAAACATTAAAACCCACTCCTCCAGATAATCCAGCACAGTTAACTCAACTTGTATCCTATTGAAGTTCAGGGTCAGAACTTTGCCTTTACAATGAAAAGTATGTTGGAATCAAAATTATCTTTGAAAATTCCCCAATAATGTGGCACACCAGACATTGAATTTAAACTCACAGTCCATACAAGATAGATGGTTTTGCCTCTACTACTAATTTGATCATTTTCTTTCTCAAATTGAACATGAGATGAAAGAGCTGGCTTACATTTGGAGTTATATTATTAAAGGTAACAAAAATATCAGAATCATATCAGCTTTGAGTCATGTCGGAGGTATGATTACCTGAAGTAACAGCAGATTTGTAGTGTCCAACTCAGGGTTCTTATAAAACATATACTTATTGGGTGAAATGGCTGGCTGAATTATCCTTATTATTTAAATTGTTTTCTCTTTCAGTCTCTTCCAACCTCCACCCCTGACCCCAATGTGGTGCACCCATATTTGAATTCACAAAAATTAATTCCAAATGTGTGACTTGACTCTACTATGAAAAGGCTTGAATTTTCTAGCCATGCAGATCTAGAATTGATGGCTGAATCTGCCACTTAGAATTTACTGATGAATGTTAGTTTCCTGGTCTGAAAAATGGAAATAATATCTACCTTACATTGTAGTGGTAAAAATAAAAGATATAATGTATATAAAATACCTTATGAATTGTGAAGTGTCTGGTACATTGTGCATACTCTGCAAATTACAGCTATTATTATGATGGAAAAACATAAAAACCAACAAAAGACATGAAATTATGATGACACATTCCCGAAGCAAAGTTAATTTAAAATTAATTACTCTTTTTCTGTTTGGAATTTAGAAAACTTTTAATTATATATATTTCACCCAATCAGGATCCTTCTCCTAAAGCTCAAGACCATGTGTCTATAGTGGTTTCCTTTCCAAGATTCATTCCCTTGGTGATATGGCTTTGAAGGCCCTCCAAAACAGGAGGATCTATTTCCCAGCCCCTTGCATTGGCGCTGACTTGTGGTATGTTTGCCCGACAGAATGCAGCAAAAGGGGCAGCGTGCCCATTCCAGGCTTGGGCGTCAAGTGGCCATGTTAGCTGTCACTTTGTTTATGGGGACTCTGAACAAGTCATGAGAACAACCTCAGGCTAGCCTGCAGGAGGAGGGGAGACAGTGTGGGTCAGAGACCAGTCAGCCTAATTGTGCCAGTTGAGGTCCCAGACTCGTGTGAAACCCCAAACTAATGAGCAGCGCCAGCCTGCAGCTTCACTGTGGTCACTTCCAACTGACCACAGGCACACAAGGGAGACCAGCCCACACTCGAACTACCCAGCAGAACATGAGCAAATTAAATGTTTGTTATTTTAAGTCATTGTGTTTGGGCTGTTTTTTTACTCAGTCATACCTAACTGATACAAACCATGTAGTCTCTCATCAGTTCTTCAAATTTTTCTTTTAACCCTAGAATATTAGTTAAGATTTGAGGTCCAGATACAGTGTAGTATTCCTATATATTATGTAACATGTTCAGACATTCCAATGAAACATATGTAGACACAAATGTTTATAGTCAGTTTTATATAAATACCTGTCATTGACTTCCAGTAGGATTTTCTACTTTTTCTCTCAACAGAGTTCCTGTAGACATATAGTGACCAAGCCAATACTTAGGCCCTAATTAATAATGTAATCTGGTCATTTTCTGTGACATTATGAATAAATTAACAAACATAGAAGAGATTCTCACCAAGGTATTGTGATAAGCACCTTATTTCAGACTTGATGTATAAGGAGACATCTAATTGAGATCAGCTTTAATACCAGCTTAGTATTATAAATAGTTACATAGGAGAAGGTGCTTTTAATCTACTTTTGAAACTTAAGTAGGCAAATATAGTGAAAATTAAATTCATATTCTTGCCCTGTCTCATTCTAAAGGCAATCTAACAACCAATTTCTTACATATCTTTTCAGAGATATTGGATCTGTTTGTATACATAATATATGTACACATAAAAGTACATATATGTGTATTTGTGTGTATATTTGCCCCCTTCCTTGCTCCTGGGCATTTTGCATTCCTTTGCATTAGTTTATCGTGTCAGTATATACAGGTTGTAAGAGAGAACCTGAAATGATACAAGCCAACTCAAGGAACACAGGTTAATACTACTGAATGATTGTAATGGCAAGTCTTCCAGTGTCTAGAACACTGTTAAAGTTTCAGATTTTATATTCAACTTTCAATTTTTTAAAAATTATTTCACTGAAGAAAGAGTTACTGTATGATTGCAGAAAGTTAAGCTTCATTTGAGACCATTTTCTCTCCCTCTATTTGAACTAACATTTGATGAATTCATACTATGTACTTAGTCCTGCAGTACTCACTGATTTAAATAAAATCGGCCCCAAAATTTGAGGACGGTACACAGAATTGGGCTTCAATTCAGATCAAGTTTCTTAAATGTATAATTCCTTTTTTTTAAAAGGCATTTTATTGCCTTAATGATATTAGCAATTCTTATATTTTCTAGGAATGCCTATGTGAGGAATCAATCTACATCCTAAATAAAAAAAAAAATAGATGCTTAGGATGCAGCTGTGCTACCAAGTGTCAGAATCTGAGTTATAGACCCCAAATCTAGAAATGGATAGGTCATGCAGGAGGTGATGGTGCAGAGGTCCTGATTTCAAAGATCAAAGGCCATGCTTACTCAGAGGCCAAGTTCATACAACTAAGGACACTGCATCTTTCAGAGGAATGTTTGCAGCTTGATGATTGCCCTCCTTGAAATTAGTCTTAAAAACAGTGTAATGAAAAAATGGTGTAATGTGCCACAAATACCTCTAAATTCCTTTCGGCACTCGGTACAGAAAAATCAGTAATTCAGTTCCTAAATTTCAGAAACAGTTTTCAGTCTGTATTAGATATTGAGTAAATACAGGTTGTTTGTTTGCTTATTTTTGTTTTTTGGTTTGTTTTCATTTTACCACCTACCTCAGATGATGTTAGCTAAATCCTGAAGACATAATGTCAATAAAATAGTAGCAAGTTATTATAAGAAATTGAATCTTCAATTCTATTTTTAATAATCAGATTAAATTCTGGGTGCATTTTCTGTCATAAAAATGTCAAAGTGCTTGATATCTGGGACAGGTTTTTTTAGCAATGTTACACGAACTAGTGTGGGAGGAAGAAGGGGAGAGGGAGGCAGAAGAAATGGAGAAAAAGGCAGAAGAGGTGGAGATAGAAGGAGGGAAAAAAAGAAAGGGGAGAGGAAGAAGGGGAGCAGGATGAGGGTAGGATGGAAGGGGAGGGGAGGGAGGAAGGAAGAGAACCAAGACACCTTACTCCCCAAACTACTAATTCCATGAAGAAGCAATTCTCTTAGAGAGAGTTTGTTAGCTTGCTTCTGAGGACTAGAAGACATTCTTATCCAGACTTTAAATTGGAAGATTACTGGGTATGCTGGTTTTGTCACAAATGAGGGAGCAAATTTTCTTAGAACACCAACAAATGGAATTCAGAGAATTATATATTGAGTACAGGGTGATTGCTACAAAAATAACAACAGCTTTTGGGTTATTTCTCAGTAGACAAGAGCCTATAAAACACTGAAAGTTTAAAAAGAGAAATCTGAAGGAAAAATTCCATCCAAAGAAACATCGGAAGGTGGGGGTGGGAAACAGTCCACACTATTTTTTCCCTCAATTAATTTTCTCTTCATGATAATTCTGGGAATAACATCATGTCCTATATTCCTCCAGTTACTGTTAATGCTCTTCCTGCCTGGCAGGGATCCACCAATCCACAATCTTTCCACTATTAAATCTATCTCTCAATATAGGTCACTTGAGTCAAAGTTACTCAGTTATGGATAAAATATAACCCTCCACCAGAGGGACATATTTTTATCTCAACATTCAAAGAGTTGCCTTCTTTACATCCCCCAGTGTTAATGGAGGTTACTCTCATAATTCTTCTAGAAGAGACTGTAATTTAGAAATCTACTCTCCCCTTGATAATTAGGCATAACTTCTATTAACATAAAATGAGAGTTATGTGACAGAGGAGACAAGATCAGACCCCTTAGTTTAAACTAATGGTGAAAGTTGTGACTTCTCCATGCTGTGACAGTCTCCTCTGAAAGCACAGCAGCATTTACGAAAATGCCATTATCACCCCCATAACTTTTGGCCACAGTTTGCCTGGAGACCAAACTGTAAGGAAAAAATTTCAAGAAGGTCTATATCAAGTCTGTATGTGATTGTCACTGAACTTTCCTCATCCTTTATTTTAAATAATGTCTCATTGTGTTTCATAGTAAGAGACATTCATTTTGCTAGTTTATAGTTGACTGCAAGTAATAGATTCATATTTTTCTCATTATCTCATATTGTTGTTTATAGAAGGGCCTGATGAAGATCTTACCCCAAATCCTAACTTGGGTTTAAATCACTGTAAATAGTGGACTATTTTACATATTTAGCAAGATATAAATGCAAATTTGGGCATTTATGGGATGCTTGGGATGTTTACTAAAGACCATAATACTTAGACAATTCTGATTAAAAACTACATTTTTACATTAATGAAAAATCCATTGCAGGGCTGACCAAGTGGCGCGATGATTAAGAACTGGCTTGGGACGCCAGAGGGCCCCGGTTTGGATCCCACATATGAGGGCCAGTGACACTGCTCTCTGCAGCTAAGATGCTGAACAACAGCTCGGGAAGAGTGCAATGATGGTGCCAACTTGGGCCAGTGAAGCAACATCCTCCACAACTAGACTGAAGAACAAAAAATGACAGTAACTTGTCTGTTCCCCTTCCCCCAATTCCCCAGCACTGTTCCCATTCCCCCAATTCCCCAATAAAAATAAATAAATAAATAAATAAAATTCCATTGCATATCCAAGTGATATATTGTAGATATGATTTACCTTTAAATTCTAATGATTTTATGCTAATATGTTACATAATCAAAGAAAAGTCAGATTATTCATAGCACCTGTTTTAAAAAGTAACATTAACTATAGCCCTACCAGTTGAGTTTATAAAGTTATCAGAGTGCTCTATGACAATAGTTCATTCAGACGGAGAACCTTTTTAAGCAAACATGTATGTGGCATTCAACTATGGGGTGGGGAGGGGTGGGATTTAGGAAAGTATACACACTAATAACTTATTTACTACCATTTTAGACTTAGTTTGAACAATTTTAGTGATGTCATTTCCCTGAATATAAGCTATTATTTAAAAATGAGAAAAGGGAGGGGAGCTGTTAAGACATACTCCCAGTAAAATGCAGTGTCTAACACTAAGGGAAAGGACAGAAAATAATATAGCATCTAACACAAGTATTCAAAAAGCACACATCTCTGGGACCAGTAAGGGCCTCTCAAGACACAAGCGTCCACATGGCTCAATAACAGCAAATAAGATAATCCTAAGATATCTTACACAAAACACAAAAATCTACTCAAAATACTATTTAAGATGACAGAGAAAGCTATAACTCATTATAGAAAGGCTTTCATTTCATGGCTAAGTTTGTTCTTGTTGTTAAGGTTTTACTCATAGAAGAGATTACTATAATCAGCTAAGCAAGTCACCTATGAGGACTCAAATTTCCCAATATCATAATAAACAAGGTTATTTTGTACACTTTGATTATGCACTAGCAGAAATTGATTTCATTCAACCCATATTGAGTCCCTACCCTTGTCAAGACACATCCTAAGGAAGACACATTAGGAATAAATGAACTTATTATACATATTAGTTCAATTTACCATCAATTTAATTATTCATTATTCCAGTCACTAATGACAATGTCTGTTAGAAAAATTTTAAACATATGTTTTATGTACTCCTTCTCACTCTGTCAAAACATAGTTTCAAGGAAAATGGATGGCAATAATAATAGCAAACATTTGTATAGCACTAGCTAAGATTCAGGCACTGTTCTAAGCTCTTTACTTTATATATATTAAGTAATTTAATCTTACAACCTTCCTCCAAAATACGGACAATTATCACCTCTATTTTAGAGATGAGGAAATAGGTTCTTGCTAAAACCAGTATTTGAAATACTAAATTCTTTTGGTTGCAAATGGCAGAAACCCAAATCCAACTCGATTAGCCAAAGTGGGTATGGAGGATATATTTTATTCACTTATGAAACCGGAAAGTCACAGGTTCAACCGACTCTAGAAACACAGCGTCCCTAGCTCTGCAGTGCTGAGCTTTTAAATCTTCTGTCACAATGAAGGCAGCATTCTTAGGTTGACTTCCACAAGGCACAGTAAGCAGCAACAAGTAACCGAACATTCTCCTTCATCAGTTACTAAATCTCAGTAAGTTTCTAACTGGCCTGGCTTGGACCAAGGGTCTCTTCCTGATCTAATCACAGCAGATAAAACATCCCCTTCCTAAGTGTCTGTGTGGAATTGATTGACTCACTAGGACTCCATTGACTGGGAAAAGGCAGTTGCCCAAAGGAAAAACAGAATATTTTGTTACCTGAAGAAAATGGAAGATATGGTAGACAGGCAGAAACAATATTTGACTACCACTGGCTTGACACACACTTCCTCAGGAGAAAGCTCAGACTTCGTGAAGGTAACAATTACTTTGTACTGAGGACTGATTATGTGTCCAGAACTGTGCTAAGCATTTCACATGCCTCACTTCGTTTAATCCTTATGACTATCTTGAGGTAGATACTACTGTTATTATTTCCAGGAATGATATACAATGATGCACCAATTCACCTATATCAGTTATTAATATTTACACTAGGACTCTTTTTAGTTACCCTAGGCCTCTTTCAATTGATTTGTTCCCAGGCTAATGTATTTTGAATGACCAGTGTTGGTTATTTCCAATATTTCCATTAGGCAACTGAGGCTCACAGAGTCCCATCATTTAAAAAGGTAAACTCAGTAAGGAAGAACCCACTAGCAGAAACTCAGTAAATGTTATTCATTATTAGTTTTAATTTTATCACAACATAAACATGACAGATACTAGAAGGTCATTATATTTCAATTGCTTAACATACAATTTATGTATGATAAAATGCAGCCATTTTAAGTGCACATTCTGATGAGTTTCATCTAAATACACAGCCTCGTAACTACCACCCACCTAAAGCAGAGAACATTTTCCTCATCTCAGTAGATTTCCTCTTGCTCCATTTCTATCAATCCCTTCCCCTCACCCCTGGCAACCACCAATATGATTTGTCAGCATAGTTTTGCCTTTTCTGGAATTTCACACAAATGGAACCATAAAGTATATAATCTTTTCTATCTAAGTTTTATCACTCAGCATAATCCTGTGGAGAGACATCTATATCATTGTATTTATCAGTAGTGTGCTCTTTGTCATTGCTGAAGAGTATTTCATTGTTAGGATATACCACATTTTTGTTTCTCCATTTACCAGGTGATGGAAATTGTGTTTTACTCTATTTCCTTAACCTATTTACTCTATTTCCCAGATATTACAAACAATGCTACTATGAATATTTGTAGCAGCACTACAAATCCAAGGGTAGACTTGTGTTTTATTTTTCTTGGGTAGATACCTAGGTAAGGAACTAATGGGTAATAAAAACAAGTGTATAGTTAACTCTATAAGAACTGCCAATCTGTTTTCCAAGTGGCTGTAAATTTTTTGCATTTCTATCAGCAATTAATTAGAGTTCCATTGGTTTCATATGCTAGCCAAGACTCAGCATCCTTAGTCTTTTTAATTTTAGCCATTCTAGTAGGTGTTTAGTGTTTGTTCTTTGCTAACTTAATTTTCATTTCCCCAATGAACAATGAAATGGAACACATACAGCATGCTTAGTAGTCATTATGTACCATGTGTGATAAAAAAATATGGTGAATGTTTAAATTAAAAAATTATTTAATTACCCTCAAAATACTCCCCCTCACTTCAAACACACTTATCTCATCATTCTGGCCATCTTCTGAGGCAGTTCTAGAAGTCCTCTTTCATGAGTGTCTTTAGTTGCACTGTCAGGGCTGCCTCAATGTCCTGAATCAATTCAAAACGTTTACCTTTCATGGTCACTTTGACTTTGGGGAAGAGCCAGAAGTCACATGTGCCAGATCCGATGAGTAAGATGGATGAGGACACACTGTAAAGTTTTTATTTGACAGAAATTGCATACCAGAAGTGATGTGTGACATGGAGCCTTTCTCTTCTGATCAACAAATACAGTGAATGCTGCTACCAAGTGCCATCCGATGGAAAGGCAGGGATCTTCAATAAGGGAAGTGGCACATTGATCCTTAGTAACAGTGTGTGATAGGTATCAGCTTGTTCAGTGCAGTCAGTTGAG
This sequence comes from Hipposideros armiger, assembly GCF_001890085.2. NCBI lineage: Eukaryota > Metazoa > Chordata > Mammalia > Chiroptera > Hipposideridae > Hipposideros > Hipposideros armiger. The sequence continues at coordinate 188,003 of NW_017731684.1, read as the reverse complement.
TGTGAGCTATGGTTGAGAGAAGGTGTGTTTTAAAGTGTGCCATAAATAATCCTCCATCATAACAATGCTCCACATCACACATTGCTTCTGGTATATGGCAATTTCTGTCAAATAAAAACATTACGACGTGTCCTCATCCACCTTATTCACCAAATCTGGAACCGTGCGACTTCTGGCTCTTCACAAAGTCAAAATGATTCAGGATATCAAGGCAGCCATGACAGCAAAACTAAAGAACACTTCCAGGACTGCTTCAGAAAGTGGCAAGAATGATGGGGTGTGTTCAAAGCAAAGGGGAACATTTTGAGGGGATTAATGTCAATGTGTCTTTTACTGTAATAAGGTATTTTTTATTTAAACATCCACCGTAAGGTTTGATCATTCCTCGTATCTTGTTCAGTGAAGTATCTTAAATTTTTTTGCCCATTAATTATTGGATTCAATGTTTTCTAAATTTTTTACATATTCTAGATACAAGTCCTTTGTCAAATATATAGTTTGGGAAATATTTTCTACCAATCTGTCAATAATCTTTCTATTTTCTTAACAACTTTTCAAAAAGTTGTTTTTAAATTTTGATAAAGTCCAATTTATTAATTTTTTTCTATTGTGATTCATGCATTTTGTATGATAATTTAGAAACCTTTGATTAAATCAAGAACACAGAGATTTTCCTTTTTTTTCCCAGTAGTTTTATGATTTTGGGTCTTCAATTTAAGTTTATGATTCATTTTCATTTAATTTGTAAATGGTATAAAATAAGGGTTGAGATTCCATACACCCCCTCCCATACAGATATTGTTACATTACTTTTTTATGGTTGTAGCAAATTAACACAAACATACTGGTTTAAAACAACACAAATTTGTTATCTTACAGTTCTGAAGTTTGGAAGTACAACATGGCCCTCACTGAGTCAAAGACAAGTTCTTGACAGGGCTGCCTTCCTTTCTGGGGGCTTGGAGGAAAATCCATTTCCTTGCCCTTTCTAGCTTAAAGAGGCTGCCCACATTTCTTGGCTCATGGCCCCTTCCTCCATATTTACAATTAGCAACATGGGCCTAGTATTTCTCATCCTGCCATCTCTCTGGATCTCTTCTGCCTCCCTCTTCTTCTTTTAAAGATCTCTGTGATTATATTGGGCCCACCAGGATAACTCAGTATAATCTACCTATGTTAAGGTCAGCTGCTTAACAAAATTAATTCTACCTGCAACCTTAATTCCTTTTTGTCATAACCAGATATATTCACAGGTTTTGGGGATTAGGATGTGGACATTTTAGGTGGAGGGTGAAGTATCATTATTTTACCTACCACACCAACTGTTCCAGGACCACTTGTTGAAAAAACTCTCTTTTCCCCCACTGAATTAACTTGGAACCTTTGTTGAAAATCAGTTTATTATGTAAGTGTGGACCTATTTCTGGTCTCTATTCTGTCCCTCTGATCTATTTGTCTATCTTTTAAACATGACCATACTGTCTTCTTCACTACAGATTTACACTGGGATTTATACTAAGTCTTAAGATCAGGTAATATAAGTCCTTCAATTTTGTCTTTTTTCAAAATTATTTTGGCAATTCCAGGTCCTTTTTATTTCCTTATAAACTTAGAAACAAACCTTGTTACTTTCTACAAATCTTCTGAAAGAATTTGGGTGGAAATTGCGTTGGATCTATATATCAATTGGAGAATTGGTATTTGAACAATATTGAGTCTTCGATCCATGAGCATGGTATCTTTCTCCATGTATTTAGGTCTTTAATTTATCTCAGCAATTTTTGGTAATACTTAGTATGCACGTCTTACACATCAGTCTTTGTTAAATTTATTCCTAAATACTGGACTTATTTTCAGTGCCATTGTAAATGCAATCATACTTTTCATTTCATTTTTCAATTGTTTATTGCTGGTATTAGAAATGCAGGGTTTTTTGTATATTGATCTCATGCCCCATGAAGTTACTAAATTTACCTGTTCTAATATATTTTTAAATATATTTAATAGGATTTTACATACATGGTAATGTCATTTGCCAATAAAAATAATTTTCTTTCTTCCTTTTCAATATGGATGTCTCATTTCTTTTTCTTGTCTTATTACCATGATTTGGACCTCCAAAAAAATATTAAGTAAAAGTGGTGAAAGCAGATATTCTTTACTCATTCCACATTCTAGGCAAAACATGCTTAATCTTTTACTAAGTATGATGTTTACTGTGAATTTTTTGTAGATGTTTTTACCAAGTTGAAAAGTTTTTTTTTTCTAATGTTGGCTTCATGAGAGTTTTTATCAGGAATGGGTATTCAATTTTTTTCAGAATTTTTTCTATTACAGGGACGATCATATAGTTTTTCTCCTTTATTCTATTAATATGATAAATTATGATAAATATGATTGAAATTTGAGTGTTAAACAAATCTTAAATTCTGGGTACTAGCCCCTTTTATGATGAATTATTATTTTTATATAATGCTAAATTTGACCTGCTAATATCATGTTAAGAACTTTTGTATCTATGTTCATAAGAGATATTGGTCTGTAATCTTCTTTTATTGGTTTTTGGTAACAGAATAATATTGGCCCAATAACATGTGTTAGGATACAGACTCTTCTATTTTCTGAAAGAGTCTGCGAAATATAGGTATATTTTCTTCATTAAATGTTTGATAGGCTTCACTAGTGAAGCCACACGGTCCTATAGTTTTCCTTCTTGGAACGTCTTTAAATTATTAATTCAATGTCTTTAATGTACGTAGGGGTATCTTGGTGTTCTATTTCTTCTTGAGGCTGTTTTGATAAGTCATTTTTTTAACATTATGTGTTCATTTCATCTAAAGTTTCAAACTTATTGGCATAAAATTGTCCCTAATATCTCCTTTTATTGATTTCTGCTCTTATTTTTATTATTTCATCACTTCTTGCTGAATTTAACTTGGTTTTGGCTAACTTTCTATAGTTCAAGTTGAGATATTGATTAAGATTTTTATTCTTTTAAATACAATCATTTAAACCTATAAAAGTGTTGCTGAGCATTGCTTTAGTTGCATGCCATAAAATTTAATGTTATTTTCATATTTATTCCATTCTAAATATTTTTAATTTTTCTTATAATTTATTTTCTTTTTTTTTACTGTGGTAAATTATACATAACATAAAACTTGCCATTTTAACCATTTTTAAATGTACATAACAAATGTACTTTGTTATGCAACTATCGCTACCATCCATCTTTAGAACACTGTTTTTTTTATTGTCCAAAACTGATACTCTGTACTCACTATATAATAACTCCCTATTACTTCTTCTCCCCCACCTCTGCCCCCGCCCCCAGAACCTGGAGACCACCATTCTACTCTCTGTCTCTATAAATTTGACTACTCTAGATACCTCATCTAAGTGGAATCATACAATATTTGTCCTTTTCTGAGTGTTATGTTATAGTTAGAGACCATCTTTTGTATAATTTCAAATTTTTGAATTTATTAAGACTTATTTAATTACCCTGCATTTTGTGTGGTCTGATGAATGTTCCATGTATTCATGAAAGAATGTACATTCTGCTATTTAGGTATTACTATCTTATAAATGTCAGTTTGGTCAAGTTGGTTCATATAGTTGTTCAAGTCTATTATACCCTTACTGATGTTCTATTTGTCCTATCAATTATTGAGAGCAGTATTGAAACTTCTGATTGTACTTGCTAATAATTGTTTAATTTTCTATTTTTTAAAATTCTGTCAGTTTTTGCTTCATGTATTGTAGAACTACCTTATTACTTACTCTCCTATAATTGTTTTAACTTCTGGTTGTATTGGGTTTTCTTGGATGAAATATCTCCTTATCTCCACTAATATTCTGTCTTAAAATCTAATTTATATGATAGTAAATATTTATTGCTTCTTGTTATGCTTACTATTTGAATATTATATAATTTTCTACACTTTTACTTGCAATTTATTTGTATCTCTATATTTAAAATATATCTCTTGTAGATAGCATAGAGTTGGATCTTGTTTTTAAATCCAATCCAACAAGCTTTGCCTTTTAATTAGAATAGTTCATTGATTTATAGTTAATGTGATTATTATATAACAGGATTTTAGTCTGTCATTATGCTTCATTATGCTATTTATTTCCTATTTGTCTCATCTCTTTTTTGTTTCTTCTTTTCCTATATTTTTTGGTTTTATAAAAATATTTTAATGTGTCATTTAAATATTAGCTTTTTACTATATTTCTTTGCATTATTTTTAGTGATTGCTTAGGAATAACAACATGCATTGTTAACTTGTGATAATCTACTTATAGTTAACATTATTAATTTTATTAAAATACCAGAATCTGGAAATGGTATAATTCTGTTTGTCCTACCTCTTTTGTGCTTTTGTTGTCATATATATCAATGTATCTTTTAAACCCTATGCTGCCTTAAAAAAATATGAAGAGAAAAAATTACTTGTATAATCTTTGATATTTCACTACATACATATCTTTTCCAATGCTTCTTGTTTCTTTCTGAATATGCTTGTTACCATCTAGTGTCATTTCCCTTGAGCCTAAAGAAGTTCCTTTGTTATTTCTTATAGTGCCAGTCTGGTAGCAATGCATTTTCTAGTTTTTTGTCAAGAAATTCTATTGTATTTTCATATTTGGAGTACTTGCACTGGCTATATATTTCTTTGAACCATTTTTTTTTATTATTCAGCACTTTGAATATGTAAGTCCAATGTCTTCTGGTCTACATTAGTAGTCTAATTAGTCTACATTAGTAGTGGTGATGTCAGCTATTGGTCATATTGTTAGTTCTCTCCATGTAATATGTCCTTTTTGTCTTGCTGCTTTCAAGATTTTCTCTATATTCTTGGTTTTCAGATTTTTTTCTGTAGTGCACTGAGATTGAATTGGTGTGTGTGTGTGTGTGTGTGTGTGTGTGTGTGTGCGCGCGCGTGCGTGTGTGTATGTGTATCTTATTTCAGCTTCAGTGAGCTTTTTAGATCTCTAAGTTAATGATTTTCTTTAGAAAATTTAAGAAGATTTGACCTTTTTTTCCAAATAATTTTTCTGTCCCTTTCTCTCTCTCTTTGCCTGTAGGACCACATTTGCACATATATTAGATTTTTTAATGCCTCAGAGTTCTATGTGGTTTTGTTCATTTTTACTAAATATTTTTTCCATGTTCAGATTTGGTAATTTCTATTCATATAACTTTAATTTCACTGATTTTTTTTCTCTTCCACTATTTCAGATTTTCTGTTGGCTCATATAGTGAGGTATTCATATCCAGTATTGTACTTTATATAGTTTTAGAATTTCCATTTGGTGTTTTCTTACAGCTTACACTTCTCTGTTGAGATTTCTTATCTGTTTACTCATTAATATATTTCCTTTTAATTATCTGAATGTATTTAAAATTATCTCTTTGAAATATTTACTCAGTACATCATCAGTGTCCACTCCTTGTTAGTTTCTATTGACTGTCACTCATAGATAAAGAAGCACTTTCTTGATTCTTTACATATCTAGTAATTTTTGGTTTGAAACTACATATTGTAGATTATACCTTGTAGTGACTCTGAGATATTCTAAGGATTATTGGTTTGTTTATTTTTTGTTTGTTTGTTTTTATAGCAGGTGATTTACTTGCCCAGAATAAAACTATGAGTCGTTCCTCCCTGCTATGTCCAGCAGCTGGTATATGATCCATTTTCTTTGGCTCCCAGCTTGCTACTTGTTTGGCTTGAAACCTGCGTGTCCCCCCCTGCCTGAATAGTTTAGCTGTTAGCCAAAGATATGGGAATATTTTATATTCAGATTTTAGGGTTCATTCTCTCTGTGGTTCTTTTATCCCTGGGAGTTCTCCTCTAAATGGAATTTCCAACTGTTTTTCCAGCCTTAACTTCCTATCTCTGATACCTAAGATCAGGAAGGAGTCTTACTTTCTGCCACTTGATGTGATTTGGAGAGCACGCTCAGTCAAAAATGCAGTGAACTTACAAACCTCAGCAGCACCAGTTCTGAATTTTAATAGTATCTTACCCTCTAGTTTCTATTTTATTTTTTCTGGGCTCCTTTATTCCAAGCATATGGAGTTTTATGTTTAGCTAGGTATTTGGGAAGAGTTTATACTCAGATTTTGGACTTCAGTACCTCTGCAGCTTTCACTTCCACAATTTCCTCTTTAAAGGTTGAATATTTCTGTTCTGTGACCTCTGTCATCTGCTCCTAATGGGTAAAAGAGGTTGGGGTGGTTTTTATTGAGAAAATTGTAATTTATACGAAATTGGAAGGAATAATAAAGAGAGATCCTATGTATGCTTTCTCAGTTTCCCTCAGTGGTAATGTTTTTAAAAACTATAGTCCGATATCACAACAAGGATACTGGTATCCACCCCCCAACATTCACTTTTCAAAAGTTCACTTTACACCATTTTGCTTTTACAAAAGACATATGTTAGTACCTGTTTTCACTAACTGAAAGAAATTCAAAGATGATTTTTGCTTTTATGAAAGAAAGTGTTAAAAAAAGTGAAAATAGCGTCTAGCATTTGTTTTGCAGAGAGCTGTTACAGAGGCCGTTCTCAGTCTGAGCACAGAATGTGGCATCGCCAAGCTCCTTCCCTGGGAACAACACTCAGCATATCAGCATCAAGCTGCCATCGCTTTGAACTGTGTCTGTGAGCTTATGTGTTTTATCTCAATGTATTTTGTGCAATCATTAGCAACATGAGTCCTCAGGTAATTGTTTCTTTGCTTTAATACCATTTTGACGTACAAAAGGTTTTATAGGAATCCTGTATTTTCCCTTCTCAGAAGAAACATTTATTGACACTGATATACTATCTTGATTTTATTCGCATTTCCTCAGTTTTACTTGTATTCATGTGTGTGTATATTTCATGCTATAAAATTTTATTACAAGTGTAGGTTGGTGTATCCACCACCATAGTCAAGATCCTCAACAGCTTCATCACCACAAAGATACCTTGTGCTATCCTTTTATTTTATTTCTTTTTTTATTTTTTTATTTTCCAATTATAGTTGACATTCAATATTATTTTATATTAGTTTCAAGTGTACCATGCAGTGGTTAGTCATTTATATAATTTGTGAAGTGATCCACCTGATAAGTCTAGTACCCAACTGGCACTATACATATTTACATATTTATTAGAATATAATTGACTATATTCCTTATATTGTACTTGATCCTCATGACTATTTTGTAACTACCAATTTGTACTTCTTAATCCCCTCATCTTTTTCATGAAGCCCTCTTAACTCCCCTCCCATCTGTTAACCATCAGTTTGTTCTCTGTATCTACAAGTACGTTTCTGTTTTGTTTGTTTGTTTTGTCCCCAGATTCCACATATAAGTGAGATCATATAGTATTTGTCTCTCTCTCTCTGTATTTCATTTAGGTCCATCCATGTTGTCACAAATAGTAATTCTTTTTTTTATGGCTGAGTAATATTCTGTCGTATGTATGTAACATATCTTCTTTATCCATTCATCTACTGATGGGCATTTCAGTTGCTTCCATATTTTGGCTATTGTTAACAGCACTGCAGTGAACATAGGGGTGCACATAGCTTTTCAAATTAGTGTTTTGGATTTCTTTGGATAAATAACCAGAAGTGGAATTGCTAGGTCATAAGGTAGTTCTATCTTTAATTTTTTGAGTAACCTCAAAACTGTTTTCCATAGTGGCTGCACCAATTTGCAATCCCACTAACAGTGCAAGAGGGTTCCCTTTTCTCTACATCCTCACCAATACCTGTTGTTTGTTGATTTATTGATAGTAGCCACTCTGACAAGTATGAGGTAGTATCTCATTGTGGTTTTGATTTGCATTTATTTCTCTGATGATTAGTGACATTGAGCACCTTTTTATATGTCTACTTGCCATCTGTATTTCCTCTTTGAAGAAATGTCTACTCATGTATTCTGCCCTTTTAAAATCAGATTGTGTGGGGTTTTTTGGTGTTCGGTTATATGAGTTCCTTATATATTTTGGATAGTAACCTCTTATCAGATGTGTCATTAGCAACTATGGTCTCCCATTTAGTAGAATGTCTTTTTGTTTTGTTGGTGGTTTCCTTCACTGTGCAAAAACTTTTTAGTTTGAAGTAGTCCCATTTGTTGATTTTATTTTCTGTTTCCCTTGTCCAGAGAGACATATCCAAAAAAATATTGCTGAGAATAATATCAAAAAGTTTACTGCCTATGTTTTCACCTAGGAGTTTATGGTCTGGGGTTTTATATGTAAGTCTTTAATCCATTTTGAGTTTATTCTTGAATATGATGTAAGAAGGTGGTGCAGTTTCATTTTTTTGCATATATAATATCTGTCCAGTTTTCCTAGCACCATTTATTGAGGACCATTTATTGTCTTTACCCCTTTGTATATTCTTGCCTTTCTCAGTTTAAATGACCATATAGGTGTGAGTTTATTTCTGGGATCTCTATTCTGTTCCATTGATTTATGAGTATGCGTGTGTGTTTATGCCAGTACCATGCTGCTTTTACTATGGTCATGTAATGTAGTTTGATATCAGGCACTGTGATCTCCAACTTTCTTCTTGTTTATCAAGATTGCCATGGCTATTTGGCATCTTTTATAGTTCCATATAAATTTTAGGATTATTTGTTCTAGTTATCAAAAATGACATTGGTATTTTGATAGGAATTGCATTGAATCTATTGATTGCTTTGAGTAATATGGACATTTTAACTATATTAAATCTTCCTGTCTACTAGCATGGTATATGCTTCCATTAATTTGTATCACCTTCGGAATCTTTCTTCAATGGTTTGTAGTTTTATGAATAAAGGTCTTTTACTTCCTTTGTTAAATTTATTCCTGGATATTTTTTGTAATGCAACTATAAATGGGATTGTTTTCTTAATTTCTCTTTCTGATAGTTAATTATTGCTATATAAAAATGTAACTGATTTCTGAATATTAATTCTGTATTCTGCTAGTTTTTTTGGTGGATTAATTAGGGTTCTCTATATATAGTATCATGTCATTACAAATAATGACAGTTTAATTTCCTTCTTTCAAATTTAGATGACTTTTTTTTCTTGTTTGGCTGCAGTGGCTAGGACTTCCAATACAAAGTTAAATAAAAGTGGTGAAGGTGGACATCTTCATCTTATTCCTGATCTTATAGAGAATGCTTTTAGCTTTTCCCAAATTGAGTATGATGTTAGCTGTGGGTTTGTCACATATAACCTTTATTATGTTAAGATAATAAACATAATATTATTTAATTAATCCTTCTATTTCAACTTTGCTGAGACTTTTTACTATAAATGGATGCGGGATTTTGTGAAATGCTTTTTTCTGCATCTATTAATATGATCATATAATTTTTATCTTTTATTCTGTTTATGTGGTGTATCATATTAATTAATTTGCAAATATTGCACCAACCTTACATATCAGGAATAAATTCCACTTCATCATGGAGTATGGTCTTTTTAATGTATTGCTGAATTAGATTTGCTAATATTTTCTTGAGGATTTCTGCATCTATGTTCATCAGGAAAATCAGCCTATAGTTTTCTTTTTTATAATGTCTTTGTAATGTTTTGAAATCAGGGTAATGGTGGCCTCATAGAATGAGTCTGGGAGCCTTCCCTCCTCTTGAAATTTTTGGAATAGGTTGAAAAGGATAGGTGTTAAATCAAAATTTCAATGGCATTTTCCACAGAACTGAAAAAATAGTCCTAAAGTATATAATGCAACCATAGAAGTCCCCAAATAGCCACAGCAATCCTGAGACAGAAGAACCAAGCTGGAGTATCACACTTTTTAATATCAAATTGTACTACAAGGCTATAGTAATCAAAACAGCATGGCACTGGCCTAAAAACAGGTACATGGATCTATGGAACAGAATAGAGAGCACAGAAATAAATCCATGCCTATATGGTCATTTAATCCATGACAAAGGAAGCAAGAATTTACTTTGAGGTAAAGACAGTCTATTTAATAAATGGTGCTGGGAAAACTGGATAGATGCATGTAAAAAAATAAAACTGGACACCTTTCTTATGCCATATACCAGAATAAACTCAAAATGGATTAAAGATTTAAATGTAGGACCTGGAATCATAAAACTCCTAGAAGAAAATATAAGAAGTAAATTCTCAGACATTAATTACCCTTGGTAATATTTTTACTGATATATCGCCTCAGGCAAGGGAAACGAAAGCAAAAATAAACAAATGGGACTACTCAAACTAAAAAGTTTTTGCACAATAAAGGAACCATCAACAAAATGAAAAGACAACCTACTGAATGGGAGAAGATATTTGCCAACGATACATCTGATAATGGATCAATATCCAAAATTTATTTAAAAACTCATATAACTCAGCATAAAAAAAAACCCAAACAATCCAATTTAAAAATGGGCAGAGGACCTGAATGGACATCTCTTCAAAGAGGACATAGAAAAGGAGAAAAAATGGTGGGGGTGAGGAGGGCTCCCTGAGTTCTCCCCTGGAAAGCACAGCAATTTGAGCAGCTGGAGCACAGCAAACAAACCTCTACCGAGCACGCTGAGCAGTGAAGGGACTCCCATGCCGACAACTTAAAGGTAGGCAGGCCGGGCGAGTGGGGGAAGAGGGAGGCGAGGCGCGTGGAGGCACAGCCCACACCCGTGGCAGCTGAGACTCGGGGTGTCAGAGAGCAGGTCGGAGAGTTCCCGCGGCTGGCTCCCCGCGCCTCCAGCCCGCGCTAAGGCAGAAGCCTCAGGCCGGGCATGGAGCTGAACAGAGAGAGGAGGGCGTGAGCGGAGGCACAGTCCATCTGCGCCCGCGGCTGCGGAGCTGTAGGAATTCAGGACAAGGCAGAGTGGTTTGCAGCATCTGCGTAGGCTCAGCCTCTGGTGCTGACCGTCCAAGCCGGGAGTCCGACAGGAGCCCCAGGGCGCGCAGTTTCTGAGGCAGAAAACTCAAACCCACGAGCAGGAAAGGAGGGGAGCGAGAAGCGTGGAGACGCAGTCCACACCTCACAGCTGTGGAGACACGAGCTGCTTTGCTGGGGGGGGGGGCTCCTGAAGAGCAGCAGGGGCTCTGCGGGAGCGTCGGAGGGGGCTTTTTCCTTTTTCGTATTTTTTTTCTCTTTCTTTTTCCCCCTTTTCTCTCAGATAGGAAAAACAAACTGCTTAGATAAGTACACACCCTCACTGTCCCTCAGAAACCTTGGTCCCCTCCCTGCCAGAGCCTGAGGCTGACTCCTGAAGAGAGGAGTAAGTCAGAACAAAGGTGCTTCAACTCCCTGGAGGTTGAGTAATTTACATGAGAAGAGGCTGCAGGTGGGAGCTATTAAATGCACTGTCCCCGCCCCCACCTCTCCTGGGCAGCCCAGGAAGCAGAACAGCTTTGGCTGCTGAGACACAGGAAGGCCTACCAGCAGCTCTGAAATCTCCACCCCCCACCCTCCAACAGCCCCAGTGGAAAGAGCACCCGAAGATGCACATACAGTCCTCTGGCTGCGCAGGAATCAGAGTGCCTCTGGACAGGTGGGAGCAGAAATAACACTGACTTTGTTAACTACTAATCACACCTCATAATTCCACTCATCTAAAAGAGACCTGCATTACCAAGCTCACACTAGGTTCCAGGCGGCTGGCTCTGCCCCCACAAGACGCACAGGAGTGTGTGTATAGCAGAGGAAAACCTGAGGAGAGCTTGGTGGACTTCAGCCAAGATTGGCACTGGTTATTTCTTGCTTTTGCTCCCTTTTTTTTTGTTTTGTTTTTTTGTTTTCAGTTTGGGTTTCCCTTTAGATGTGTTATATTGTTATTGTTAATTGGGTTCTCTTGGATGTTTTGGGGTTTTGTTGTGTTTTTCCATTGATCGCTTGTGTTGGTTGTTTTTGGATTTTTCTATTTCATTAGTAATTTTAGTTTTTTATATACACATATGTAAAGGTGCATATATGTGGATATATATGTCCATATATATGGGGGTGTAGATATATATACATATATATTTTCTCTCTGCATTTTTCTCTCTTTCTTTCCTTCTCTTCTAATCTCTCTCTCTCCTTTCTTTTGTGCTTCCTGTCATAGCTTGATTTGCCTCCTCCTTTCCATTTTTTCTGCAAGTTTTATTTTTCTCGTTGTCGTTGTTTTGTTTCTGTTGGTTTGTTTTCTCCTTATGTTTGATTGATATTTCTATACATGTGGAGTATAGGGTGATGGTTGTTTTGGACATCAGAGAGTATCTTGTTACCTTTGGTGGCCATTGTGGTTGTGCTTGTTGATCTGCTTTGCCCTAAAACACACTCTGCAGTGGGGCCCAGCCAAAGAAGCACAAGAATCATCACACCCAGAGACCAACTTTAGATAAAACCAGAGCATTACGGGGTCTGACCTACAAGACTCACACTCAAAGGGAAATTACTACAGGCACAAGAGCCTCTTGGGGCCAAGCCTCATCAGAGGGGTCAACCCTGACACAACAGCTTATAAACTTTGGACACAGCTAATCCTCACAGCTAGTCAGCTTGGGAGTCAAGCCCAACTACTGACAAGCCAAAAGCAATAAAAACCAGACCTCAACAGGAGAAGGCACATAACACAAGGAACACCTCTGGTACACACACGGGAGAAAAGGGAGTCTGAGCAATTCAAATATAAAGGACATATACCACATAAGTCTACCCAGGAAAGACTGAGAGACCTAGGGGATCTACCTATTTCATCGAAGTAAACACAAACAGTAAGCCAGAATGGGGAAACAAAGAAACACATCCCAAATAAAAGAACAGATGAAACCTCCTGAATCTGTGGAATTAGAGGAAATAGAGGTAAACAACCTATCGGAGACAGAGTTCAGAACAATGATTATTAGAATGCTCAATGAAATTAATGAGAATGAAAAGAAGGATAGAGAAATCATGAAAAACAACCAGATAGAAATAAAGAATACAATTACTGAATTAAATAACAAACTCAATGGAATTACGAGTAGATTGGATGAAGCAGAGGATCGAATCAGTGACTTAGAAGACAAGATAGCAGAGATCATCCAAGTAGAACAACAAAAAGAAAAAGGAATAAAAAATATTGAAAATAGTTTAAGAGAGCTAGGCGACAACATCAAATGCAAAAACGTGCACATCATAGGAATACCAGAAGGAGAAGAGTGGGAGCAAGGGATCGAGAACATATTTGAAGTAATGATGACTGAAAACTTCCCTAAACTGGCAAAGGAAATTGACATGCATGAACATGCTCTGAAATACATGTGCAGAGAGTTCCAAACAAGATGATCCCAAACAGGCCCACAACAAGACACATTGTAGTGAAAATGGCAAGGCTTAAAGACAAAGACAGAATCCTAAAAGCAGCAAGGGACAGGCAGCAAGTTACATACAAGGGCACCCCCATAAGATTATCAGCCGACATTTCTACAGAAACTCTGCAGGCCAGAAGGGAGTGGCAAAATGTCTTCAAAGTGATGAAAAACAGAAGCCTACAACCTAGACTGCTTTATCCAGTGAGGTTATCATTTAAAATTGAAGGAGAGATAAAGAGCTTCCCAGAAAAGAATAAGCCAAAGGAATACATTACCACCAAGCCAGCATTGCAGGAAATGTAAAAGGGGTGCTTTAAGCAGAGGAAAGAGAAAAACAACCTAACTAATGAAGACCAGGAACACAAATAACAAAATGGCAATAACTATGCACCAATCAATAATCACATTAAATGTAAATGGACTGAATGCTCCAATCAAAAGACATTGGGTGGCTGAGTGGATAAGAAAGCAAGACCCTTGCTTATGCTGTATACAAGAAACTCACCTCAGATCAAAAGACACATACAGGCTGAAAGTAAAGGGATGAACTAAAATATTTCATGCAAAAGGAACCGAAAAAAAAAGCTGGAGTAGCGATACTTATATCAGATAAAATGGACTTTAAATTGAAGAACATAATAAAGGACAAAGACAGGCACTTCATAATAATAAAGGGATCGATCCAACAAGAGGATATAACTCTAGTAAACATCTATGTACCTAACATAGGACCCTCTAAATATATAAAACATATTTTGACAGACATAAAGACAGAGATCAACAGTAACACTATTATTGTAGGGAACTTCAACACCCCGCTGTCACCAATGGACAGATCCTCCAGACAGAAAATCAACATGGAAACAATGGCCTTAAATGATACATTAGACCAGCTGGATTTAATTGATATTTTCAGAGCATTTCACCCTAAAGCTATGGAATATACATTCTTCTCAAATGCACATGGATCATTTTCTAAGATAGACCACATGTTAGGCCACAAAACAAACCTCAATAAATTTTAAAAAACTGAAATCATATCAAGCGTTTTCTCCGACCACTATGCTATGAAACTAGAAATCAATTACAAGAAGATATCCGGAAAGCTCATGAATGCATGGAGGCTAAATAACATGCTACTAAATAGTGAGTGGGTCAAAAATGAGATCAAAGAGGAAATCAAAAGATACCTTGAGACAAACGAAAATGAAAACACCACAAACCAAAATCTCTGGCACGCAGTGAAAGCAATCCTAAGAGGAAAGTTCATAGCAGTGCAGGCCTACCTAAAGAAGCAAGAAAAATTTCAAATCAACAGATTATCCTTATACCTCAGGGAGCTAGAAAAAGAACAGCAAAATAAGCCCAATGGGAGCACAAGGAAGGAGATAATAAAGACGAGTGTGGAAATAAATGAAATAGATCCAGGAAAACAATACAAAAGATCAACGAAACCAAGAGCTGGTTTTTTGAGAAGATAAACAAAATTGACAAGTCCCTAACTAGACTCATCAAAAGAAAAAGAGAGAGGGCTCAAATTACTAAAATCATAAATGAAAGAAGTGAAGTAACAACAGACTCCACAAAGATACAAAAAATCTTAAGAAATTACTATGAGCAATTATATGCCAACAAATTTGAGAATCTGGAAGAAATGGATAATTTTCTAGAAGTATACAACCTTCCAAAGCTAACTCAAGAAGAAACAGAAAATCTGAATAAACTGATTGCCACCAAGGAAATTGAATCTTTAATCAACAAACTACCAACAAATAAAAGCCCGGAGCCAGATGGATTCACAAGTGAATTTTACCAATCATTCAAAAAAGAATTATCACCTATTCTTCTCAAACTATTCCAAAAAATCCAGAAGGAAGGAAGGCTCCCAATCTATGAAGCTACAATCACCCTGATTCCAAAAACAGACAAAGACAGTACAAAAAAGGAAAACTGCAGGCAGATACCTCTGATGAACATAGATGCAAAAATCCACAACAAAATATTAGCAAACAGGTTTCAGCAATATATTATGAAGATCAGGTGGGTTTCATCCCTAATATGCAAGTGTGGGTCAACATCTGCAAATCAATTAATGTGATACAAAACATCAACAAAACTAAAAATAAAAATCATATGGTCATATCAATAGATGTAGAAAAATCATTTGACAAAATACAACAGCCATTTATGATAAAAACTCTTAGCAAAGTGGGAATAGGAGGATCATATCTCAACATAATAAAGGCCATATATGATAAATCCACAGCTAACATCATACTCAATGGGGAAAAGCTGGAATCATTCCCTTTAAGATTAGAAACAAGATAAGGCTGTCCATTTTCTCCACTTTTGTTCAACATAGTCCTAGAATTTCTAGCCACAGCAATCAGACAAGAAAAAAATTAAAAGGCATCCACAATTGCAAGGAGGAAGTAAAATTGTCATTATACGCAGATGACATGATACTATATATAGAGGACCCCAAAGTCTCCATCAAAAAGCTATTGGATCTAATAGACAAATTCAGTAAGGTAGCAGGATACAAAATCAATACTCAGAAATCCGTTGCATTTGTATATACCAATAATAAACTATCGGAAGGAGAAATTAAGAAAACAATTCCGTTTACAATTGCTTCAAGAACTATAAAATACTTAGGAATAAATCTAACCAAAGAAGTAAAAGACCTGTACTCTGAAAACTATAAGACACTGAAGAAAGAAATAAAAGAAGATACAAACAAATGGAAAAACATTCCATGCTCATGGATAGGAAGAATTAATATAGTTAAAATGTCCATAGTGCCTAAAGCAATATATAGATTCAACGTAATTCCTATCAAACTACCTAGGACGTTTTTCACAGAAATAGAAAATATAATCCTGAAATTTATATGGAACCGGAAAAGACCCCAAATAGCCATGACAATCCTGAGAAAGAAGAACAAAGTTGGGGGGAACACGCTTCCAGACATTAGAATGTACTACAAGGCCACAGTAATCACAACAGTATGGTACTGGCATAAAAATAGGCACATGATCAATGGAACAGAATAGAGAACCCAGAATTAAATCCAGGCATATACAGCAGTTAGTCTATGACAAGGGAAGCAACAATTTACATTGGGGTAAATATAGTCTATTTAAAAAATGGTGCTGGGAAAACTGGACTGACACATGCAAAAAAATGAAACCAGACCACCTCCTTACGCCATATACAAGAACAAGTTCAAAATGGATTAAAGACTTAAATATAAGACCTGAGACCATAAAACTCTTAGAAGAAAATATAGGGTCTAAATTTGCAGACATTACCCTGAGCAATATTTTTACTGATACATCCTCACGGGCTAGGGAAGTAAAATAACAAATGAACATATGGGACTACATCAAACTTAAAAGTTTTTTCACAACAAAAGAAACTATCAATAAAACAAAAAGGAAACTACTGAATGGGAGAAGATATTTGTCAACAATATATCTGATAAGGGGTTAATATCCAAAATATATAAAATGCTCATGCAACTCAACACCAAAAAAACCAAACAACCCAATTAAAAAATGGGCAGAGGATATGAAGAGACATTTCTCTAAAGAGGACATACAGATGGCCAACAGGCATATAAAAAATGTTCAACCTCACTTAGCATTAGGGAAATGCAAATAAAAACCACAATGAGATACCACTTCACCCCGGTCAGAATGGCTGTCATCAATAAATCAACAAACAACAAATGCTGGCGAGGTTGTGGGGAAAAGGGAACCCTGGTGCACTGCTGGTGGGACTGCAGACTGGTGCACCCACTATGGAAATCAGTATGGAGGTATCTCAAAAAACTGGAAATGGAACTACCTTATGACCCAGCAATCCCACTCTCAGGTATTTATCCAAAAAAACCCAAGATATTAATCCGAAAAAATATGTGCACCCCTATGTTCATTGCGGCATTATTCACAATAGCTAAGACTTGGAAACAGCCGAGATGCCCATCGGTAGACGACTGGATTAAGAAACTATGGTACATTTACACAATGGAGTATTACTCAGCTATAAAGAAGAAGGAAATAGTACCATTTGCAACAATATGGATGGAACTAGAAAACATTATGCTAAGTGAAATAAGCCAGTCAGAGAAAGACAAATACCATATGATCTCATTTATACATGGATTCTAAAAAACTGAATAAATGAGAAATGTAAATAGAAATAGTCTCAGAGACACAGAGGAAAAACTGAGGGTTGCTAGTTGGGAGTGGGTGGGGATGAAGGAGAAGGGGAAGGAATGAGGCAATACAAATTGGTAACATAATATGGCCTCAGGGATAGAAAAGACAGTCTGGGGAATATAATCAATAATGTTGTAAATATTTCTTAGGGGGCCAGATGGACTCATGTCTTGTTAGGGAGACCAATTCATAGTTGGTGTAGAGGCCTGACCACCACCCTGTATTTCTGAAGCTGATGTTGAATCATATTGTATGTCAACTATAATTATATATACATATAATCTCGGGACATGGAGTAGAGAGTGGGAATGGAGTCAGTGGAATTGTAATAGATAAGCATGATATCGGGGGTGGGAGGGCAGTAGATGGGGGGAGGGGGGTTGTTACTTTGTGAGGGTGAAAAGGATAACTATTGCATTGTTCTGTACACCTGAAACTAACAATAAAAAAATAAAACTTTAAGAATTTAAAAATAAAAAAATAAATTAAAAAAAAGAGGACATAAAGATGGCCAATAAACATGAAAAGATGCTAAATGTCACCAATCACCAGAGAAATGCAAGTGAAAACCACAATGAGATATCACCTCACACCTGTCAGAATGGCCATCATCAATAAATTAACAAACAAGTGTTGGTGAGGATGTAGAGAAAAGCGAACCCTTGTACATTGTTGTTGGGATTGCAGATTGGTGCTTCCACTATGAAAAATAGTACCGAGATTTTTCAAAAAATTCAAAATAGAACCACCTTATTACCCAGCAATTCCACTTCTGGGTATTTAGCCTAAGAAATCCAAACACTAATACAGAAAGATATGTGCACCCCTGTGTTTACTGTGGTGCTATTCACAATAGACATGATATGGAAACAATCAAAATGCTCATCAACAGGTGATTAGATAAAGAAATTGTGATAGATATATACAATGGAGTATTACTCAGCCATAAAAAGGAATGACATTTCACCATTTGTGACAACATGGACCTAAAGGGTATTAGCTAAGTGAAATAAGTCAGACTAAGAAAGACAAATATCACAGGATCTCAATCATATGTGAAATCTAAGGGACAGAATAAATGAGCAAACAAAAAAGAAATAAACTCATGGATACAGAGAACAAATTCATGGTTGCTAGATGGGAGGGGACTTGGGAGGATGTGAGAAAGGTAAAGGGATTAAAAAGTGCAAATTTGTAGTGACAAAATAGTCATGAGGATGTGAACCATAGTATGGGGAATAGAGTGAATAATATTGTAAAAATTATATATAGAGTCAGATGTGTCCTAAACTTATCAGGGTGATAACTTCATAAATTATATAAATGCCTAACCACTGTGCTGTATACCTGAAACTAATATAAAATAATATTGAATGTCAACTATAATATATATATATTATACAGATATAATATAATATATAATATATTCATGGACTACTAAGTTCATGAACTCATCCTAGAAAAAGTACTACATACCTCATTGATGCATATCACTATGGTCATCTTTGAAGTACTCCCCTTGGGAAGCTATGCACCGATGCCAGCACCTAGTCTAACCTTCAAAGCAATTTTAGAACTCTTTTCCTGAAATGACCATCAGAGTTGCTGTTGTATTGCCCTTGATGTCCTGAATATCATCAACATGTCTTCTTTTCAATGTTTCCTTTATCTTTGGGTAAAGAAAGAAGTCATTAGGGGCCAGATCAGATGAGTAGGGAGGATATTCCAATATAGTATTTGTTTACTGGCTAAAACCTCCTTCACAGACAGTGCTGTGTGAGCTCATGTATTGCCGTGATGCAAGAGCCATAAATTGTTGGCAAAAACTTCAGGTAGTGTTTTTTATACAGCCTTTTCAACAATTCCAAATATTGGGTTGTCAGAAAAGTCATGACGTATTTTTTCTATGTTTTTCATTGTAAAAATGAGCCATGACTTTTCTGACAACCCAATAATAAACTTGGTTAACTGTTTGTCTAGTTGGTACATATTCATAGTGAATAATCCCTCTGATATCAAAAAAGGTTAGCAACATCTTTGCAACAAGTTCACTAACTTATTGGGTTGTCGGAAAAGTCATGACATATTTTCTCTATGTTTTTCAAAGGTCATTTATTTACATAAAGAATAAAGATCAATCAATGATATATTGCCCATTTTGTTCTATAACCTTTTGCCATCTTTCAGTGGACTTCATAATTCCTCATTCATAGAAGAACCTGTCTTTATTTGTGAAAAACTGAATAAGGTGCTGATTTACAGCCTCATCTAAATTGAATGTTATACCACTTAAGGAGTTTTGAAGAGAGCGAAACAAGTAGAAGTCTAACGGCGCAAGGTCAGGCGAGTATGGTGGCAACACATCCCATCCAAGCTTCAATAATTTTTGACGGGTGATCAAACTTGTGTATGGTCTCACATTGTCATGATGGAACACAACTCCTTTATAATTAACAAGCTCTGGACATTTCTGGATGATAGATTCGTTCGAATTGTCCAACTGCCAACACTACACATTTGAATTGATTGTTTGGTTCCTTGGTAGGAGCTCAAAAAACATGACACCTTTAAAATCCCACCACACTGAGAGCATAACCAATGTCTGATGAATGTCTTCTTTCGATGTCATTTGAGGTGAATCATCACATTGGGACCAAGACCATTTGCACACCACATTGTTGTAAACAATCCTCTTCTCATCACCAGTTATCAGCCGATTCAAAAAAGGATTGTTTTCCTCACGTTTAATGAGCATATTGCAGATGTTTATAGGTGCTGTCAAATGAACTTCTTTGAATTCATGTGGAACCCAAATATTGAGCTTGCTTACGTATCCCAGCTTCTTCAGGTGGTCATGAACGCTTGAATGATGGATGTTCAATGTTTCTGCAATATCTTGTGTCGTATAACATGGGTTTGACTCAATCAATGCCTTTATTTTGTCATCATCAACCTCGGTGGGCCTCCTTGACCGAGGAGCATTGTTCAGATCAAAATCACCAGCATGGAATTTCATGAACCATTGTTGGCACAGACTTTCTTGTAGAGCATTGTCACTGTAAACTTTATGCAACTTTACACAAGCTTGACACGTGTTCTTCCCTTTATGGAAGTAAAACAGTAAAATATGGCGAAAATGCACAGTTTGGTCTTCCATCTTCAACTTGTAAAATCTTCAAAACTCAACCAAATCGCTCAATTTTTTTAAATGAAGCTAGAACTGTCAGCTGTCAAATGACATAGCAATAACATAGATATGAATGACTATAGTACTTCCAAAAATGAACTAGTGCCATCTGTTGCAAACATGCATCATGACTTTTCTGGCAACCCAATAATTGGCAGTCCTTGTATGTATATATACACATTACATGGGATGTAAAATACAGCATAGGGAATATAATCAATAATATTGTAATAACTTTGTACAGTGTCAGATGGGTAACAGACTTATTGGGGTTATCACTTTTTGAAGTATATAAGTGTTTAAAAACTGCGTTGTTTTGTACACCTGAAACTAATAATAAAAAAAAGAAAGAACAAATAAGGAAAAGACAATAAATTTTACTACATTAAAAAAATATTTGGTTCATTTTTCCTCCAGGACCAACAGAAAAATTAGTCTTCCCTCAAAATCTGTAAATCTAGCCTGTTAAATTCAGTGTTTTAGACTCAATTATTATATATAAAATTCTAGAAAGTTTTGCTTTTAAACTTATAAAAGTTCATAAATACCTATAATTTTAACAGAAGTAAAAATGACTTATTAGGTACTTAAGCCATTCTCATGCCGAGATTACAAAATTCTGCAATAACTTGGTGGAGTGCATAATCACTTCATCTTCACCATAAAGCTATTAACATTTTAAAATTAGCAAGTTTGGCATTTCATATAGTGAATAACTTCTTATGATACTAACATCTACACATCAATGCCAGAGGCCCATGTTCCAACCTGGCCTGCTTGTTTATTGATGTTGACAAATATTAAAGAGTATTCTTTTTGCTTGGAATAAGAGTTAGAGAGAAACTCCTAGATTACCATATTAATAGTAAGTGTACTGATGATTAGTGTACCTTTCAGAGCTCATCAATTAGAAGTACAGTCAAATATACTGCATACACTCCACTGACACATATGCTCCTAAAAACACAGTGGTCCATAACGAGGGAGTTGAAAAGGGTAGTTTTAAAATTTTAAATGTTATTTATTTATCATTGGTTCTCTAACAAACAAGTACTGAAAGGAAATAAACCACCAAAGAAAATTTGCAGTAAAGTAACCTTGGGGCTGGGACTAAACCAGGGAATTAAGAAAAGTTGTTATCAGTGCTGAAAAGTCTGCCCACAACAGATGGAACAGTGACCTGGACATAAGAGGTCTGGTTTGCTTCCTTAATCTAGGGGGGGATGAGAGTTAGGGGTTTAACTTCCTGTTTCTGGAAGGCATTTTAAGCTATTCAACAGGAGTGAGAATTGGCAATATGGTTATGCTGATATTACATACCTCAGAAAGACTTTCAAAGATTTATCTGCAGCCAATATCCTCAATTTACTTCACCTAGTAAAGTGTTAGTTTCTGCTACAGGTACTTTATTTTAATTTGAAAACATCCCATTGAGTATTGAACATGTATGATGACTTTATGCCTGAGGACTTCTTCCTCTCGGTGCCATTTCCCTTTTGGAAAATGTAGTCGAATAGGCACATCATATAGCTTTATAGAAAAACCCGGGTGGCTGTTTAAAAGCTGCTATGCATTAGTATGATGCACTGGTATAATATTCTCATTTTTTCAATGACTCATTTTTCAGTAACAGAAGACCTGGGAATGCACAAAGCCGACTTCCATCAGATAATTTAAGTTTTGGTGACTGAGCTCTCTCGTTATAAACATCTATGTCCGTTCCCAGCAGTCATGCCTGCTGACCTAATGCCAGCATCCTATGACACACTTCTCCAAGAGATTCAATTACAGATGGATGATCGTTCATTCCAGTCCTTCCCACCTCACTGGCACTGTGACCTCATAGGCAAGTCATTGCCACTGACGGTTCTGTTACAGTGTCACTGCTGGTTTGAGGTGGAATTTGTTGTTTCTGCAATAATGTTCAGGAAAGTGGCCTATAAATTTCTTATTTACAGCTTTTAAGTTAATCAAAATTCAAGATTAAGAACTATCTGACTTGGCACTTTTCACGTTGCCCTAGGGAAACTGGCATACATGCTAATTCTTGGACTGCTATCCTTGCTGTGAGTAGTAAATGGTCCTTTGTCTCTGAAAAAAATAATAAAGGGACATCAAAACACTCTTAAGGGAAAGAAATTCATTGCCCAAGTCCTAGGACAGTGCTGTCCCACAGAACTCTCTGAGGCAATTGGGTGTTCTATATCTGAACTGTCCAATGCACAGCCACTAACTACGCTGGGCTTTGAGCACGTGAGATGTAGCTAGTGTGACGGAGGAAATGAATTTTGCATTTTAACGAACTTTAATTCAAATAGCCAAATCGGACGGTGCAGGTCTAGAAAGAAGCGTGGCTGGAGATGGGGCTCATAAATGAAATGAACCTGAGCGCTCCTATCAAGAGCCGGGGCCGCAGCCTGGTGTCGCAATAGAGCGCGTGATTTTGCATTCAAATTCCTGTATCTCACGTTTCTAGCAAGTTATTTAACTCTCTGTGTTTCTGTTCTTCATCTGAATAGCAACAATAATTTACCACATAGGACACCTGTGAGAGTCAAATGAGTTAGTACATTTACACAGTACCTTGCATATACTGAGTACTTAATAAATATTAATTGTTACTATTACTGGCAAAAAAGGAGAATTATCTATGACTATCCACCTATGATTAATATGACATACTTTTTAAAAATGTGTTCATACTTTATGGAGGGGTGCTTAGTCCTAGGGAAGCAAGAGTGAGTCAAAGGGGAAAGTAAGTCACGGGAGGGAAGGAAACCAAGACTGGGTGGTGTATTACCAAGCTGGCCTCAGTTTCCCAACAGAACACAGTGAAATCACCGTCATTCTGAAGCCATATGGGACAGCTATGACTAAGAACAGCCCATCACAGGCAATAGTAGCTAGAGTTTATTGGCTGGTTCATTTCCTCCTCGTCACTCACTGGTCCAAGTTCTCCCCATGGGCTATTATCTTTCCTGTACCTTTGGGCTGTGGTACGAAGCCCTTCTGGGCAGCTGCTGGGAAAACCAGAGCTCTGTAGGTCCAGACCCCGGGGGACTGAAACTACTGTGGCTTCTACCATAGTGAGCATGATGAGGTTCATGCAGCCATCTGGCTTTCATCCCCAGAGGAGGGAAATCCGAAAAACTTTAGAGCATGAGAACAGAAGCCTCCACTGGGGCCATTCCATTAGGAAGCAGGGCAAGCATCTGACTCCCACAGTGAGAGGGTGCAGGTAGGCTGAGCAGGTGTGAAGAGGCATGTAACCTGGACGGTGTACCCTCATGGATCCATGTAGAGAACACATGGTTCTTCCTCACAGATAGAAGCCTCTAATCGAGGAAACTTTTGAAGGTATTTTTGAGCAACACAATTTCATGATGATATGGCAGTGTGAGCCACTTGCACTATGGTTTAGCCAATTTACACACTAGATATAGAGAAACGCAGTAAGATTTCAACAATTTTCTTGACTTTCAGATTTTCGACCCCTGAATTCCTTTCACACAGCTGGTGAGTCCAAGTCAAGCATTTCTACTTGTGATGCCTGAGGGGCATGGCTGCTTGGAAGCAGAGGATGGATGCAAGTGACTTCTGCTACTATCCTATTCTTAAGAAATGGTGCAGACATTGCAATCTAAAGCAACAGGTAACACCCTGCATAAAATATGTTCCACCAGCTGGTGCAACTAGTCGGTCCTTCTTCTGCAACTCTTTTGCTTGAAAGCTTCTCTAGGGTCTTGCTGGGCACATAACTGATTGTGCGGTCCTGTGGTCGCCTGTGCAGCTCTCCTCCCAATTAGGTACTGACCCCTGCTTTCTTCCGCTAAAATGCCCTTGTCCTTAACCTCCGACTGATGTGAACAGCTAACTGGCTTAGAGCTCTCGGCCTGTATCCGCACATCTGCCTGAGATCTTTAGCTTCCTGCTTGAACCAGTTCTTTGTGCAATCATGAGCTTAACGCCTATTTCTAAAAAGTGTCAAAGAAGCTGCTTTGGTGGTGATGGCAGCGCTGAAAGTGGCACTGGTATTATTTGTTTCTTCACGTGTCTCAGATGGAGAAGTTCTTCAAGGGCAGAAACCGTTGTTTGCTTCGCTTTGTATCCTCAGTGCCTAAACCAAAATCTGCCACAAATATCTGTTGAATGAATGAATGGCACAGAAAAAATGGAGAAATTTAGCCCTAAAAAGCACAAACTTAGACTTAGAAAATTCATGTTTTTTTGTGCTAGTGTTAGGTGGAATATTACATAAGATACTGCTATGTGAATAAGCAAGGTAGAAACTATACACCTGCTAACATGGCAATTTTGTTTTAAAAAGCATATAATCACAAATATATACATGTACACATAAAGAGATATGTCAAGGAAAACACTTAAAAAAAGTGCAGTAAAACAAATAACAGGCATCTGTGGTCAGCTGGATTATGGGTAATTTTTGTTGCATTCTTTATATTTTTTTCAGATTTTTTAAAATGAACATGTATTATAATTTATAGTTTGAAAAGTGAAGCTATAAATAGTCTGCCCAAAATTCAATAGAGGAAAGAGGAGAGAGAAGTAGACTAAGAATAAATAGTCATTTTATAATTTATCAAAATATAAGAACTGTACCTATAAGGGTACTATTACTACTAATATACCTTATAAAATAATGCACTGGGCATCAGGGTGAGGCAGAGTAAATTCCCTGCCTAGAATATGCTTCTGCTATGGTTTTCTAACATCCTAAGACATGCACCAAAAAGTTGATGGGCATAGAAAAGACTCCTGAAAGAACCATATAGTAAGGATTTGGGGTAATAGTATGCACAGCCACTACTCATGCTGCACACCCAGCTAGAAAGTAATTCAGTCTCCCCAAACATAGCCCCACTGTTCCAGGGATTCAAAGTTATGCTGTGCTCCTCGTTCCAAGTTCTTGCTCTGTAGAACAATTTGAAACCTTGTAGAAAAATCTGTAAGATTTTTCAAATCTTACACAACACAAAACCAAACAAGAGGATCAGAAACGCTGGAGTATGGGCTGTATGATTTTAAATGAGTGGTTCTCAACAGGAGTTCATTTGGGTCCCCAGGGGACATTTGGGAATATCTGGAAACATTTTTGGTTGTTAGAGCTGGGGAGGTAGACAGGTGTTATGGGCATCTAATAGAGAGCGGCTCAACACCCTGCCTTGTTCAGTATAGCCCCCAGAACAGAATTACTTGACTCAAAATGTCAACATTAATGAGGCTGAGAGACACTACTTTAGAAAATGAAATAACAGGTCAAAATGAGAGTTCTGTCTCATTCCCTCTCAGGGAAGTGGGGTATTGGGAAGCCACATTGGAATGGCCAACTCCAGACAGGGCCAGACACAGATACCAGAAAATTCCTGCCATCACAGCTGCTATTTCAGAGCCACACCCTGCTACCTAGATCCGCATCACCAAGGAGACAAATGGAATGCCCTTCACCCTGCTTGCAACCACAATCTCATGATTACTTACTAGAACATCTTGACTTCTGTCAACTCCAGGGTTCCCCTTAGGGGCCTGCAGGAAGAGAGTCAGGGGAGTGTGCCCACACTTTGTTTCTGCTTTCTGACCCTTCCTCTGGAGCAACGAGTTAGCATAACCTAAATGAAGAGAGCTGGGAAAGGAAGGCTTTGCGTTCACAACTTTGCACTGTGAAAGGGGGGAAGAATAGATGTTGACTCATTTACTCTCCTCTATTAAAAAGAGATTATATTTATATTTCAATGCAATCAGTGCTCTCCATGGGAGCTTTTATCATTTCTAACTATGTCATTCCTGAATTCTTAATCTGATTTGTCTCTCAACTGGCTGACTTTGGTTTTCAAGATACTTTTCTTCCAGCAAGGACTCATAAACTAATGGACTACATACCCTGATTTAGCTTATGTTTGATAATGTCTCTGTAACCATCAGAAATCAAAGTAACTTTGCCAGGGAATATTTCGTTGGGTGGTAGTCTCTCTTTGTCAAAATGCTATAGACGTGGCTGTCTGTCTTCCGGCACTGGGTGTTTCTATAGAAAGATCTGAGGCCAGCCAGATTTCTTTCTCCAGTACATGATTTTTTTTTCTCCCTAGAAACCTGAAGGGTTGAATGTGCTTCTGAATCAGTGTGTGCTTGTTGATCTGCAGATGTGGTTTTTTCTTTATTTCAGGTGAATTCTTTTATGTTGTATCTTCGAATGCTTTTCTTTTTCTTTTTCTTTTTTTTTTCCTTTTTGCTCCTGGAAGAAGAAGAATATCTACCTTAAAGAGATCAGCTATTCTTATGCTGGTTGTTTTTGTCTTATTTATCTGTTAGCATTTTTATTGTTTTAATCTCATCAGGATTCATTATGATTATGCCTACCTTTCCCTCTATGTAATGATATGTCAATAATTTAACTTTCCATGTTGATTCTCTTACTTAGTATCTTGGATTATTGTATCTATTCTGTAATGGCATTGTTTTAGTACTAGATTTGTTTCCTTGAGTCTACAAATTACTCTGTTGTTTAACTGGTATATGAAAAATGCTGGACTGAACAAGATGCAATCATGAAAAAATTAATATATTTCCTTCCACTGTCTCTTCTGACCTATACTGTGCTAATCCTTTCTTGTTCGTACCTAAAAAGTTAGTCAAGTTCCATAGCTTCTCTTATCCCTTTCAAATCACAGGAGCTATCTCATTTCAGTAACTAAAAAGCCCAGCATAGAGTACATTACAACTTTAAATTTTAAATTGCTCTCCTTGCCCAGTTCAGATCCACTACAAGCAGATAAGTCTCTAGTTAGCGCAGGGGGTTGGCAGGTGAACAGGATAAGCCTGCCATACCCCCTTCACCAACTTCCTCAATAAATGGGCCTCTGAAGCCTGAAGAATCTAACCCAGAAAGATGCTGTGAATTAGTAGCCAAAACGAGAACATTCTCCTATGGGTAGCTCCTGACTACAGTCCCCATGACACTAACAATGCCTGTCTTCCAGCTGACCACTTTAAACTTTCTTCCTATCTCAAGACTGCTGTTTATCCCTCTCCTGGGTAATTTAGCCCCTCTTGGATGTTATCTTGGGTAGTCTCTTTCACAATGCCTCTGTGGAACCATGTGCTATTCCTTATTCTTTCCTCACCTCCCTTAGCATTCCCTCTGCATCATATCTCACTTTGGTTTAGGTAGATGGACACAGAGACATCCCCTCCCCCATGGAGGGATGGTATGAAAACAAAAGTGTAAAAACCAATCCAACCCTTTCCCTCATTCTGCCCTCCAACTTTAATTGCCTATGAGAGTCAGAGGTGGGTTTTCTCAAAACCTGGCAGAATCAGGTTTGCTATTGTTCGAAAATTGCACCTAATATTTAATGGATAGTTGTCTTAGTGACAACATGGAGAGGCCAATGTCAGGGAAGGAATTTATTACTTACTATTTCCCAAGAGAAGGGGCACACTATGCCACACCAGATCACAGGGAGAGCATGTGATGGTCATGAGACAGAGCGCTGAAGTGAGGGGAAAGCGTAGGCCAGAGCCCTGATTGGGGTTTCTGTGGGAACAGTCAGGCGGGACAGAGTAAGCCATTTAGGATTGGCTAGTTTAAGTAAGTCTGGTGGGCTTTGGGGGATAAGGGCTACTACTTATTGTCTGATACCCGACCCTGGGATGATTTCGGCTAGGGGAAATGTTGGCTTGGTGTGTGAGTGTTAGATAAGGAGGTAGTTGGGCCACAGATTTGGGATTGGTTGGTTTGTGTATGACAGACATGCTCCTGGTTGAGCCCTTTGCTATCTCTAAGAATCGGCTAGCCCTGGTGGGCAAGCATCTCTCCCTGAGTTCATAAGGCCTCCAGACACAAAAGCATCGAGAATATAGAAAATAAGGAAATACAGTTAAGCTCATTAGCCCTAAGATGAAGATTTCAAATAGGCAAATAGAGAATCTAAGAAAACACAGAACAACCATCTCTTAGCATATCTGGCTTTGGTGATCTGGTTCCTCACTTTAGGATATAAGGGTACTCAGTGTCTATTGTCCTTTTTTAATATAAGTCTGTCACATGTGATAATTGGGACATATTTTAATACAAAAAATTATTGTGTTAGTTTTCTATTGATGCCATAACAAATCACCACAAATATAGTGGCTTAACACAACAGAAATCTTAGAACGCTGTAGGTTAGGAATCCAAAATGAGTCTCAGTGGACTAAAATCAAGATTTTAGCTGACAGGACTACAATAATTTCTGGAGGCTGGTGGGAATTCTCAGTGGTGGGAACACCTTCTCCTCATTTAATTAAGGCAAAGGGCAATCAGTTTTCCCCAAGTATTTGAATTTTAAGTGGAGTAATTCAAGACTGGAATCCATTGGAGCGATTTCATCACATCTGAAGGGACCTGAAATGACTGGTCCATGCCTCCTAGATCTCTGGTTTTGATTGTTTCTGAGGCCTGAATATTTAGATATCCTCTTGACTCTTTGAGCAGCTATACCTTATCTTTTCAAGAAGTTTTTTCCTTTTTCTTTTTCTTTTTAACCCAACTTAGCCAGAGTCCATTCTGTTGTTTTCTACCAAATAATTGTTATATCTAGTGTTACTATTAAACAGAAGCAAAGGAAAACTGCTTTGAATAGTAATTCTGCACTGTCAATTTCAATCAAGTTGTGTTTCTGTGTTTCTGTGACATAATGGATGCTAAGAATCATAAATCAATAATATCTTAGTAAAGTATAATACTTCATTTGCCTCACTCAGGGAAAAATTCATTTTGTTTGGGAGAAGTCAATGAAAGAAATATAACTAATAAAAATTCAGTGTTTCCGTATAGTGATTTAGGTTTTTGCTGAATTTGAAATTTTTATGCCAATACTCTATGGGTCACTGATTTAGACAAATTAAAGGCATAAGTCACATGAAAGCTGTAATTGACAAAATGGTCCGGTTTTCACTTTATATTTATAAAATCTATTTGTTTTGCTCTATTTTAGTATCTCTGCTTTATTTGTTTTTGTTGTTATGCTAAAAGAGTTCCTTCCTTGGTATATCCATTTATCTAGGCCCTATTTAGGAACTGTGTTGAATCATAGTGAGGGCATGTTGGGCTTTCCCTGTTTGCCAAATAGTACTAACATAATTAAAAGGAAACCTGTTTATCAGCAGTAGCATTTATGATATCATCAATCCACGGAAAAGTCCTTTGGGAGATACCTGGGTTAATAAGTACCTAGCCAGCATACTATAATGTGTAATTATTCTTTGAAGAGATTTGCTCCTTAATTAATAATTAATTATAAATAATAACTACTTTATTAATTTATTGGGCACTTATTATATGCTAGGTAATAACAAAATTAAATCTATTTTCACAGTAATCCTATGATTTAAGAATTCAGCATACTCAATTTATAGATAAGGAACCTGAAACTTAGAGATGATAAGCAATGCTTCAGAATGCTGCAGGATCGCAGAGATGGAGCTAGGATTTGAAACCAGATCTGGATAACTCAAACTTATCACTTCCAACTACTCTAACATTTTATCCACTTTTCATTACCTCCTAAATGATTCAAAATGTGTGTGTATTCATATTTTACACTTTCAAACAAAATCAAAGCACAAATCTTTCTATGAGTTATCATAAAGAATTTAGAAATCTCAGCTGGGGGGTGACTGTCTGAAAACTGTGAGTAACCTAACCCATTTCAGGGTAGTTGTTTGAATATTTACTGTGGAAACCTGACTCTTTGTTAAATCAGTAAATAAAGGGGGAGTGTTGAATAATCCCTTTGAGAACAAAGCTCAAGAACAAAACTCAAGCATCAGTGAATTTGAACCATTGATCACCCCACACCCTTCTGCAGGGCAGCAGGTAGAAGATTGATGACTGGGGCTGATGCTTTTCTTGCTTGAATCACATTCTTCTTATAGAAGAAAATAAAGTTAAATGACAGAACTTCAGATCTAGGAAGAATCTCAATACAGTCCATCCTTTCATTTTCCATATGATGAAACTAAATCATATTCAATCAATGATATACATTCTTCTTAGCATTTTACAGGTGTTTTGTGTCTGCACATGGAACACTGATATATGTGACACAGTGAAGCACAGTGGTTCAATACAGGCTCTGAGCTCAAAACACATGGGCTCAAATTCTGGCTGTCACTTAGCAGTCATATGGCCTTGGAACATGTAATCTAAGTGCTCTGTGCCTTAGTTTCCTCGTCTGTGAAAAGGATATCATAGTTCCTACTTGACTTCACAAAGTTTTTGCATAAATGGTTAATACTTGCAGAGCACTTATAAAAATTCCTAAATGTTAGCCATTATTTTTATTTTGTATATACATTCAGGTGTATGTCTCAAATTAAGAGAGCATTTGATACTGAAAACAGTATCCTCAAAAAATGACTCCCAAAAAGAATCACTATATACACACTAACCTATTTGGTACTGACATTGGGCTAAGATATTAGTTAACTTGGGAAAGTTTTTACTATTGTATAAAACACCCCTAAAATCTCACTGGCTTACCACAATAAAACTGAATTTCTGGACAGCATTTCACAACCATGTCAGTACAACTGAGTCTGGGCTACACATCATTGCATGCATGCTCTGTGTTTGAAGGAACAGCCCATGTTTGGGATTCAGTTGGCCTCATAGCAGACGGAAAGAGGGAGCACTGAGGAATCAGTCAATGACTTCTAAAGTTTCAACTTGAAAGCAACACATATCACTGGATTCCACATGTATTTCACTTGCCAAAACAAGTCAAAAGACCTAGCCTAACTTCAAAGGGTCAGGGATGCATATCGTCCATCAGGGAAGAGGAGAAAACATTTTGAAGAGCAATACTATTGCTACCATACCTAATAATAACTGTTTATTGAGCAACTACTATATGAGGAACATTGTTCTATATGCTATTAGGCATATTATATCTCATCTGCACAAAATCCCTGTAAGAGAGTTGTTTTTGTTTCTCTAGAAATGAGGAAACTTATATTCAGAAAAGCTTGACTTATTCAACCACTGCTCTTGCATTAGGTTTGGTAATGAACTTTACATTGTACATCACTGTAGAGGTACAACAATGACCAGGAGAATCGTGACCTTCACCCACAAGGCATCTGAGATTAGCAAAGGAGATCAGTAAATAATTACTTGATTGCATTTGTGACAAGTGCTCAAAGAAGAGGTACAGGATGCTATATGAATAAATGCAGAAAGGAGTCAAAGAAAGTTTCTCTGAGAAAAAATTATTTTTAAGCTGAAATATGACAGATGAATAGAAGGTAGCAAGATGAATGTATGGGTGGACTCTATATGCAAAAGGCCTGAGGAGGGAAATGACACAGAGTTGATTTCATAGCAGCCAAGCCATATGATTGACTGATAGGGCTATGTCAGAAGTCAC
Organism: Hipposideros armiger; assembly: GCF_001890085.2. Lineage (NCBI taxonomy): Eukaryota > Metazoa > Chordata > Mammalia > Chiroptera > Hipposideridae > Hipposideros > Hipposideros armiger. Next base: position 155,843 of record NW_017731684.1, on the reverse strand, counting down.
AGGCAGAGGGTACAAGTTCTTTTAAGAGAAATAAAGGAGAAGTCATGTAGTTTAGGGCTAGGAGTACAGGTTCTGAACCTCATCGCCTGGGTTCAAATCCTCATTTTCATACTTACTATCTGTACAAGATTAGTTGTCTCAGTTATCTCAATAACAAAATGGCAATAGAAAGGCACCTACCTTAGAATTTTGTTACATGAGTTAATTTTTGTAAAGCACTTAAAACAGTGCCTAGTACACAATTGGTATTCCATAAATTTTATCTTTCCTTCTTGTTATTATTAAAGCACATAGAACAGAAACAAAGTGGCATATCTGTTAAGCCAATAAGGACAGTTAGCCAAAATGACAGTAACAATCAAGCGTTTAGTCACTTACAGTGAGAGGGCCAGTAAAATGCAGAATGCAAAAGAGCAGTGGCATGCACCCCATTGTTTCATGCCCCCCCCCCCGTGGAAATGTGCTGGGCATGGCTCAGGCAGATGCAGCACAAATGGAGCAAACTTCATGGTCCAGCCTGAACAGAACACTCCCAAATGTCTGTGGGCCCGTGGGCCAGGGGAGGTGGGGGAGAGAGACAGAGAGAAAGGGTAGGAGTGGAAAGATACCAAGTCCAAGTAAAAAAGAGTGCCTCAGCCTGGCCCCGATCAGGAGGTGTCAGCACAGGGATCTGGGACAGGAATACAGACACGCAGAGGAGTGTGGGGGGTCCGGAGGACCCAAGCCCTAGCCTGCATAAACCTGCCATGCACTGCCTGTGCCAGGTCTGGTGTGGGGAGAGCAACGGCCCCACGGCGTCTGCTGGGAAAACCCCTGTACTTGTTTATGGTTGGGTCTGAAAGATCATGCATAGAATTTTGGCCTGTAACCAAACTCCTCAATATTCAGTCAGAGCTATACATTTTTTTTTCTTTTTGCTTAAATTGTCCCGCTGAAGTTTCCCAGCTGCTGATCATACTGTGGTTGGAATAAGAATGACCTCAGATCATATGGAAAGGTCTCTCTTTGACAGTCTCACTTATTTTTGCTTGTTTGTTTATATTAATAACCTTCTGCCTTTTCTCAGTGGCTTTGGAGACTGACTTTCTAGCAGGTAGAAGTATTTTTTTTTTAATTGGGGAATTGGGGGATGGGAACAGCGCTGGGGAATTGGGGAAGGGGAACAGACAAGTTGCTGTCCTTTTGTTCTTCAGTCTAGTTGTGGAGGACGTTGCTTCACTGGCCCAAGTTGGCACCATCATTGCACTCTTCCCAGGCGAGGCAGATCAGTCGCCGGCTTCTGGACGGCCACTCACTGCAGCTGCTGGCCGCTCACGCTGGCTGCTGGCCACTCACGCTGGCTGCTGGCCGCTCATGTTGGCTGCTGGCTACACACGGTAGCCCATGGCAACCCACTGCAGCAGGGGCTGCAGCTATGCCCGTTGCTGGCTCACGGCAGCCCAGCTCCAGGTTGAGCTGTTGTTCAGCATCTTAGCTGTAGAGGGCAGTGTCACTGGCCCTCATATGTGGGATCCGAACCGGGGCCCTCTGGCATCCCAAGCCAGCTCTTAACCAACGCGCCACTCGGCCGGCCCTAGAAGTAATTTTTAACAGCCCAGTATCCTGTTCAGTGCCACTCAAGATGAATTTCCCAGGTGTATCAGCCCCTAGTAGGTTGAGGCTCCAGGCCCACTCAAACACAAATCCCTGCAACTTGTTTCACTACAATAATTAAAAGGCCAGTGTGGTTAAAGTGAAATTAAATGGCAGCCCAAGATGAGGCCAGATGACACAAAGGGACCAGATCAAAGTGTAAGTGAGTTGATCAGCATCACAAAGCTAAGCCAGTATGAGTGGAAACTCCAAGCCATGTGTGCCTGGTTCCTATGCCTCGCTCAGTGAACCGAGCCAGATCAGAAAAGAACATCATTTGAAGATGACTGTTGAAGAAACTTTCTGTAAAATCGTACCTGATGCAAAGGGTGCTCTTAAACATGCTCACTGTCAAGAACGGAGGACATTTCGCTTAGGATCCTAGAATCAAATATTGGTCTTTTGTTCTTCACAATAGAAAACAAAACTCACAGGGCTATTGAGCTGGCAGGAACTGACAGACAGATGAACAACCTGATCCCAATAGTCAGTGCAGATGTGGCTAATACCCTTGCCAGCATTTAGCTTTTCCGTGCAACACAATGAGGGAAAAAGTGAATCTGAGTCAATAATGCATCTGCTCATAAACTTGCATTTGTTAACTATGAAGCAAAATTCTGACAGCCATAAAACAGGGTGAACAGTTGTGTGTTTGTATTAAAATATCATTGAGATAAGCAATAACCAGCTATCCAAGCAAAGGAACATCTGCGATATCACACTATTTCTGGCTGAGTCATCTCACGCTGAGAGAAAACACAGGGAAATGGAGATATCACTTGTGGTGTTCTTAATTGAGATTAGAAAGGGCTCTGTTTTCTATCCTCCCAGGGTAGACCCTAGAGATGCAACAGGTGTCATTTAAAAATAAAATCTTAGTTGATTGTTACAGTTCACTGAAAATTAGGCCTTGCAACCTACACATCCTGACAATTACTGAAATAAAACATAAGCACTTAAAATCTTGCAATCAATGAATCTGCCTCTAACTTTCTAGTTTTGCAGAGGATGTTTTGTCCAAACATCAGAAACACTCAATAATGCTGCTTTCCAGGTACTTGCCATGAGAAAGCTTAACAAATAGGCAAAGCTCCCTCTATAACAGGTCCTAATAAGGTACTTAGTAATTTATTAACCAAACCCCATGAACAGGGACGAAACCAAAAAAGATATTCATTACACTAAATTGCTTTCTATACAAGAATATTAAAATCATGGAATTAAGACTTTGTATTGTTGAGAGAAGCTCTCTAAGTAACTTACTATGAACTTATTATATAGATGGTAAAAATATACCCACAAAAATAAAATCACCTGCGAAGTCTACACAATTAGCAGACAGGGATCATAGGTTAGAGAAAAACTTTGAGGTCCAACATACAGATTTAAACATTGGATTTGTGGCCTTGAGCAAATTGTTTAATAATTCTGAGATTCAGTTTATTTATCTATAAAAGGGGTAAAACACTGCAGAGTCTTCTCTTGTAGGGTTCTTGCATAGAATAAAGCAGATAACATATTCCAACTGCTAGGGCATAGCACTCTGCTCATAGTAGATACTCAATAAATAGTTCTTATTATCAGCTTGAGTGGAGCTGGAAAGAAAGTAGAACCCACATAGCCAGTTCACTGTATCAAGTTATTTCTGCATTTACAGTAAAAAAGAATGAAAATCAAAAACCATTTAGATTTAAAACACTGTCAGTTTTTCTAAACATATCAACCAAGCATGTGCTTCAAAGGGTTAACAGCACAACCAAGACAGTCTACAATTTAAACCACAAGTTATTTAACAAGACCTCTTCCCACCCACATAAAGCAAAGAACAAAGCAAACTTAACCTCAGGACTGCCTGCCTGCGATGAGCTAACTAGATTGATCTGATGATCCTACTACTTAACTTTCCATGTGGTAGAGAGGAGCAAGGTAGTTTTATCTGTATTCCTCACATGGTAAATCTTGCCAGCTGTTTCTGGTGCAGCCAGCTCTCTCTGTATTCAGAGGCTCTGATTCAATCACGTCCTCAACCTCCCCAGAGGCCTATTGAAAGCCAAGAGCCCACAACCCAAAAGGTATACAGAGAGGCAGATTCAGTCAGACATGCAGATATAATATTTTAAAGACAATGATCTCTGTGTATATACAGGCTCTATTGGATATGTAGATCCCTTTGAAAATCACCTTCAAACGGAAATATAAAATAAATAGCTGGTGATTTGGAATAGAAATTTACTTTTAAGTAGTAAAAAACTCATCAACTTAAATTTGTGTTCTTTAATAATATAAACTCTAACTTTGTACAGCACCTTCCATCTATACTTTATTGATCAGACAGCACATTTAGAAGTATAAAACATTAAATAACTCATTAGAAATACCGAAAGCTTAGAAGGGTTGCTATACTTCTAGTACATGACTCCTATTTAAATATAAACTACCTGATATAAAGGTGTAATACATTTATACCTTTCTTCCAAATGCTCAGCCGTTTATCAACAAATTGAACTTTGTTTCATCTCTATATGGTCTGAACACACTGGTGTTTTACCTTCATTTACTACACTGTATATGATAGGAATAATCACTTCCCAGTGCCCATGATATTTGTGGGAGCACAATAGAACTGGTTGCTCCCTGGAGGCATGCAGTATGACAGCCCTGTTTGCTTCCCAATGTGGCTCCCTGTTAGACATGTTATCTAAAATTATTCCAAGCTTTTGTTGCCATTTTTTCCCTATCAACCCTTGCTTTGAAATGGACAGAATGCTTTGTATGAGTTCTTACAGGTGTTGACTTCAGCTAATTCAGGAGAGATGTCCACCAGTTGTTCAAGCTCTAAGAGCATCATATATTTCAGAGGTATCCCCACCCATCCCACAGGAAAATCTCAGAACCACACAAACCTATCAATACAGCAAATGAATATCAGGAGTTTGCTAAAATGATTCTTCTGTATGTGAAAAGCTAAACTACCTATGAGATATCACAGGACTCACACTTCTAGCATTTGCAATCCCATAAGGCATTTATTGTCAGTTGCTGGTACCCAGAAATTTTATACAGAAATTGGCAGGAATGTCACCAGCATACATCCTTTAGACATGGATGGTGTGGTTTTTAATGTTGCTTTGGATTTTTATTTTTACAAATACATTATTTAACATCACACAAGAACCTATTTGTCATCCTTAATTATGGTCTACATTACCATTTATATTGATTTGGTTTTGATTGGTTCTGAACTCTTTGACCAGAGACAAAAAGTAATTTTCATGAGAAACTGCCATTAGTTACTTTCTGCGCTGTTTAAAATATGCTTTTTAAAAATGCATGCTTTTATGAAAAGTGGGGCAATAATCATTTTTAATTACATCTTACCTCTGGTTATTGGTTTTTGTGAGTAAAATAATATAAGCCTTACATGTAATTTCTAAATAATTTAGAACCTGTGCTTGCCAGTTGGCATTAATGTTTTACAAAGTTTAACTGACTTTCCCAATAATGGAATTTTTAGTTTGTATTATCTCAAAGTATTTGAATTAGTTGATAGAAACAAGTTGATTCAGAATGTTTCATTAATCTGGAGCATGCAACCTTGGGATGGCCGCATCTATCAATCAGCCCTCTCCATTGCCAGCCTCCAGGGAAATCCTGCAGCAGGCTGCTGTAGCACACTGGTTAAAAGGATGGTCTCTGGTGTCGCAAATACCCAGGTTCAATAGCCCAGCAGGTCCAGTGTGACCTTGGAACATTCTAGGCCTCAGTTTTTCACACATAACTACCTATACCCAAATAGCACTTTTGCAGCACCCATTCACTGGGAAGTAAACTTATTTTCTGATGTTGTGACTACTATAGAAGGGACCATCAGTAAATGACGATTTTCCCCAATGCCTCCTCCTGCTTTTTAAAAATCACACTTAAAATGAAATTTTAAGTTACTCTAGGGAAAAGGAGTAATATGGTAGAAAACAAATTAAATAAAAGTTTGCCTACCTAGAAATCATAACAGTTGTTGATCACAGAACTAGAGGCTAAAAGGAAATAAAGGTTCAAAATTTTCAAATAGTCAAAGAAAATATTGTATGTGAAGAAAAACATCCCTATGTGAATGTTACATAGTCAATATAACCGTCTAAAATTATATACAAATCACTGTCAACTATAGTTATCCTAGTCAGGGGAACAATTTTCACATTAGCTTCAGGTATTGCTTACATTTGTTACTTTTACAATGTATTGCTAGTATTGAGAACAAATGTAAAAGTACTGTGGTAAATTGTTCTGCAAAAGTAGGTACCTCAGTCTATTCTTAGCCCTTTTGCTTCAGGCCTGAAAAACCTTTCCAGAGTTTCTTATTTTTATAGTTTTTGTGGCAGAATAATCACTTTGAGACATTATGCTGTATATTAGTTTCTTTAAAAATAACATTGCTCTATCAAATATTAAATTCTTCAGCTTGTCATTAATTTTTAGAATATCTCAGGATTGTGAGTCATACTTCCTTTTTTCAAAGGAAAATCACTCTTTACATCTTTTGCAGTTGGAGCAGGAAACATACTCCTCTTCAAATTGCCTTTTTTATTTTTTATTATGTTACAGTACAACCTTCTGTGTATAGCATACAAATCATAGGTGGTAATGATATTCTGGGTTTGCATGCATAATAAATATGGTTCCATTTCAGTAGTTGGTGAGTATTTCATAATGCAAGTGTAGAAAATGGGAGAATTTTGATATTTTGGGAGGCTTCATATATATTCACTGTGCATGCATATACATATTTACATAAAATTTTCATCACTCTTGTTTATAAGCAAATAGCCCAAAGGACAATTATTTGTCTGTGGTCCAATATGATACAGTCAATGATTTGGAAAATATAGCCTAGTTACCTGACTCATTACTGTAAGTAGCAACTGCAAGTAAGGTATATTAGCTCTGTGAAACATAAGCCACTGAAGACAGAGTAGTTCCTTTAGAATCAAATTTAGCAGCTATGTTTAGATATCAGTCCTCTCATTTTTGTAATATTTAAGAGAACACGGAATTATGGAACATTTTAAAAAAGATATTTTAGAGTAAAATGTGACCTGTTACCTTTCTATAAAAGAAGTCAGCAAATCAAAACGAACATCTTCCTTGTGATTTTACATTTTACTTCCTAGGAATATTATGCTTGTTGGGCTGCGGCTTCTAATGCAGTTAGCCACTTGAATCACAAATGGTAATACCTGTAAAGAAAGATAAAATAAACCCAATCGACCCTTATATTAGTGTCAGAGTCTCTGATGAGGTCAAGTATTTGAAATTACTCAAAAGAAGTATAAAGAGGAGACAGACACACTGCAAAATGGATTGTTTGACGAGTGAAGGTTTCGTATATGTGCGTATATGGGTGCAGCCAGGCTCCATCAGCGCCCATCCTGCTAAAACAGTGAATGAAATGACTGATCTACAATTTGCATACTCTTTTCAGTCCATCAAGAGAACATTATTAAAACCAGTCAGCCAAAACCTATTAGAACAGCACTCACGTATGACACAATGCCCAGGTCTGCTTGTTCTCCATTTTTATGCACTGCTACAGAACTATAAATATTCATCATAATGTAACTGAAAATTATTGAAGTGAGAAAAAAGAGAAACAAGGAAGCCATTTGCTTCAATTCATAAACAGCATCTGTTGGGAAGTTATTCATAGATTGCTTCGGGGCCTACTGAGCAGCAAGCCCAGGGAAAAGGATGCCACTGCAAGCAAATTGGAGCAAACGGCATGGAGATGCTATTAGACATGATTCACTGACAGCCAGGGAAAATGATCAGGCGCTGGGTTGTTTTATGCGTTCTTTTATCACTGGGACACAGAACTACCCTCCAGCCAAAGTCTCACACAGTTCAAATGAGAAGAGCAACCTCTCAGTGTATTAAGGCCTAACTAGTGGCTGGAGAAAGTTAGAAGCAGCAGCCAAATGCCAGGCGATAGAACTTGTTCATCTGCCCACACCTTAGGCACCCTTCAAATTCCGCCTGCACAACATGGCAGATTTGAATGTCCCTAGCAATACATCATCCATCAAAAATTAAATAAAAAAGTTTCTAAAAGGTTGAAGCTAAATTTATGGTGTTTGCCCTGAAAGGAAAGAAAGCGAATGCTTACTGCTTACCAAGCCACTGCTAAAAAGAAAATTAGCAAGGAACACTTTCCAACCTGGCATTAGTGACGAAGTTGTATTTCATCAAAAACTGGAATTATGACTTCCCAGTCAAAGTCTCAAACTCAGTTCAAAAAAAAAAAAACACAGCAAGAGCTTTCAAATGTGAAGAGAATATGAATAAAATAAATGGGTTGATTTAGTAACTGTTAATACTTGTATATTGATTTATGTGTTTGTGGTCAAAAGGCATCTTCAAGGCTAAGAAAATATTTATCTCAGATTTTGGGTGTTCCTTTTGGCAAAGTTGAATGCTATCCATATCATACTGAACCTAATGATCGGTCTTTTTTTTTTTTAATTAGTTTCAGGCATACAAAACAATGTAATAGTTAGACATTTATACCACTCACATAATGATCAATCGTAATACCACTAAAAGAGAGACAACCAGACACCATGTGTCCCCTAATATGAAGCAATAGAAAGTTATACCCTTCCCTATGACAGACCCTTACGTACACACATACACACACATGCACACACACAAAACCTAAATTAGATAGCCTTTAGATCTAATTACTGCTCTATACACAAAAATAGGGCCCAGGAGAACACATTAGTAACATCATGGAAGTGCAATAAGCGAAATCTAGACTGTGGAAAACTACAAGTAACCTAATTCCCCCAACAAGTAAATTGCAAAGAAAATAAAGGGGGTGGGGAAAGGAAGAGGGAACCTACAGATTAAAATGGAAAACAGATATATCAACTAAATGCAATGTGTAGATTTTGTTTGGATCATGATTTGAATAAAGCAACTTTATATATATATATATATATATAATATATATATATATATATTATATATATATATATACAGTGCCAGCAAATGTATAAACATTTTAAGAAAGGAAAGCTGTATTCAAATTTTAACACTCAATATATAACGATAACAAAAGATGCATATAAATCACGTTTGACTTCTGCAATTACAAGAGATGCACAAAGTGGTTACCATCAGTGTCCAGACACTTCTGATTATGGTGAACTACTGCTTGAGCAACATTGACCAAAGTGTCCACTTGCATACATTATTTTGGCATCCCAGTATGCATATATATATATATATATATATATATATATATATATATATATATGTGTGTGTGTGAACAGTTAGTTTTAAGGAATTATTGTTAGTATAAATTGCATTGTGGTTATATTTTTAAATAATCCTTATCTTTTAGAGGCACATATTTAAGTACAGTCTTCAAAATAACCCATTTGGGGATGGAAGAAACAGGTGGGGATCAGACAAAACAACATTTTTCATGATTAGATGGTTACCGAAGCTAGGTAACGGAAACATGGGAATCTGTTAGCTAATTATCTCTACTCTTTGAAACCTTTTGTGATAAGTTTTTATAACTTAATTGTTAACTTATCCAATCTTTTGGTGGAGTTGGCCCACACTGTCTCATGAAAACTGATAGTTAAATTTTCAGCAATTTTACAAACCTGTTGTCAAACTATTATTTGCTTGAAATCAGCCATAGTGGGTGTATTTACACAATGGAAATCAGTTCATGCTACAATCAAGGTTTTGTTTTTGGTTTTTTTCTGCAGAATTGATTGTTAAACATTAACGAGCACACTACTGCTTAGGACCTCATGCCTAATGCACAGAACTCTATATATAATTAGGAAACTTTCTCAACAGTAGCATAAGATGCTGGCTTTTCGGGTGTGGTTCCTTTCTGCCCACGCACTGCCACCATTTTTTAGGTGCATTAGGTCCCAAGGATTGGTGACTCATGGGCCCACCCTGAAGTGTCCCCCTTGGGTTCCAATCAATCTTCCTTCAGTAAGTTTTTACTGTTTCTCTTTCTATTGAAACATCCAATCTGTGGCCCTCTTCTCTCATGACCTACTCTACATAGCACAGTGTTCAGATGATGAGATTGACTGATCCTGGCTAAGGAGGAAGAAGCCTGAATCCCTCAGAAATAAGTTTCTTTGGAAATGTATGATCTCTTGGCAAGCTTTACATTCTTAGGTAATTCTATACCTCTAAAGCTCTGCCATACACATTGGTTCATTTCCTTTTCTAACCTTAATATTTATTGCATGACTGCTTATTATATACCAAATAAACTCTCATTAGTGTATTATCTTGTTAAATCCTCAGAATAAAATAATGAGCTAACAAAGGGGCTGGAATTTTATTTTCTATCTCTGATAAGTAAGAACATTGAGAGAGAGAGAGAGAGAGAGAGAGAGAGAGAGAGAGAGAGAGAGAGAGAGAGAGAGAAAGTCAAGTATCTTATCTAAGGCCACCTGCCTAGTTAGAGACAAACTCAAGAAAAAAACCCAAGAATATATTCTATCATGATCCAAGAATCTTTCTACAAACCACCAGCTCATTAATTAGGCGAACAAAGTGGATCTTCCTCTCCTGTCCAAAGGCAAGCTTGTGTAAACAAACAAAGGAAAGGAATCCCAAAGGCATGCTTTCCTTTCCCACATACATGAGCATGAAAGCTACTATCTATTTAAGTCCAATCCATAAACATTTATTAAGCGCCTGCATAATGAATGGAACACCTGCTACATGGTATCGGGAAATGAAAAAATCCTAGATTTTACAAGAAAGGGATGTTGGCTTCCTAAATTTGTAGTTAGCTTGGATTGCCAAAAGGGTGTGTTTTGTTTGAAATACTGTAATTTGCAAAATTATGTGTTTGTCATTACTGATTTCATCATGCATTTCCACAGCAGCCGCGCCAGCCTGCCCAGGAACTAGTTAGGGGACTAGTGCTCTTGTCTCATTAATATCTACATTTACTGCATTTGTGTGCTCCTCACATTAGATGAGTAAAACAAGCAATCCCATCAACACTCGTGGTTTCCTTCTGCTTTCTTATGACTATTAATTCTAACTTGAATCCTGCAACTGAGAAAATGGCTGGGGATGGGAGGAGGGCAAAATGTGATCTCCATGTTAACACTAAATAAAGATGACATATTTTGTCCCTTTGTGTTCTAGGTGGAAACTTGAGTAGAAATTAAGCTTTTCTAATTTCTCATTAATTCCATTATCTCTTTTTATTTGTGCATTCATCTATTTTGTTTATGACCACCTGCTATATACCAGGGACTATGATAGAAACTTGAAGACCCTGGCCCCAGGAGCTCACAGAGATGTCAAAGGGAGACAAGTAAAGATGCAGGTGTATTAAAACATGCAAAGTGCTAAATGCCATCAAGCTCAATGAGAACACAGGAGCATTTTGCCTTTAGCCTGGGGTGAAAGGAATTATTTTACGGGACGGGAACAGCTAAACTAAAACATGAAACAAAAAGAATTTCTCCAACGAGGTGAAGACATTGCAGACATTTGGAAAAACATATACTGAGTTTGGAAAAACCACCCTCAAATATTCTGATTCAATAAGTCTGAGGTGAAGCCCAGAAGAAAAGAAAAAGCACCCCAACAGAGTCTAATGAAAGTGAATAAAAACTTTGAGAGAGTTGGAAGAATATAGTAGTTTGAACCAGTTCAGAATGTGGTCATCCTGGAAAATTTACAAAATGTGTCTCAGTTATCCACACAGACCCTTCCTTGGCACCATTTCTATCACCAACTCAGGACATATTGATTTTGCATGGGCTGTGCAGAAGCATGGGGGACAAAGAGTGGGGCTGTAGAGCTGCGCTCAGCACCTGCCAAGGTAGAGAGAAGTGCCAGATAGATGGTACACCTCAGGAATATACCACAAGATGTGTACTGTGAAACGGGGCTTCCTGGGCTGCAACACGCTGAACTAGGACTTGTTGAAACAGTGGAACTTGTAAGGGAAGCATACAAGCACTTCAGGTAATTAGAATTTATAGTTTCAAAGTCTGGATTGAATCTACGTTTGGCCGCTTTCTAATTGTGACTTTAAGCAACTTGCATGACTTTACTTTGTTTCAGTTTCTTCATTTGTAAAATAGAAATGAAAATCATTTCAACATAGCAAGACTATTGTGAAAAAAGTGTTATGAAGTTATCTAGCAAGCAAAATACATATGTGTTCTGGTATATACTAAATGCTCAGTAAATATTTATTGAATAAAAAATAAAAACCAGATATTACTTTTCTCTCTAGACATCTCAATTTTGCTACAACTTTGATAAATATTTTTACAGGCAATGAGTCCACATTCAGCAATGACCTTTAAAAAGTTTATATGTTATCATAGAACCACAGCTCTCAGCTTCAAGGGACTTCAAGAGATCATTTTATTCCACCTCTATATTTTGCAACTCAGAGATTTGGGAATTAGGTGGATTGAGGTTTAAATCTTGGCTCACTACTTACTCGCTGTGTAACCCTGGACATGTTTCTCAAACTCTCCTAGCTTTGGTTTATTTAATAATACAATGACTGTCTAACTCTCAGGATTAAGAAGATTTATTGATTCATTCACTGTAAAAAAATAAGAATTGAGTATTTACTAAATGTGAGAAACTATTCCAGGATACAAGGATCAGCAGCAAACAAAATGAGAGATCTCTGTTATCTTCTAACTTCCATAAAAAAGACAAGTGAGATGTATTATTTCCTTAGGGTTCTGTAATAAATTACTACAAACTGGGTAGCATAAAACAACAATAGTTTATCTTCTCATAGTCCGGAGACTAGAAGTCTGAAATCAAGGTGTCCAAAGGGCCATGTTCCCGCTGAAGGCTCTACAGAGAATCCTCTCTTGCCTCTTTTAGGTTCTAGTGGTTAAAATAATTCTCAGCATTCTTTGACTTATAGACCCATCTCTCCAATCGCTGCTTCTATTGTCACATGGCATCCTCCCAGTGAGTCTATGTGTCCAAGTTTCCTCATCTTATAAGGACACCTTCATTGGATTTAGAGCCAACCATAATCCATTATGACCTCATCTTAACTTGATTACACCTGAAAAGACCCTACTTCCAAGTAAGGTCACATTCACAGATGCAGATGTTAGGACTTCAAACTATCTCTTCGGGGTACACAATTCAACCCACAGCAGTAGGTAATAGACAACTTGACCAGGTAATGTCTGGTAGGCCCTGTCAAGATTGTTGCTGCCAGGAGGTTGTCAGTAAATAATGACTAATGTGGGGTAACAGGTATTCCTCATATTTCTCAGATAAAGCAATTGAATTTGCCTTGCTCACCAAAAATCACAAAATCAATATAATGGAAATTACAATTCTGGTCAATTAACTTCTGATAGGAGGAAGACTCTCTCCAAATAGCAGTGTCTCCCAAAATAGGATATTCATATGCTTTATGGCTCCTAAAACAATTTTAGATGTTAAAGTGGATAATCTTTATTTTTAATAATTATATATTTATTTTAACATGCATTAAAAAAATATTTGCAACACATTAAGCCCACGAGTTCACAGATACCAATTATGATGTGCTGAATATAGAGTTGCCATTTAAAAAAATTAGGTATTCAAGGTGAATCAATCAATAGGAATAAAAAAGAGTTGGTAAACAGCTATAGAAAAAATACTGTAGTCATACTTGGCGACTCAAGCGTCAGAAATGCTACACTCTCATATGATGTTACTTTGTTCATCCTATCACACAAACTAGTATTCCTGGTTGTATATCTTAATATGGATCTAATTTTTAAAGTACAGTTTGGGAAATTCTTCAGTTGGGGTACTGAACATAAGATTGTAATGTGTATTCATGGCCACTTCTTGTTAAACTGTTCATTACTTCCTCAAATCCACATCCCATCCCTTCTAAGCTCAATTTTGAAACTCATGATAAAGCTACAGTAATCAAGACTGTGTTGTAAAGGTACAAGCATGTATATCTAGATAAATGGGATAGAATTGTGAGTCCAGAAATGAACCCATATATGTACGGTCAATTGATTTTCAACAAGCGTGCAAAGATAATTAATTTATGAAATAATAGTCTTTCAGCAAATTGTACTGGGCAGTTGAATACGCACAGGCAAAAGAATGAATTTCTATACCACCTCACACCATATACAAAAATTAACTCATCATATGTTGGAAAAGGGTATATTATCTAATGTGTGAGTGAGTGTGTGTGTGTGTGTGTGTGTGTGTGTGTGTGTGCATGTGCATGCATGTGTGCACACAAATATTTTCTTCCATTCTAGGATTATATTTTAACTTTCTTGATGGTGTCCTTTGATCTGTTTTCTTAGATTGCTTGTACTTTAGGTGTCATATCTAAGAAACCATTGCTCAATACATGGTCATGAAGCTTTACACCCAGGTCTTCTAAATGTTTTATAGTCTTAGATCTTACATTTAGGTCTTTGATCCATTCTGAATTCATTTTTATATATACCATTCTCTCAGTTTTTGTTTATATCAGAGTGACTTAATTTTTCCATTATTTTTAAGACATAGTTTTGATAAATTTATTGGTTGACAGTCTTTTTCTCAGAATATATTGAATATACCATCTCACTGCCACTGGCCTCTATGATATCCAATGAGAAGTCAGTTGTTAATCTTATTGATGATCCCTTATAAGTGATAAGTCACTTCTCTGATGCTGATTTCAAGATTCTCTCTTTGTTTTTGCTTTCCAACAATTTGAGTATGATTTTTCTAGGTTGAATCTCTTAGAGTTTATCCTACTCAGAGCTCATTAAGCTCCTTAGATGGATAGATAAATGTTTTTCCTCAAATTTGGGATGTTTCAGCCATTATTTCTTCAAATATTCTTTCTATTCTTCTTGTGCTCTTCTCTCCCTTTGGGATTTTTATCATGCATATGTTAATGTACTTGAGTGTCCCACAGGTCTCTGAGGCTCTGTTCATTTTTCTCCCTTCCTTTTTCTCAGATTGGAAAACCTGAAATAATTTATCATCAAGTTCAGTGATTCTTTCTTCCACCTGCTCAAATCTGATATTGAGCCCTTCTGATGAATTTTTTAATTTTAATTATTGTAGTTTTTTGGCTCCAGAATTTCTACTTGGTTCTTTTTAATAATTCCCATGTCTTTACTGGGAGTCTCAATTTGGTGAAAAATTGTTCTCATATTTCCTTTAGTTTCATAAACATCATTTCCTTTAGTTTTTTGAACATATTTAAAATAGCTTATTTAAAGGCTTTATCTACTTTGTTTAACATCTGGGCTTCCTCAGGGATAGTTTCTATCAATTGCTTATTTCCTGTGTTTCGGTTATACACTTTTGTTTCTTTTCATGTCTCATAATTCTTGTTGTAAACTGGACATTTAAATAACATAACATGGAAACTCTGAATAAAAGATTTTCTCCCCTTCCCAGGGTTTGTTGTTATTTCTGATTTTTATTTATTTGCTTATTGACTTTTCTGGACTAATTCTGTAAAACCCATATTCTTTGTCTTATTTGGTCAATAAAATATCGGCTCAGTTAGCTTAGCCATTGCTACATATTAAATAGAAATTTCTTTAAGCACTTGAAACCAATAGATGTCCCAGTTTTTCCTGAGGGGCTCTGTTTGCACCGTGAGGCACACAATAATGCTTAGCCAGCCAGTTGACAATTTTACCTTAGTCTTTACTTCATGCTTGCATAAAGCCTCAAGATCAGCTATAGATGAGCAACTGGGAAATATATCCCAGGTATTTCCTGAGCATGCACACAGCCCCAGACATGTGTACAGCCCTACACATGTGCATGGCTTTCTAAATTCTCAGACATATGTTGAAGTTTTTTCAAAGCTTTTATGGACTTACCAGCTTTCTCTTTTCAAGCTTTTTGATTAGCTTCTTATTTTCCCCAACTGTGTTCCATTGCCTGAGGCAGCCACAAAGTTAAACATTTGCCTGTACTTAGTTTTGACAAATGTCCCCAGGA
This sequence comes from Hipposideros armiger, assembly GCF_001890085.2. NCBI lineage: Eukaryota > Metazoa > Chordata > Mammalia > Chiroptera > Hipposideridae > Hipposideros > Hipposideros armiger. The sequence goes on along the minus strand of NW_017731684.1, from coordinate 140,183 downwards.
AAAAGGCTTTCTTCACTAAGGCTTTCTTCCCTGGGTAAGGTCTAAGTGAGGTCAAATAAAGAGATTTTTGCAAGCAGGATCTTCCCAGAAACCACCAAATAGTTCAAATAATGACAATTCTCTGGGAATGTGATTTCAAAGAAGCTCCCACCACATTCTGCCCCCTTCCAGCAGATGCCAGCCTGCTGGTTTTCACCATGACTGTGGGCTAATGGTACAAGTGCTACTGTGGAGGTGTACAGATGAAGAAAAAAATAGAGCAAGTTAAAATGCAACAAAGCTCACACTTCTTATGACGATTAACCTGTTTTTCTTGAATATAAATAGTCCCCAGATTGCTGCAAGACTTTGTTAATTTCCAAAGTTCTGAAACAGTTGATTCAGGGAGTGTTTGCCAGTGTTCTCATTGCTTTTATAAAGAAGAGCAATTTTGGAAGCCTTAATTCATCATTTGCCATCATATGTCCTTTCTTCACCTATAAATGTAGGGTTGGTTTACTGTGTTGATTCTTCCTTATTATTTTCTTTTAAATTGTCCCTTATTTTACTTCTGGAAAATACAAAGTATCAGAGTTGGACAAAGACACCAGTGCCAGGTTTTGTCAGGGTTTAGAAGATGAAAATCTTTGAAAGCTAAGTCATTTTTTATTCAATTTGTCCCATCCCAAATGGTGATTGTTCTACTAACCATGTTATTTACTGTAAATTAAAACTATCTACTAAAGCATACACATTAAATGACATTTATGTCCTGGCATTGAGAAGGAAATACATAATGAGACCATCACAAATGCTCAAGCTGATGAATATAGGTTGACTGCTTTCTTTCCAATCACATCAAGAAACACGTGTTTTCTCTGCATGGCCTCAACCCACCAATAACCCACCTTTCAACATTTATTCAAATTCATCTTCGCTTGGTAGCCATTTTCCAAAAGAAACAAAGCTGCTGTTATTGCTTTAACCAATTAATAAGTGTTACTCAATATAAGAAATAGTCTAGGGCCAGCCTAGTGGCTCGTTGGTTAAGAGTTGGCTTGGGAGTGCAAGCTCTGAGCAGCAGGGCCACTGGTTCGGATCCCACATGGGCCAGTGACATTGCGCCCTCTACAGCTAAGATGGTGAACAATAGCTCAACCTGGAGCTGGGCTGCCGTGAGTCGCCGGTGACAACATAGGCTGCAGTGGGGCTGCAGTGAGCTGCTGTAAGCGGCTGTCCAATGGCCTGCGACCAATCTGTCTCAGCCAGGAAGCGCACAATGATCACAATACCAACATGGGCCAGTGAAGTGACATCCTCCACAACTAGACTGAAGAACAAAAGGACAGCGACTTGTGTGTTCTCCTTCCTCCCAATCCCCCAATGCTGTTCCCTCCCCCAATTCCCCAATAAAATCTTTAAAGAAAAAAAAGAGATAGTCTAAGATATCAAAGCCTCATTGAGATCTTGATATTGGAGAGTTATCTAGGTTTACTCATTAGCTAAATGACTCATTATTTTACCTTATCTGAGAAAGCTGAAAATAAATTATTACCCATAATGAACCTTTGAGTTCACAAGTACATAGCTTATAATCTGAATAACAAAGACCAATAATTTTAGATAAATTTAAAAAATGTTTATAGATGCTTTTTTAAATATAAAATAGCCAATGATTCATAAGAGCAAAAGTAGCATTCATCAGCTATTTCATATGCCATTTCCCATCAGACTTAACCTTTTCCTCAGTGCTTCCCCAAATTCCAAATGATCTTCTGCCTGAGGGGAGGAAAAGTATCTCCTCCTGTCAGGGACAGCCAAGATGCTGCACAAGCAACAGCTGGCCAGAGGTGATTCTCCCTTCCTGTGGAGCAAGCCAAGTCACAGAAGTGGATTATTACATTTCTAGGTAAAAATCACAGATTGGTAATTCTTTGGACTTTTTAAATAACTTCTTTTGTTTGATAAACATTAAGCACACTATCTCTCTGTACTCAAAGGTCTAGCAATTATTTAACATAACCAGAGATAAGTCTGACCAAATAGATTAATGAAAATTATTTCAATTGAGGCTATAGTGTCAACATTAAGATAAAACTCAAACCAAAGTACCTTATGGTAATTAACCCACAAAAACAGACACAATTTAAGGATGTTTATGGTCCTGAGGCTTCACTGGGAGTTGGGAAATTGGAACTTTTGTTTTAGTATAAGAATCATTCACTAAGTGCAAACTTAGTGTTTCAAGCTTGCTTGACAGCTGTCTCTGGTCACCTTAGGAAATTCATTTGCCATTTATTACCTAAATATTTGTGATTTAGAAACTTTGAGTATTTGGATTTTTATATCTTGAGGCTAAAGTATGAACAAAATTTATTTGTTTGTTTTTATAAAGCATTGTTTTAAGAGAGTGCCCTTACCCCCATCCCAATCAAAGAACAGCTCAGGCATTTCCTAACTGCTCAGTGAAGCTATTTTGTTCTGTCAAAGACAAGGTCACCAGTACAAATGGTGACTGCTCCACTGGACACATTTGTCTGCCTCTCATTGTGGTCTGAAACATCTGGCTGGGACAGAAACTCACAGCTACCTTGCTTGCTCACGGTTGCAGACAGATTCTGAGTGATATGGGTCCAGGGAGGAAACACACACCAATGTCCTGGCCACTTATTTTAATTCAAGAGGGAGATAAGAAAGTAATAACCTTGCTCCTAATGTGAATTCCAAGGAAGGAGCTAAATAAATTGCCTCTACTCTATCCAGACCACTATTAATCTATACAAATACTAGTCAATTAAATTAGATTACACTTGTAAAGTGCTTGGCACCAGGGCCTGTCACATAGTAAGGCTTTGAGTAAATCTTAATGGCAATTAATAATAAATCATATTCCGAACTACTTGATGATAATTTGCATGTATTTAAAATTCCAACAGAGAAGATGACCTCAGTACAAAGACACTAACACAAAGTGCTCTTTGTAAACACATCAGGCATCACATAATCTTTCATATAACTGGGCGTATCAGATATTCTGCTTCTGTACATGTGTGAATATTATGTAGGTGTATATTTGGGGAGGACAGAGAGAACATCAGCAACTATGGAGGTGAGGGGTGAAAGGCATATGATCACTTAATGAAATTGAAATGTCTGTCACTTACCTCCTTTGTGGATACTGTATAGTCAATGAATCAATAACATTTGAATCTTTAAACAACTATGGATTAAGTAGTGACATATTACTTTGTCTCAATATCTTTTGTTTAAGAATTGTAAGTTATTTTCTGCTTTGAGATTCATTCAGGAAAATCATTGTCTTTATAGATTAATATATCTGCTTTCTATTTTCAGAAATCACACTGACTCACATGTTATCTTTCTTTTGTTGCTTGAGCAGCTTTAGAGTCACACCTAACTTTATCACCTAGGTGGGTAAAATCTGCTTTACCAATATACGGAATGCTAAAACCATCAACTCCATCTGCCTTCTCCAGATGGTTTGGAGATATCTTACCCTACCCAGTGTTTGAAATTGCCTTAGTTTATAAAGGTGTAAAAAATTGGCATAAAATGTATTTATAAGAGAGCAGTGTGGCATAATGGTAGGTGTATTCACATTCAGAAAACCAGGGTTCAAATCCTACTTCCACCACTTACTTACCTCTATAGTTTCTCCATATTCATGTTTTTTTTTTCTTTGTCTTTGCTCTTGAAGTTTGCCTGGCCAGAGTATCTTACCCTTTCTCTCCTCTTACATAAGTCGTCATTAGTTAAAACCTTCAAGTTCCACGTCCTTGACAGGTCCTTTGTCTGTAGACAATGCATGTCAATTACTATATTTCTATCCCTCTGATAACAGTGAATCATTCAGGAGAACATGTGGTCTCATCAAAGCAAAGTGCTTTAGCATCTGGCATTCATGCTAGAAACAGTGAGGAATAAAAACCCTTCTCTCAGTAAGCCTGGGGCTTTCTAGTGGCCATACTGACACCCAAAAGGGAAAAAAATGCCTAAAATTAGCACCAGCACTAAGGAAAATGTGTTCAAGAGATGGAGATATCTCTTTGAGTACTAGGATCCAGTCATGCCTGAAGCCCTGTAATAAGAGGCTTTTCAGTTATGTTGAGCAATAAATTACCTTTTGTGCTAAAGCTTGCTTGAGTTACTTTTCCCTCATTTGCTGCTACAAGTCTAATGTCTAACATACCTACAGTGTGCTCCATGCTGGGAATTCAGTGACCCTGCCTCATAGAGTCAACATTCCTGTGAGAGATACCAATGAGTCAATGAATCATAATACCTCCTAACAGTGAAAGAAAACAGGGGGCTATGGGCGTACTGAACAGGAACACTTTACCCAATTTAAGAGTCAGGCAGAGGAAGACTTCTCAGAGAAGACAACAACAAATAGATTCTCTGTCACCTGTTCCTCTGGGATTAAATCAAAGGTGCTACATTTTCATTTCAAAATGAGAGCACAGTAAGTCAATAATGTTGACACCTAGCCATAGATATTATCACTATAACTCTAAAACTTTCTTGTCCTTAAAATACCCACCCAGTGAGGTGTCATCCCTTCATTCTATTTTAATAGCTAAATTTGCATTATTTGTGATTATTGCCTCAAAAACATAGATTATCACAGCTGTCGAGTCATCATATACATAGTTTCTAACCCCACCACCAACTCCCAATCAGAATTTTGGCCATGGCTCCAGTTAGTACTGAGAGAGAACACATAAACATTAAATACTATAGCAATCTGTGGTAGAAGGAAAAAAAAAAGAAATTCAGCAACTGAATGCTACAAAGTTGTAACCAGAAAAACAAAAATATCTCATCCAAGTTCCCATTTTTGTAAGTTATATATGATGACACAGCAATTCTTTGTTAGGTTTAGTAAACCCTTCAAAAACCTGATGAAAAACCGCAGTAAAACCTTCCTTTTATGGTTTTCTTACTGAGAAAATAGTAGAGTTGTTCAGGATTTGAGCAGTCGATTAAATATCAGTAACCAAAAAAGGACAATATAAATTTCCATTATATATACATATATATATATATATATATATATATATATATATATATATCATACCAGAAATTATAAGAACTGAAAATTTTCAACCCTTAGTAAAAATTTTCAAACAAAGGACCAATAATATTAATATTAGTGTGCTCAATATCTGATCTTAGGAGTTTTTCCTAATCCATTTCGTTTTGGTATTTAAGTAGAAAATATTTTGTGAGGAATTGTACTCCAATAGATGCACAATGAAATGTTACCAAGCTGCCCTTCAAAACATTCTTATAAAGAGTGACTTCAAAATGAAAAAGTCCAAAGTAAAAAAAGAACATCAAAAACAGAATTACGATGAAGCTGTCTTTGAGATATTTCCAATTTGCAGGAATATTTGAGAGATGAATCCACAAGGCGAGGGCTGATCTGATGTGATAGCCAGTCTCCAAAACAGTTCCCAGTGATTCTTGCCTCATGATATTTATGTCCTGTAGTTCCTTCCCACCATGAATTGGACTGGCCTGTGAAACCAGCAGAATATTGCAAAAATGAAGGAGTGTGATTTCTGAGGTTAATACAGATGTTGTGGCTTCTGTGTTGCTTTCTCTTGGATCAGTCACTCAGGGGAAAGTTAATTGCCATACTATGAGGTCACTCAAGCAACCCTCTGAAGAAGGCCAAGTAGGAAGGAACTGAGGCTTTTCACCTATAGCTAGCACCAACTTGCTAGCCATGTGAGTACACCACATTGGAAGCAGATATCCAAGATTCAGTCAAGTCTACCAACAATTGCAGTGCTGGCCAAAATCTTCTAACCTCATGAGACACCCTGAGCCAGCATTGCTTAGTTAAGCCACTCCCAGATTCCAGATTCATGGAAACCATAAGATAATAAATTATTGCTGTTTCAAACTACTATGGTTTGGGGTAATTTGTTATGAAATGACAGATAACAGATCATTTGTCTAGTGAATTAGTTAATTTATTTATTCTCTATACTGTAAAGCTATTATTTATTTTAAAATAGAGTGAATATTATTTTAAATATTCACCAATGTTGATTACTATTAAGATAAAAAGCCCATAATGTTCTTTCAATGGTCTACGCATCTAACACTTTGGATCTGACAGATTCTTAAGGCTGAAGGCATCTGTACCTCCAGTACATATCCCGTTCCAGAGCACTTTGGCATAGTGGACAAATAGCCCATCCACCTCATCTGTAAGAAATTATGAAAAAATGCTCACAGCTATCCATGCACCCAGAATGTCTCTCTGCACCTTGATCTTCAAGTAATCATAAAGCAGCAAAAGTGGTAAAAGACCATAAATATCATCAAATTTAACTCCTCTTTAACATGTCAGGTATAAGCTCTTTGTGCTAAACCTGAATACCTTCAGTGACAGGAACTCATTACTTATCAGAATTCATTCAGAAACTCAAACAAATTTATTCAAGAAAAATCTCTCCCTTTCTGAATTCCAAATACAGGCCTTAGACACTGAATAAGCTTTATGCCACTCTGGTTGGTCTTTGGATATCTGAAGAAAATATTATCTTCCACTCAAATTCTCTCTTATGCTGAATACAGTATCCAGCTCCAACTATGCCTCAAAATGCATGATTAAATCCCTGATATCTTTGATGCTTTTCTCCGAACTTGCCCCAGTTTCTCTATAGTCAGAGACCATCAACTAGCAGCCTACAGGTCTGTGGACCCTTTTTAATTTGCTTTTGTTTTTAGAGATTTGATTTGGATACATTTAGATCCATCATGTTCTTTACAGTTCCCACAAACACCACAATTCCTTCCTATCTTAAAGATCAGTTCCCTTCACCCATTTATTATACATCTGGTTCATGGCTCCCAGAATAAAACAAATACTCCTGACTTAGAATGGATTATAACTGCTGCTGCTAATATACCACAGGTGTCATTGATTCAGAAAGCTTCTAATGGTTGTTAATGGAACAAAATCAGGGCTTCATCACCTTACTTCATTCTTAAACATATCAAGCTAACAAGTGTCTATTAAGCAACTCCTGAGTACCTCAAACCAAGAGTTGTGTTGAATACAGAAGATAGTAGTTGTGCCTCTTATTCACCTTGATTCCCCTGCATGAACCTAGCATATGATTATTACTCAATATATATGATAAAAGGGAGGGAAGTAAGCAATTGTGCTGCTCTAACTAGGAGATGAGAACAATAGCCAGCAAATCCCAACTGGCAAAACACAAGTAATAAGAGCTTGGGAAATTTAAGCAGGGGAAAGATGTCTACCTCCTTGGTATAGCAAAGGGAGGGGACATAGAAGGCTGTAAATTCCTCACTGGGCAGTTGTGAATCTACTCAGCCCATCCTATGAGCCTCTTTGAAGAATGACCACTTTGGATATGTTTAATCAGTGCCTGGAAACAGCTAACTCTGCTTTTGCTCCCTTGTGTTGAAAACCTTAAAAATTATAAGTGTTTCTTTGTTGTTTTCTGTGTGATTTAGTGATGATATGAATTTGGAACTGTTAGATCTAAGGTCTCTTTACCTTTCTATTAAGGGAAAGGTACAGTGGGTAAAAAATGTAGACAGTAAGTTGTTCTCAGTGAGGAATACTAACAAGAAATAAATAATCCATGGCACACCTCAAGAAGTCAATCTTTATGGTTGGTTTCATGGTACACACATCCTTGCAAGCTTCAAGTAGAATAGTTACTTCTCTAAATATCGGCCATACAGGGAACACAAACCAGTACATGAAGGCATTTGACTTTTAACTCCAGTACAGCTAAAACTCCATTAAATTGTACTTCAAGTCTTTGAAGCACTAAAATGTTCAGTTTGGAGGGAGTTGAACTCATTTTTTTTTTTTTGAGAAACGGTTGCTGTTATTAAACATCTGTTCAATAAACATTTAATTTCTTTTTTTAAGCTACAGTTAGAAAATAGAAAATGGACATCAATACAATTTATGAGCTAATGAAATTCTCTGTGTCTCTAGTGGAGAAGAACATTCACATTATCAAGAAGTGGTTCTGGGGGCCGGCCAAGTGGCGCGATGGTTAAGAACTCACTTGGGATGCCAGAAGGCCCCGGTTCGGATCCCACATATGAGGGCCAGTGACACTGCCCTCCACAGCTAAGATGCTGAACAACAGCTCAACCTGGAGCTGGGCTGCCATGAGTCGCCGGCGACGGCGTAGGCTGCAGTCCCTGTGGCAGTGGGTTGCCATGGGCTACCGTGAGTGGCCAGCAGCCGCAGTGAGCGGCCGTCCAGAAGCCAGCGACTGATCTGCCTCACCAGAGAAGAGCGCAATGATGGTGCCAATTTGGGCCAGTGAAGCAACATCCTCCACAACTAGATTGAAGAACAAAACGACAGCAACTAGTCTGTTCTTCCCCCAATCCCCCCAGCAATGTTCCCATCCCCCCAATTCCCCAATAAAAATCTTAAAAAAAAAAGAAGTGGTTCTGGAAACTTTAAAGACATGAAGTAAAGCAGCAGGGTTTTCAGAACAATTTAAAAGGAACATGGAAATTGAGGGGAGATCCAAGATGGCAGAGTACATCAACACTGTACTTACCTCCTCCAGTGAACACATTAAAAACAATTAAATTATAGGACAATAAACCTGAAGAACCATCTGAAGTCTAGCTGAACAGAAGTTTTATAACTAAGGATATAAAGAAAAAGACACATCAAGACTGGTAGGAGGGGCAGAAATGCAGAACAGGCTGGCCCCAAACCTCTGTGTGAGGGTTGAGAATAAGGAGGGATATCTCAGCCACAGAGGTTCTCCACAGAGAAGCAAGGGAGGCCAGCCCCAAATCAGGCTCCCCATCCTAGAGTACTGGTGCCAGGAAGAGGAGCCCATACAACATCTGACTGTGAAAAATAGTGGGGATTCTGACCATTCAGGTGGGTTGAAAGGCTGTGGGAAATCCAGACATATGCTTAAAGAGCCCACACACAGACTCACTCGCTTGCAGGAACTCACCCTGTCTCCAGCAGAGAAACAGTGATTCAGGAGGCATTGGAAATGTATGGGGAAAGACTGAGTTGTGTGATTTTGGGGTAGGAAATAGAGGGACAATCACAATTTTTCCTGGGTAGGGTCTTCCTCCCATGCAGCCAACAGACAGGCACCAGTTTTCATGTGCAAACCCTCTCCCATGGGGCCAAATCTGAATCTGAATTGGTCTGGGGAGCTCCACTCACTCCACCCAGGTGACTCCCTGAAACACCACCTCACCCAACTCACAGGCCACAGGAGGCTTTATCAGCAGCAGAACCTTACTATAACAAGCAGGTGGCAGCAGGTCTCAGGGTTCCCTGACTTTTTGCAGTACTACCCCAGGCCCAGTGCTGGAGGCAGCTGTCCTTGGTTAGCAGCATGACTCTTTCAAGCACCTCCAGGTTTAGCACAGGCAGCAACCAACTGTAGATCACTTTGTAGCTCCTACCATGGAGTCCCCAGCCAGTCACAGACAGTGACTGACCTGAGCCTGCACTGGAGCCCTTCTCAAGAGGCCCGAGAAGCAACATACTTAGAGGTTGGCTTCAGACCACAGCAGAGCACTGCCCACTGCCCACTTAGCCCCCAAAAGTAGCACATCCAAAGGGTGATCTCAAGAGGCACCAGAGTCCACTACAGTGAATCCTGCTCCATGGGGTAAGCCCCCTGCACAGCAGCTCATAAGCTGTGAATGTGACCAAATACCACAGCAGGTGAACCCGAGGATCAAACCCACCCACTATTGTGCCAATAGCAATCAAGGTTCAACTGTTATTAGGACGGCACACACAACCCACACAAGGAACACTCCTGGAGCATGCATTACAGGTGACCAGGGAGACTGTGGCACTAGGCCCCACAGGGCATCTACTACATAAGACCATCTGGCCAAGACTGGGAGATGTAGCAGATCTACCTAACACATAGAAACAAACACTGACAGGAAACCAAAATGAGAAAACAAAAAAATATATCCCAAATGAAAGAACAGGAGAAAACTCCAGAAAAAAATGAACTAAACAAAATGGAGGCAAGCAATTTACCTGATACAGAGTTCAAAACAATGGTTATAAGGATGCTCAAGGAATTTAGTGGGAATTTCAACAAAGAGATAGCAAGCATAAAAAAGGACATAGGAACCATAAAAAGAACCTGTCGGAAGTAGAGAATAAAATAACTGCAATGAAGAATACACTAGAAGGAATCACCAGCAGACTAGATGAAGCAGAGAATCAAGTTAGCAATTACAAGGTAACAGAAAACACTCAATCAGAACAGCAAAAAGAAAAATAATTCACAATGTGATATAAAGATGATATATTACAGGGTTCTACACCTGAAATCTATGTAACTTTGTTAACAATTGTCACCCCAATAAACTTTAGTTAAAAAAAAGAGAGAAAGAAAAAATAATTTTAAAAAAATGAGAAGAGTTTAAGGGGACTCTGGAACAACATCAGTATACCAACATTCACATCATAGGGGTATCAAAAGGAGGAGAGAGAGAGAGAAAATGTGAAACCTATTTGAAGAAAAAATGAGGGACAACTTCCCTAACCTGGTGCCGAGGAAGCACAGAGAATCCTAAACAAAATGAACCCAAAGAGACCCACACAAAGACTCATCATAATTAAAATGCTAAAGGTTAAAGACAAAGAGAAAATATTAGAAACAGCAAGAGAAATGCAGTTAGTTATCTAAAAGGAAGCTCCCATAAGACTGTCAGCTGATTTCTCAACAGAAACTCTACAGACCAGAAGGGACTGGCATGAAATATTTAATGTGATGAAAAGTGAGGACCTACAACCAAGATTATTCTATCCAGAAAAGCTATCATTTAGAACTAAAAGACAGACAGAAAACTTCCCAGAAAAGAAAAAGCTAAATCAATATTACAAAGAATGTTGGAGGGACTTCTTTATGACAAAAAAAGATAAAAAATATGAATAATAAAATGGCAATAACTACATATCAATCAACAATGACAGATTAAATGCTCCAATCAAAATACATAGAGTGACATAATGAATAAGAAAACAAGACACACACATATGCTTCCTACAAGGGACTCTCTTCAGATCAAAAGATACACAGACTGAAAGTAAATGATGGAAAAAGGTATTTCATAAAAATGGAAACAAATAAATAAACAGAAACCTGGGGTAGCAATACTTATACAAGACAAAATAGACTTTAAAACAAAGGCTATAACAAGAGACAAAGAAGGATCTAATAATCTTACCTCTGGGTATTTATGCAAAGAACCTGAAAATGCTACATCGAGTGGATGTGTGCATCTATGTTTATTACAGCATTATTTACAATAGCCAAGATGTGAAGGCAACCTGGGTGTCTCTGAATGGATGAATGGATAAAGAAGAGGTGGTACATATATACAATGGAATTACTCAGCTGTAAAAAAGAATGAAATCTTGCCATCTGCAACAACACGAATGGACCTAGAAGGCGTTGTGCTGAGTGTAGTGTCAGACAGAGAAAGACATATGTCATATTGATTTCACTTATAAGTGGAATCTAAAGAACAAAGTAAACAAAATGACACAGAAACAAACTCATGGATACAGAAAACATTTTTATTGTTGCCAGGTGGAAGGGGGTTAAGGGTGGGTGAAAAGGGGGAAGAGATTAAGAAGTAAAAATTGCTACAGAGCAGCCATGGGCATGTAGAATATGGCATAAGAAATATGGTCACTAACATTGCAATAACTATGGGTGGTGTCAGATGGGTACTAGATTTATTGGGGTGATATATGTGAGCAGGATTTTGGCAGGGTGAGAAAGGTGAAGGAATTAAGAAGTACAAATTGGCAGTTACAAAATAGCGATGGGAGTTAAAGTAAAGCATAGGGAATATAGTCAATAATATGGTAATAACAATGTACAGTGCCATGTGGGTACTAGACAAGTCAGGGTAATTACTATATAAATATCTAATCACTATGCTGTACACCTGAAATTAATATAAAATAATATTAAATGTCAACTGTAATTGAAAAATTTTTAAAGTGCAGGAAAAGGTGACGGGGTAAAGGTGAGGTCCAAATTTCCAGGTATAAAACAAATAAGTCATGGGGATGTAATGTACAGCATAGGGAATGTAGTCAATAATATTGTGATAGCATGGTACAGTGTCAGATGGTTGCTAGACTTATCATAGTGATCACTTATTTAGGTACATAAATGTTGAATAACTATATACCTGAAACTAATATAATATTGTATGTATTTAATAAAAATCTGAAAAATAAGAAATGAGAAAATCACAACCTCTTTTCACTTTATAGTTATTATCCAATTGTATTAGACACACTTGAGAGGCAATATAGATTATTGGTTAACAGTATAAGCTTTCTTTGAGGTCAGAGAAACCTCAGTTTTCCTGTTACTCTGAATCCTGTGTTATCTTGGCTTAACCACTAACTTCTATGACACTCAATTTTCTCATCTAACTATGTAGGTAGCAGTACTTACCTCATAATGTTCTTTGAAAGATTAAATAAAGTGATATATAATAATCACTAACTCTAAGCCACTATTTATTGAGAGCTTACTCTGTACCAAGCTCATAGCTAAGTGGTACATTATCTCTTTTAATCTTAACAGTGGTATTCCCTTTACCATTTTATACAGAACACTGAAGAAGCAAATTTGAGAGAGAATGATCTTCAATTCCACGACATGTTGAGTATGAAGTATCAGGAGGCCATAGAAGGAGAAAACATGGTCTCTACCTTGGTCCCCACATCTCTGAATAATGTCCCCAATCTTTCTGACTACAGGCATTCTAGAATTTTAGACTTTTCCCAACTGTCAATAACTGCATCAAGAAAGGAGTCTACATTCTAGATATAGCCTTACAATATTGCATGTAATGGCTCAAGGCCTTTATCTAAGCTTGAATCGTCTATTCAAGCAGCTATGTTATATAAGCAGTGCATGTTGTCATCTAAGACCTCTATTTTTCCCCCTTATGAGTAGATTTTAATCCAGGTTATCCTGATATCCTTTTTGGATTTTTGATGCTTCTGAATCTTTATTGTTATCAGAATTCATCTTATGGGAATTCTCTTTTTAGCTCATCACATTAGATTTTCATTTTCATTTGGGCATTTTTCACATTAGCTCTCCCTCTCAACTTTTGTACAACCACTATGTTGTAAGGAATCTTTCTTCATGATGAACTTCAAACAGAACAAAACAAAGCAAAACTAAACAATGACAATAACAACAACAACAACCTCTTAGTTCTTTATTTAAAGACATGGAGAAGCATTTCTAATGTTACCTGGAGTTTAGCAATTGACATTTTAAGATGTCATACAATTTCTTACTTTATCCAGTATAGAACAACTGATATACTGTCTACATCAACCTGTAGCATGAAACATTTGTACTTCTGTCTATCCAATGCTATGAAATAAAGGGTACAACAGACAAAATATTATGTATTTATAAGAGACAATATAAGTAATTATCAAATATATGTAGTTACATGGCAGCAAGTCAGCATCAGGTACTGCCTTATGAAAGTTTAACTATGTGTACAAAGTCATATTCAGTGTCTGTAGCTAGAAATTGCTAATCAAAAGCAGATTTTGCTGTCAGGTTTGTAAATCATTCCTGTGCAAGTTGAATCTCATGTAATTAATTGTTCTACTTTGCATGTGGCAATATTTTCTTATGATAGTAAATACACACACCTTTGTTTCCTGTACTTTGACAACACATGAAGCAAGAAGATATATAAACAAGTGAGAAAAAGTTTTTATTTATCAAAAATCTTCACATAAAATTTGAACAGCTAATAGCTGTTTATATGGAATGAATAATTTCTGACTTCTGTAGGATCACAAAATACTATTATATAAGGACTACATTTTATTTAAATTATTCATTATTAAAATCATTTAAAATATTTAACATCATAACTCACTAGATATTGAGACATAAAGTTATGAGTGGGTTATAAACATTTATTTATTGGTTGCAAAATTTAATTAGTAAAGTTATATATAGAACATGAAATGTTCTTCTTTAAACTTAGACCAAAAACAAATCCTTAGGAGTTTGTCTATAAACTATGAATCTTAGAGAATATTCACTGTCAAGGACTATCGTGGGTTACATTTTTCTTAGAAATTTACACAGACTTCTAAATGTTTTACTGGCTCATTCTGTAACAATTGATGGAAAACAGACTCTGACATCTTTTGTGACTTTTGTGGTTTTCTTCTCCTAAAAGTCATTATTTGTGACACTTTTCTAGGATCATTTTTGTAAGAATACATCATGGGCCAGATTCTTCCCACTTTCTCAATGGATAATAGCAGGGTTGTATTCTTCTAGGTTTGACCCAGAACTCTACAGCTTTTAACTCTGGGACCTTTAACTCATTATTTAAATTATCTGGACCTTACTTTCCTAATCTGTAAACTGAGAATTGAAATGGTTTGAAAATATGAACATTTCAAGAAACATGGTGGCATGAGGGTGCTGCCCTTGACATCTCGTCTTGAAGTTACAACACCTTAAACAGCTATAATTCAACAAAGGATTCCCTACACACACACACACACACACACACACACACACAAAACATCTGAAAGATCCACACATCGAAAGAGCTGAAGGTGTATGAATCAGGGTGAACAGGGGAAGAGGAAAGGGAGAAGTACAGAGAAAGGGGCAGTAGGATGCAGCCCAGAGCTCACTGCAGTCCTGGGAGAGGGGAGAGTTGAGACTTCAGGTGCACTATCTATAGTCCCAGTAATCCTGCCTGAGGGATCAGCATATAATACAGCTGAACACAGTGATTGTAGCAGAGGCCTTGGGGCAAAGACCTAATACAGAAATGCAACAACCATGGTCTAACACCTCCCTGCCAGGCAGAATACCAAGCTATGGAGCCTGGCCACCTCTCCACAACATCTCAGAGCTCACTTTCCCACACCATCCCACTGTTTGCAGTAGGCCCTAGAAAAAAAAAACAGTAGCAATGTCAGATTAAAGAACATAATATCTACAGCCCTGAGACCTGGAGAGACAATTCCTGAGTGGCAGATGCATAATGTGGCTAATTCCAGTGACAATGGAGGAGATATAGGGGCAAGGCAGCTGTGATCTGGCAGTCACCATTACTTGGAAGAGAACAAAGCAACAAACATACCAGCTGCCTCTCCCAGTCCACCCTACGCCCGCTTTTTGTGGCTGATCCCAGTAGGAGCACCCAGGGCGGCTGAGGCACACAGCTCTGCATATGGCTGCAGGGGCAGCACTGGATTTCAAGGGCTCAGAAACCCACCAACCACCACAACTCTCATGGGGGTGCTGTCCTGATGCTGAGGCAAACTGATCACAAAGGAGAAGACCACTTCCCCAGGAAATCTTCCACCATGCAAGAAGACAGAACAGTGAAGAGAAAATAAAATGCTCCAGCACTACCTACTGGAAAGCAAAAGAAAGATCACCTCACATCAACCTGCTTCAGAATTTACTCCCATAGGTGCCCAGGAAGAGAAATAATCCATTAATTGCCATGAATAACCAAGGAAACAAGTTAGCTCAGAAAGAAAAAAAATCTTCAGAAAATAAACTTAAAGGTATGGAAATATCTGACTTAAATGACAAAAAATTCAAGGTTGCAGTTCTGAAGAAACTCATCTAATAGGCAGCTTAATGAACTCAGAAGTAAATTCATTGAACAAAATGCATATTTTACTAAACACTGAAATTTTTTAAAAAAAGAACCAAATAGAAATTCTGGAGCTGAAGAACGTAATGAAAGAGGTGAAGAATGAAATAGTGAGCTTGGGAAATAGAGCTGACCAAATAGAGGAAAGAATTCTTGATATCAAAGATAGAAATCTGAAAATGATGCAGATGAAAAATGAGTTAGACTTCAGAATTAAAAGAAATGAAAGAACTCTACAAGAACTATCTGACTCCACCAGAAAGAGCAATATAAGAATGATAGGTATACCAGAAGGAGAAGAGAGGGAGAAGGGCACAGAGAGTTTATTCAGAGTCAATAAGAACTTCCCAAAATTATGTAAAAAACTGTATCCACAAATCCAAGAAGCAAACAGATCACCTAATTATCTCAACCCTAACAGGCCTTCTCCAAGGCACATTATATTGAAGCACAATATATTATATATAATATATTAATAAAAATTAATGACAAAGAAGAATTCTCAATGCAGCCAGGGAAAGGAAGATGGCAACCTACAAAGGAAATTCCATTAAGTTATCATCAGACTTTTCAGCAGAAAGTCTACAAGCCTGGAGGGAATGGAATCAAATATTCAAACTACTGAAAGAGAGAAATTACCAGCCAAAAATAGTATATCTTGCAAACTTATCCTTTAGATAGGAAGGAGGAATAAAGACCTTTTCAGATATACAAAAACTGAAGAAATTTTCTACCACAAGTTCTGCATTATAGGAAATACTGAAGAAGGCAACTTGACCTGAAAGAAAAAGACAAAAGTTTACAAAACCATGAACAAGATTACTAACAGATAGACAGAAGCAGAAAATGGCAACCGCTACATAGAATATAGCATTATACACTTAAACATAACATAAAGGCTAAAGAAGATAAAAACATTTTAAAAAGAGAGAGAATAAAAAGACAATTTGCTACTGCAACTGAAAAAAACTCATAGCATCAATGGGGATAATTTGTGACAACAAAAACATAAAAGGGGATGAAATAAAGGTATGAATTTCCAAAGAGGAATGGAGATAAAAAGATGCATGCTGAAGAAAAAGGACTACTGTATATATGAAATTTTATTTTACATAAACATAATGGTTACCACTTAAAAAAAATCCAAAACTGGGACACATAACATTTAAAAGAGGAAACAGAGAAAAAAACCATAGAATACCACCAAACTAAAATAACAGACAGAAACACAAAGGCAAAGAAACTATGGCGACACTGAGCTACCAGAAAACAAAAGATAAAATGGCTGTAGGATATCCTCCTATATCAATAATCACCCTAAATGTAAGTGAACTGAACTCACCAAAAAAGGCAAAGAGTAGCAGATTGAATTAAAAAACAAAATCCAACCATATGCTGCCTCCAAGAGATGCATATCATTTCAAGGACAAATATAGACTCAAAGTGAAAGGGTGGAAAACAATACTCCAAGCAAATGGCATCCAGAGCAAAGCAGGTGTATTCATACTTACATCTGACAAAACAGACTACAGGATAGAAAAAGTATAAGAGACCAAGGTAGACATTTCATAATGATAAAGGGTACAATACAACAGGAGGACATAATATTTATCAGTATATATACTACCAATTAGAGAGCACCAAAATATATAAAGCATCTACTAACAGAACTCAAGAATGAAACTAACAAAAACACAATTATAGTAGGGGAACTCAATATGCCATTGACAGCTATGGATAAATCATCCAAACAGGAAAGCAATACGGAAATATCAGCCTTACATGACACATTAGACCAAAAAGACATAGTTGACATGTACAGAGCATTTCATCATAGAATACCAGACTTATATTTTTTTCTAGTGCAAATGGAACATCCTCATGGATAAACCATACGTTGGAACACAAAACTAGCTCCAGCAAATTTAAGAAGATTGAAATCATAGCAAACATATTCTCCAACCACAATGCTTGAAATTGGAGATGAACTACAGAAAGAAAGTGAAAAAAAAATACATGGAGAATAAACAACATGCTATTGAAGAATAATTGGGTCAAAGAAGAAATAAAAGATGAAAAATACATAGAAACAGTTGAGAATAAAATACATCATATCCAAATTATTGGAATGCAGTAAAAGCAGTATTAAGAGGGAAATTTATATCATTACAGGACTATCTCAAGAAACAAGAAAAATCCCAACCTAACATTATATCTTAAAGAACTAGAAAAAGAACAAATGAAACCCAGTCAGTAGAAGGAAGGAAGTAATAAAAATTAGAGCAGAATGAAATGAAATAGAAAACAAAAGGATGATAGAAAAAATTAATGCAACAAAGGGCTTGTTCTTTGACAAGATTAATAAAATTGACAAACCCTTTCCTCACTAAGGAAAAAAGAGATAAGACACAAATAAACAAAATCAGAAATGAAAGAGAAGTTATGACAGATACCACAGAAATATAAAGGATTAGGTGAGAATACTATGAAGGTATATATGCCACCAAGTTCAATAACCTAAAAGAAATGGACGAGTTCTTAGAAATATATAACCTTCCTAGACTGAATCACAAAGAACCAAAAAATCTAAATAGACTGATCAACAGTAAGAAAATTAAAACAATCATATAAAACCTCCCCAAAAGCAAAAGTCCAGAACCAGATGGCTTTACTAATAAATTCTACCAAACATTCAAAGGTGATTTAATCCCCATCCTCCTCAATTTCTTCCAAAAAATTGAAGGGACAATACTTCCTAGTAATTCATTTTATGAGGCCAACAATACACTGGTGCCAAAAACCTAGTAAAGCTCACTCACACACACACACACACACACACACACACACACACACACACACAAAAAAAAAAAANACCAGAAAAACAAAAAACAAAACCAAAAAAACACTATAGACCAATATTTCCAATGAATACAGACACAAAAATCTTAAATAATAGCAAATCGACTACAACAAACAACACATTTAAAAGATTATACACCACGATCAAGTGGGTTCATTCCAGGGGTGCAAGGATGGTTTATACACAAATTGATCAATGTGATACTCCACATAAACAAAATAAAAGATGAAAATCACATGATTGTATCAAGATGCAGGAAAAGCATTTGAAAGACACAACATCCATTATGATTAAAACACTTAATAAAATGGGTACAGAAGGAAACTACCTCAACATAATACAGGCAATATATAACAAACCCTCAGCTAATATCATACTTAAGGGTGAAAAATGAAAACTTTTCCTCTAAAATCAGAAACAAGACAAGGATGTCCCCTGTCACCTTTGTTATTCAACATAGTATTGGAAGTCCTAGCCAAAGCAATTAGGCAAGAGAAAGAAATAAAAGACATCCAAATTGGGAATGAAGAAGTTAAATTGTCACTTTTGGCAGGTGACATGATTGTTGATATAAAAAATTCTAAAGACTCTACTTAAAACTATTAGAAACAATAGACAAATACAGTAAAATTGCAGGATACAAAATCAATCTACAAAAATCCATTGCATTTTTACATACTAACAATAAAATATCAGAAAAATAAATGAAAAAAAATATTCCTTTTGCAATGCAACAAAAAGAATAAAATACCTAGTAATAAACTTAACAGATGTGAAGGACCTATACACTGAAAACTATAAGGCATTATTTTTTTTAATTGAAAAAGACATAATGAAGTGGAAAGATATTTCATGTTCATAAATTGGAAGATTCAACATAATTTAAATGGTCGTATTACCCAAAGAAACATACCTATTTAATGCAATCCCCATCTAAATCTGAATGGTATTTTTTTAAAGAAATAAAATGAAACAAAACAAAAAATCAGATTTGTATGGAATCACTAAATACCCAGAATAGCAAAAGCAATTCTAAGAAAACAGAACAAGGCTGGTGGTATCACACTCCCTGTCTTCAAATTGTACTACAAAGTGACAATAATCAAAACAGCAAGATATTGGCAGAAAAACAGACACACAAACCAATGAATAGATTTGAGAACCCAGAAACAAACCCACATAAATATGCACAGGTAATTTTTGACAAAGGAACCAAAAACATACAATGGAGAAAAGAAAGCCTCTTCAATAAATGGTGCTGTCAATACGAGTATTGGAAAGCCATGTGCAAAAGAATGAAACTACATTGCTATCTGTCACCAAATACCAAAATTAACTCAAAATAAATCAAAGACCTAAATATAAGACCTGAAACAATAAATTGCATAGAAGAAAGCATTGGTACTAAACATATGAACCTCAGTCTCAGAGAGAATTTTATGAATTTCACCTCAAAGGCAAGGGAAGTAAAAGCAAAAATAAATGAATGGACTCCATCAAAGTTAAAAGCTTCTGTACACCAAAAGAAACCATCAGCAAAACAAAGATGACCAATGGAATGGAAGAAGATATTTGCAAACAGCACCGCCAATAAGGAGCTATTATCCAAAATACATAAAGAACTTGTAAAACTCAACTGCAAAAAAACAAGCAATCCAAATAAAAAATGGGAGGAGAATCTGAACAGACACTTCTCCCAGGAGAACATAGAAATGGCTAACAGATATATGAAAAAAAAATGTTCAATTTCACTAGCTATTAGATAAATACAAGTCAAAACCACAATGAGATACCACCTCACACCTGTTAGAATGGCTATCCTCTACAAGACAAGTAATAATAAGTGTTGCAGAGGTTGTGGAGACAGAAAACCCCCATACACTGCTAGTGGGAAGTAAATTGGTTCAGCTACTATGGAAAACAGTAAGGGGGTTCCTCAAAAATTAAGAAAAGAATTATCATACAATCCAGCAATCCCTCTTCTGTGTATTTACCCAAAAAATCTAAAGACATTTATCCCCTCTGTTCATTGCAGAATTATTCATGGTGGCCAAGACATAAAAACAACCAAAGTGTCCTTCGATAGATGATTGGATAAAGATGTGGTACATATATACAATGGAATATAACTGTGCCATAAGAAAAGATGAAATACTGCCATTTGTGACAACATGGATGAATCTTGAGATTATCATGCTAAGCGAAATAAGTCACAGAAAAAGTTGAGAACCATATGAATTCACTCATATGTGGGATATAAAACTGAAAGCAACAAATGAACAAACAAAAACTCATAGGCCCAGACAATAGCTCATTGGTTACCAGAGGGTAAGTGGGGAGAGGGGATAGTAGATGAGGGGAAAGGGGGTCAAATACTATATGGTGATAAAAGAACTGTCTCTGGGTGGTGAACACACAATGTGATGTATAGATGATGTATTCCAGAAGTGTACACTTGAAACCTTACTAATCATTGTCACCCCAATAAATTAAATAAAACAAACTGAAAACAACAAATGAGCAAGACAAACAAACAAATAAACAAAAATCATTGACACAGGCAAATGTTTAGTGGTTACCAGTAGGTAATGAGGGCTAGTAGAAGAAGAAAAAGGGGGTCAAATGTATGGTGATGGAAAGAGAATTGACTCTGCGTGGCAAATACACAATGCAAAATATAGATGATATATTTTAGAAATGTATGTACACTTCAAACTTATATAATTTTGCTAACAAATATCACACCAATAAATTTAATATATAAGTAAATAGGAACATTAACAATGTTTTAATAAGAAAAGTCAACTCCTTTTTCTTTTTTCTTTATGAAATTGTAAAATTAAGTCTAAGAACTTTACTTTCTGTCATGGTTTCAGTTTTAGTTCTTGGTTTTGAAGAAAGGGCAACTATCTTTTTTAGTTGGTAATTACTCATGTTGTCGATTTGCCTGTCAACTGTGAAAGAACCAGAAAAAAAGCTTTTGCAGGAAAAATAAAATAAGAAGGGGAAAGGGAGGATGTAACAGAGGACTAAAAAGAAAGAAGAATTACTTAAATTTTTAAAAAGCTCTTGGAGGTTAGAATCTGATTCTAAGGCCAAATGCCTTAAAAAAAATGGAGATCATCTACCCAGGAAGACCCAGGTATGCAAACTCATGGATGGATAACTGGGGGTGGCACTGTTCACATACAGCAGTGGGTCATGTGGGAGATGGGCCATTACCCTCATTACTGATTGCCCAGCCAAAACTGAAGAACTGAAGAAGAACCTGTAAGTTATCTTTCCTTGAAAGCCACAAGAACAGTATGTCACCTATAAATACCCAATAGGCATGATGCCTATGTATGAAAAACGGCTTGGCAGATTTCACATGGTTGGCCCAGTGATAACCCATAAATACACCTCTTAACTCCTTAGGGAACCTGTAAGCCTCTCAAGTGGTAATGAGATTTAACATCAATTAGGGTGGAGCTGGAGAAGTTACACCTATCTGTGCTTACAGGGGAGGTGGAGTGAAGTTAAACTGAATAAACCCAAGATTCTCATGCTGGATCAGTGATTACATATTGAATATTAATTTCTATTTCATTAGGTTCTTAAGTGAAATGACTTATATGAAGTTCTTGGTATTGTGATGATTCAACATGGTAGCTATTTTTATTATTATCAGAGCTCCAGGCCTCCTTGTGTTATCAGGGTATTAGGAAATGTGAACAGAAATAAGAAAAGGGGGTGAATAACAGGGTATACCCTGCAACCTGGTATGAGTTAGCCTTGATCATCAGGAGCTGACAGCATATACAAGACAGAGCATGAGGTTATTGCAAGAAAAGCTGCCTCAGAATTTTACACTTTTGATCTGGAAATAACTTTGACATCATCCAATTCAACCTGAACCTCTAGCTACAGAGGTGTATCCACTGATGAGAGGTTAAATGTCCAAAGATGTGTTTTCAATAAATAATTACCTCGAATAAGGTACATGATATACACGTCTGTCTTTCACTAGCCTAGGCCTGAGGACTTTACTCTTCAGAATTAATTCCACTGCCAAGTTGAAAAACAAATCAAAACATGTTAATCAAGATCCTTTTGAAATGCAAGTGAACCACCACTCAAATGAAGTAGAAAGTTTACTGGCTGACCTAACTGAAATGGCTAAAATAGAAGAGCTTCATGAAAGAAAGAATTCAGATACTCAAGCATTATCATCAGGACTCAGTTTCTCTCTATTAGTTTCATTTTCTTTGGGTTGGCTTCCTTGGGATAGGTTCTCTCCTTTGAGTTAAGTCAATGTAACATCCCTTGTTGAAGAATGACTTTTTTCTCACAACAGTTAGATCCCAAGTTCCAAGATTGAGTGTCCTTGCCTATTTTGTTCTTTGTGCTTCATCTCTCAGTCAAGCACTATGACGAAAAAAGTGGTCTATGTTGACTGCCCTGGCCTGGGTTACGTGGCCACCCCTGGAAATAAAAGAGTAGTCCAAATTGAGATGCTATAGGAGAAAAATAAATAAATTCATGGAATTAAAATCAACAGATGCCTACTAAAACTACTTTTATAAGAATACATAAAATGTTAGGATGGACAAACCCAAATATAAATTTAAAGTTTTTCAAGATACACTATTGTTTTCAAAGCATAAGCAACTGTCCAACTCTTAAAACACTTCTGCAGAATGAAAAAGGTCAGAGTTCAGGATACTCTTGTTTCTTATCTATCTTTAAAGACTTACCAATACTAAAACAAGTACTTACAGTTAAATTGTGGTTCCTTTACCATCTTAATGATCACTTTTATGCAATCAGATTGGTCACTCAATCGATCTTATTCAGTTAGAAAGACAACCTGAAACACCAAATTGACCTTTTCAGTCTAGGATTTTCCAGAGCCCTAGACCATGTCTCCTTCATTCTTCTCATTTACAATTTTCTCATTCATTTTTTTTCTGCTTTCTTCTTTTCTACTCTTCTCATATATACCCCCACTCATTTGTATGTTTTCACATGAGATGCTTGAATTCAACTTAAAGTTCTCCTTTATTTTCTCTGAGTCAAATAAAGATCTTGATTAAATTCTGCTCTACTCCGTTTATTCAGCAAATATTTGAGCCCTGGGCACTATCTTGGGCACTTGGGTCAAAGCCATAAGCAAGTCAAATAAGATTCCTGTTCTCATGAAATTCACCATCTGGTGGAAAAGAGACAAATGTACCCCACCTACTTCTGCTTCTTTGACTGCTGCTATCCACTATGACCTATGGTCATCATAAATTGTGGGTAGTTTTCAAAGCACATGATCTGGTTTAATCTTCCCAACTCATTGTGGGAGGTAGAGCAAGTTCCGCTAACCCCATTTTACAGAAATCACTGAACAGAGAGATAAAGTGAGATCAATAACTTAATTATCCAATAAATATCCACCTATAATATGCTACATATTATGCCAGATATATGCCAATAAGTACCTACCTATAATGTGTTTTTAGAACAAAAATGTTGACCTGGGCATTATTTTCATGAGTCTAGTGAATGACATCAATAAATAAAATGGCAACTAAAAAACATATGAAGTCAACAACAAATTAATGGTGGACCTAAAATAGTTTTCAGCATGTCTGATTTGAGTCTGCTATCCTCACATATACTATGACTGCTCCCCATAAATGATCACTTGGTCAAAACCCCTACAATGATAAGGCACCACCAACAAAAGCTGTCCTCATATCAATGCTTGCTACATAGGACTGGCTTGAAAAAGAATTCTATAATTCCCAATTGAGACAATGCCGCTACTTCACAAGGAACTCCACTGATGCCACCTCTTAAAACCACCTCTACTGATCAACATTGTATTGAATGTCTTCATGAATGCAATGTAATCAGATAAGATGGATAGAGTAGAATAGGATAAGATAAGATAGGAAAATGGCTATCCTATCTTATCTTGAGATATCTCAAGCAGTTTGGCTACAGAGACAAAGCTCCTAACTGTTCTGCTCTGCTACCTCTCAAAGAAGAAGGCCTTAATAAAGAAAAAGTACAACATCATTAAAACAAGTTCATGAACTTAGTGTCCAACCTCATGTATATATATTTATGTGTATATATTTACATATTACATATAAATACCATTTTTCTAGAAAATAGAAAGTATTTTCTAGAAATATGAAAACATGACCTCCCTAATTCAGGAAAGTATGGAAAGGAAAATGGGAATACGGAAAGATAAAAGGAAAGATCAATATTATGTGTTATGTTTTGTTTCTTTTACATTAAAAAATATGAAAAACGACAAAAAGTAAATTTTTATCAATGTGAACTTTCCTGTTTGTTATGTAACTTTCTATATTTTACATTTTCTCTACACCTTCAATGATACCCTATTCACAGGAGCTGCTCAATCAATATTTAAGTGAAAAATGACTATTTGGACAACCATTACAATAAGGCAACAATAGAATCTCCAAAGAAAGAAATCACTAACATACACGTCTGAGCAATGTTTTCCTTAGCAATTTCTTGCCTTGAATTATTTTATTCATTACATTTAATAGATATTCGCTAAATGCCTATCATGCACTAATGCTACTCAAAGAGAAGCAGAGAAACTGGGTCCATATCCCAGGCCCACAGAATCTGCATTTTATCACAATATCTGGTGATACATATTCAATGTAAAGCTTAAGAAGCATAGATACAGAGTCTATGTGCACCCATAGCAAGAACTAATGTTGATCTTTTTAATGGGTGGGCTGCCTGAGTTCAAATTCTGACTCTCCCTGTTAACCATTGGAACTTTTAGCAAGTAATTTGGCTTCTCTGAGTCTCAGTTTTGTCATCTACAAATGGGAATGTAAGCACCTACCTCACAGGGTCATTGTAAGAGTTAAAATATTGTCTGCTGAGAAATGCTTATTACAGCCACGAGACCTGGCTAATTTTTGTACTAATGTTAAAATCTAAAAGACATAAAAATTAGCCAAATAAAGAAATGAAAGCAAGAAGGGAGAGGAGCTTTGCCATTAGTAGAAGAGATTGAAGCAGAAGAAAAGGAGAGGTACAACAGTGAGAAAACAGGACAGGGAGGAGGAAGTAAAAAAAAAAATGCCACACAATAAATCTGAAATAGATTTACAGCTATATTCTAAATCCACTTCTGCTCTAGAACTTAATGCAACTGGATTTTTCTTCTTCATTCCTTAAAAACAAATTTTTATTGGTTGTGTTGGTTTGTTTTCATGCTCGTATTTCATGTTTTATTTTTAAATGGTTCAACTGGAAAAATCAATGCATGTGTATAGTGCAGGTATTTTGCTCATGTTGAAGTATTCTGTCTACTTCTTTTAAACACCAGACATATAATTGCAGTACTACGAAGCCCTATACCCTTCTCTAGGACCTGTCTCCCCTCCCTGCATTTCACAGTGTTCTGTTGACAGTATTCTGGTTCCCACCAGGGTTTGAGCCACACGGTCCCTCACCTGGACGATCTCCCACTCTTACATTGCTGCAGTCCCCACTATACAAAGTGGCAAGACAGAGATTTTAAAAATAGGAATTCTGATGCTATCACATTGCTTAAAACCCTGAAATACTTCCCCCCTGCATTTCAGGTAAAGGTAAAAATCTTGCCCCATAAAGGTTGGACCTTTATGAGCTCAGGTTTTGAGTCTCATACTACACAGTTTTCCCTCTCACTCACTCTCTCTGGCCATAGTATCCTTTCAGTCTTTCCAACACACCAGGACCCCTCTGGCCCAGATCACCTTCACACAGCCAACTTTCTGCTAAAGTTGTCCATTCCTGGTGTGGCCTACAGCAGTTCAACTCACTTCCCAGCACCCACTCCAAGGACAGTGTCATCAGGGAAGCGTCCCCAACACACGCCTGGTCTCCTTGAGGCCAGGGTATTTGCCTCAGTGCTCTCAGAGAGCTATCTTGCTTTCATTTGGAATGTTACCTTAGTTGGGGGACTTAAATCCTACTGTCCATTGTGTCTGCTGATCTGCACTTATGGGTAACTGTTCCCTTTTGTGTGTTTTCTGTGAGAAATTCCCCCCTCTTGCTTCACAAATAAGACAAGCAGAACTTTAGCACACATTCCCCAATTTTGTTTACAATGTTTTGGGGTTTTTTTCCCCCTGGCCTCTGAGAACTTCCCTGACTTTCGAAGGGGTTCAGCCCCACATTTGAAATATTTTTTATATATTTCATCCAATGTTTTGGGTATTCTGAAACTGGAGAATTTCTCGTACATAATATTACAATAAATGTAATTATTCTACCTTAGAATGTAAATGTGTATTTATTCTATTATTTAAGAAAACTTGTCCATTTCACTACATTTTAATCTCCATGAGAGAAGGCCTATTTGTTTGACTCATCAGCATTTTCAGTTTTCTAAAGAGTGCCTAACACAGAGTAGGTACTCAAAAAACATCTGTTGAATGAATGAACAAGTCAGAGCTGAAGGGCTGAGGATTTCCTTGGAGCATCTTGCTGAATAGCAGGCTGGTAAAATTTAAC
The DNA here is from genome assembly GCF_001890085.2 of Hipposideros armiger. Classification (NCBI taxonomy): domain Eukaryota; kingdom Metazoa; phylum Chordata; class Mammalia; order Chiroptera; family Hipposideridae; genus Hipposideros; species Hipposideros armiger. The sequence goes on along the minus strand of NW_017731684.1, from coordinate 113,071 downwards.
CAAAGGCGATATGACAAATTCCAAGATGTTCAACATTCTCCTAGGCACTTGCAGATGAAAGCCTCAGAGTCTTTGATCACCAGAAAATGTGGCTTTCCCACTAGTCTAATGTCATTAATCTTTAATGCATTTTTCACTCCATCCACCATATACTTAAGTTTCCATATTCTTCATTAATTCTGATATCAGCAGTCTGAATTCCTCTGAGGCCCAAGGCACTAGAGCTCTCCTTTCAAAATACCAAAGGCACATTTTTTAAAAGACAGGCATAATTTTTGCCCACAAGATTTTGTGTAACAATATTACCAATTAGCCTCTTCTACCGTCCAAATAAATTTCCTACTAGTCATCACTTTAAGGGATTAATTGATCATGCAAATAATGAAAGGCATAAAATTCAGTTGGCAGAGACTTAGTCAAGGCCTTTTTAAGTATTCCTTATTGGAAGCAAACTCCTCTATATTTTAATTATACTGTATCATGTGAATAAAACAGAGTGCACTTAAGTTTTTTTGTCAATAGGATCATCCTCAATTTATTTGTTCTTTGCCATCTGGGATTGGCCAGACTTTCTTCAGAGGTTTTACAAAGGAGGCAGGGTTTTGGAAGGCAAATGTTAGAACTCCAGCTAATTTTCCATAACCTTCCTTGTACTTTGCAAAGTTCAACGATAGCAGAATTCCCCCTGACTTATCCGAGGTATGGATAGAGTCAGAATATTGGTAATGAGAGGTTAATTAAATATCCTTTAAGTCCAATGAAAGGTTGGGAAAGTGAATAAGGCAAAGTCTATTAGGCATGGTCCCAGCAGGAAAAAGTAAATAGCACAGTCAAATAGAATGAGGAGGAGTTTTAATAAAGGAATTGTTTACAAAGAGTTTAAGGAAACCATGAAAGCTGTAACAGTGCCCTGATGTTAGTGCCAACAGAGCTATTCCCGCCCCTTGGCTGGAAGGACCAAGAAGAAAGAACAGTTATCAGAACTTGGGGGGAAAAAAGACATATGGAGAGGGCCACCTTCCAAGGAGCTGTGATCCTTGGTCAAAGTGACAGCCAGTCCAAAGTGATCCCTTAAGGAGGGAGCCAAGAGAATCAAATGCCCTAGCCTCCCTGTCCTTCACGCCTCCTATGTCCTGCCAGGGCTTCCCATTGGCTGCTCTCAATAGGAAGTCAGAAAGCAAGAGTTACTTTACATAGTCTATAGAGCTTGACTGCCTGAGAATACAGCATGGAAAAAAAAGGGTTGATGTACATCTGGAGACTAGGACAGAAGCTATCCAATGCAGCAAAGATCAAATGCATTTAGGGAAGTCTCATGAAAACACAGAATCCAGGAAAATACCCACTCTACCAAGTCAAAATTCACAGCAGTATGATCCCAGGCACATGAATTTTAGGAAAACTGCACAATTATGATGCATACTTTTGATTAAGAATAGCAGGCATTTTTATTTCAAATCCTTAATTTCAACCTTTATTTTATAGCTCTTTCTTACCGAGAAAAATTAAAAATATTGGTGCTGAAAATTTGTTTTTGTACCACTAATGTCAATTTGCATTGATCATCCAAAGGGAGAGAGATATTTAGGAACCTAGGCTTTTAACTGAGTAGATATCCACCGTGTGCATTTTAGCATTGCTGTGTCAGTGGTTAAACTATTTAACCACTTATTGATTGGTAAATAGCCCCTGTTCTAAGCTCCCAAGTATGCAACCTCTTCCAGCTTCCCAAAAATTTTTCAATCCAACAACTAACACACTGACACTTAGGCAGACTAAAACCCCAGCATCCAGTCTAATTATGGCAGACCCTTATAAAACTACTGCATAAAGAAAGGTACATTTTAAGACCTCTATATTTACCTGAATTGGTTAAATTCTAGGTTTCTAATATTCCAGAAAGTGTCAGTCTCATAAGTGCTTTAGCAATTCATTTTTTAAAAGCTCTTGATTTCTCTTTGTGCTAGATTTTGTTTACATGTTTAATAACATGATCAGTATCAAAGTAACTCAAGTCTCAGGAAATCCAGTTGTAACAAGAAAGCACTTTCTCGGGAGATGGACGGTTTAATCACATGATTTTGGATCCTCCCAAGTATTTTTCCTCCCATCAGATTTGATCTTCAACCCCCAACACATCTGGGAAAATGTCCTCATGGGATCTACTAATGTGCTGTTTAATAAAGACCACTATGGTGACAAAAATAAAATATAGTTCACTGACTCTCAAAAATTATAATAAGAGGAAAGATTTTTAAAAATCAGTGGGTTTGTTTTGTTTTGTTTTGTTTATAAAAACAAACATTGACTTTGTTCCCTATGTCACTGAACTTGTAGGAAAATGCATCACCATAAGTCCCTTTCATCTAATATAGGGCTCTAGAGTTCCCAAGACCTTTTGCCTCCTAATCTCAGGCAATTCATGCTACACCACATAGGAGCATGGTACTGCTGTACTTGCTTTTCAGAGAGGTTTGGGGATTTGTCTAAGGCAGTAGTTCTTAAGAATGGCTGCTAATTAGAAAGCAGAAACTTGGGGGTTTCAACAAGTTACTCAGGTGGTTCTTTTTCATGCTCAAGTTTAAAATGCTTTACACTCTGAACCAGGTTTTTTTTTAATTTGCCTGATGAAACTCACCTGGGATATTATTCTTCAACCATAGCTTCTAGCTGGTAAGATTGATAAATCTCTGAAAACCTTTTGCACAGAAATTCTGGCTCAGTGGGTCTCAGATCGTGTTATTAACTGCATTATGTCCCCCTCCAGATTCATATGTTGAAATCCTAACCTCTAATCCCTTAGAATGTGACTTTATTTGGAAATAAGTCCTTTAAAGGGGTCTTTAAGTTAAAATAATACTGTTAGGGCAAGTCTTAGTCCAATCTGATTGGTATTCTTAAAAAAAGTGGGTAATAGTACACACAGAGAGACACCAGAGGCGCGTAGGCTCAGAGCAGAAAGCCATGTGGAGAGGCAGCAAGAGGGAGGCCGTTTACCAGGTAAGGAGAGAGGCCTCCAAAGAAACCAAACCCTGCCAGTGCCTAGATTTTGGATTCCCAGAGTTTGTTATTTAAACCACCTGATCTGTGGTTTATGTTATGATAAAGTATCTTATTGTCAATCGGCACCACAGGTGATTCTTCTACTCTAGCAAGTTAGAGGAACTCTACCCTTCGCCCTTTCCACTCAAATGTGGTTCTCAAAACAGCAGCCTCCACATCACACTGCAACAAAATTCCCAGGTGACTTATGTGCATAATAAAGTTTGAGCAGCACTGCCATGCACTACAGCCTAGGGTAGTCATATTTATCTAATAAATATTTGCAATACTGTGTTGTGACATATTTTTTATATGAACATATGTAAGTAGATATTGTTATACAAAAATATATTTATTGTTCACTTCAAATTTACCTTGTATTTTGCCTGGTAACTGTACCCCAGCAGCCTCTCCCAGGGAGCAGCAGAGAGCTGATGGGCTCACCAGAAAGATGTCAGGATGGTAGAGTCAAAAGCTCAACTTTGGATGTTTCTAAAAGCATCTTTTAGGACTGTGTGTTTCTTATCCCCAAATTGAATAATGTAACAGCACTCAAAGGACTGACATTTCCATTAGTTGAAAGAATAGCAAATCTCAGTGATCTTGTCTCATCTTTAGGTACTGAAATTTCTTGCTGGAAACATCTGTATCAATCCTCACTCGTAAAGTTGACGGCTTGTTTTCTAGAAGGCATTCATGAGTTCAGAGCTCTTCATCACCCAATCAGCCTCAAAAACAAGGCGTGGTTATTTCTTGTGTTGTTGTCACATATCTCAATGTTAAAATGGCAGGTCACCTTGTTATTAATTTTTTAATCACAGGATGTTAGCACTGGAAACATTTTTGTAAATCTTTGAATTTAACCTCATGATATAATGATAGTAGTCAAAACAGTTACTAATCATAGTTATAAAACATCAGAATAATTTATAAACATTCCTTCAAACTCCCAGAAAAGTAGGTATGATGACTTCCTTTTCACAGAAATAAATATAGCTGATGTTAGCGCTTACTCACCAGGCACTGTGCTAAAGTACTTTGTTATATTTACTCGTTCTAGCCTCCCACTAATCCTTTAAAGTAAATATTATTTGCCCCATTTTACAGATAAGGCAAGTTATTTTCCCAAAGTTCATAGCCCTGATAAACAATTGAGCTGAGATTCAAACACAGGCAAAATATCTTAAGGCCCTCATTGCTAATTACTAGAATCACCTAACCTGATACAGGAGGCAACTCATAGTCAAGAATTTAATTCATTTCCCTAATGTCAAAACTGAAATTCGAACCCAAGCCTGTGCTTTTAAACACCATCTTTTATGTGAGCAAATTAGAAGCCTTAAATGGCTAAGGGACCAGACTCTGTTCTCACAATGACCAGTGAGTGAATCAGTACCAGAACTCTGCATTGACAAGCTCCCATCCAAGATTCACCCACTCTATCAACACGGGCAGGAGAAAACAAGGGCAGCAAGGTCACTTGGCAAACCATGGCTGCCGTGATTGACAGCTGGACCTCCAGTTGGTGATATTGTGTGAACATAGCAGATCTCGACCAGAAAAACAAATCAAGAGAGGACACATAGAAGTGTGTCATCAGTGTAAGGGCTCAGGACTAATATTTGCAGCATATTGGAATATATTAAACCATTTATTCACTCATTCAACAAGCATGCATTGAGTACTATTTGCCAAGCATTCATCCTCTCTCTATAGAGTCTATCTCAGTTACAATAGAGTGACAAAGAGTTCTTCATACATACTACTTTGACCAAATAATGGGAAATATTTCTTACACATCACCAAGTAAAAGTAACCTCTTACTCTAAGAATTTTTGAATTTCAAATCAATTTAAGTTCTACAGCACCATCTTTCACATGCATTAGCATATCTTGGCTCTGCTACTTACTAGCAAAGTGAACCTTGGGCAAGCTACTTAACTTCTCTGAGTCTCAGTTTCCTCATCTATAAAATATGGGTACAGGTAGAAAGAGTACCTACCTAGCTCAGAGGGTGGCTGTGAGAAGAGTTAGTCAATATGTGTAAAGTAGTTAAAAGGGTTTGTAAGGCACACGGTAATTGCTATAAAGTGTTACCTATTCCTGACAAGAAAACTGAGGTTCCCAGATAAGATTTACCCAAGTTTGGTCCCTGCACCACCTGAGTCAAAATTTTCCAGGGTGCCTGTTGAGAAAAGTAGATTTCTGAGCCCCATCTACTGAATCAGAATCTTAGGGGATCTCTGAAAATTACAAGTCCTGCCTGCCCTCTAGGTGTTTCTCATGTACATAAATATCTGAGAAGCCCTGTCTTGGAGGTTAAGAGACCTGCCTACTTCTCTGTGGCAGCATCTTTGCTGCCGGACAGTGTGTAAGACAGGCAGGTCCATCAGAAAGGACTCGGTCCTTGCACATATCAGAGTGCCAAATAGAATGGAATTTTAATTGGCTTTTCCAAGATAACAAGTTAACCTAGTAACAGGCAGAACCAAGATTTCAACACACAACTGTAACTGTTAAGGTCTGCTCTCAGCTTCCTACCAGCAGGAACAGAAACTTACCCAGGAGAGACTCACCTGCCCTCTGAAGATGAAGTGGAACGAAAACTCTCAAAACACCTTTTCTCATGTTGGTCGTCAGGCCAACTTTTCCATTAAACCAGAGTGTCATTTCTGGCACTAATTTACAGTGGTCCACCTTAACCTGAGGAAACTCTCTATGTACTGAAGAGCAGACCCCTGAATCCCTGCTGGAAGGGAGGGTCATCCCCAGTGACTTCCCAAAGCCAACCTTTACAATCAAGGGCATCTGTCTATTAATAGGGCCTCTCTTTGGAGCAGCCCATCTGCAGGCTGTTAAGTGCGTACCCAGGTGGGCTGCCTATAGCCAGGATTGCCTTTTGGTCTAACAATTTCACTTTGGAGAATTTCCTTTAAAAGAGAGGTTTTTAATGGTCAGAAGGGGAAAAGTCAGTTTGGGCCCTTCAACAAATCAGTGTTAAAGAGGAGGGATAGCAACCACTTTAGATTAAAATACCTTAAGAGACAATAACAACCAAAGGCAATTCATGTTCTTGATTGGGTCTTTATTTGAAAAAAACATTGTAAAAAGTGTAAAAGGCATTTGGACACGCAAAAAATTTGAAACAGTATATTCAATAATATTAGGGAATTATACTTACTTTTGTTGTGTATAATAATGGTATGATGGTTATGTAGGAAAATGTTCTCATTTTTATGAGACTACAGTATTAGGACAAAATGTCATAATGGATGTGTTTTATTTTTAAATATTTAAGAAAAACATAGATCAAGCAAATATGGCAAAATGTCAACAGGCCAAATATGGGTGCTAGCCATATATCAGTATTCATTATATGATCTTTTCTAATTTTATGTTGGTTTGCAATTTTTCATAATAAATAGTAAATTGAAAAAAAACTTAAATGGGACCATTTGAGCCTTACAAATCCATTTCTAGAAGTTTGTCAATATTTATTTGTTTATTGAATGAATGTGCCAAACAGAAAGAAAATAATTAGGTAAGTATTTAAGTTGATTCTTTCAGTGTTATGTATAATAGGTAAAAATTAATTTTTAAAAGCTAATATCCAAAAATTAGAAGCTATGAAACAAATTGTAACTCATGCATGCAATGGGTGGTGTGCATTTCATAAAGATAATGACATAGGGTCATAAGAAAGATGTTCAAGATGAAATTTTTATGTGAAAAAAAAACAGATACAAAGCAGCATGCATGCCATTTTTGTAAATAAAAACATTTTGTAAATATATATATATATATATATATATATATATATATATATTTAATTGTGATTTTACAAGCTAATGTGAACTGATAACTTAATATTTTCCAATCCCCCAGGCCACATTATAGGATTATTTCATAATTATCAGCATTTTCCATAATGGGAAATTGAGGCACAGAGATATTAAGAAACTTGCCCAAGATTATCCAGCTACAAGAAAACTCAAATCCAGATCTCTGGGGATTCCAAGCCAAAAGCCTTTATACTCTGCACTGACAACAGAACCCAGCACCAGCACATTTTAATTGATTCTGGTTGTGTAGTGGGATGATGGATAATTGTTTTCTTGTTATATTTCCCTATAGCTTTTACTTTTTCTATAACATTATTACCTGGGGCTCTTTTTATAAGTTTAGGAACAGATCATAAAATAGGAAAAAATGCAACTATGAGCAGGATTTTCCTGATCTGGGCCCTGATATCCATCATCATCTGGCTGTGTGATACTGTCTGCTTACTCTGCTGTAGCCCTGGAAGGCTGTTTCTAGTTTCCCACTCTATATTTCTCTCTCTTTTTTTTACTTGTGCTTGGCTTAAACCTGTAGCCCCTTCTGTCTAATTTTGTCAAGGCTTCTTTCCTTGATTGAGCTTCCCTTGGAATAATATCTTCTACTTTGTTGTACATCGTATTTTCCAAAGATGGCCATTGCAATATCTCTCATCCCACATGTGACTTTGCTACTCCCCCATCAATAGGAGTTGTCTATATCCTTTCCCTTGAAGGTGGTGAAATTCTGTGACTGTCTCAATCAATAGAGTATGGCAGAAGTGATTCTATGTGACTTTCCAGACTCAATCATAAAGGACAATACAGTTTCTATCTGGCTCTTTCTCCTAGGGATGCTTGCTCTTGGAACCCAGCCACCATGCTATGAAGAAGCCAGGATCATATGGAGAGGCCAACAGTCCCAGCTGAGGTCCTAACCAACAGCCAGTATCACCCACCAGACATGAGAGTGAGGAAGACTTGGACATAACTCCAGGTCAGCACTATGGGACTGACACTTTGTGAGAGAGCCAAGCGAGAACCACCATATTGATCCCAGTCAACCTCTTGGAACCATGAGAAGTAATAATAAATCATTGTTAATTTACATCACAAAGTTTGGCATATTTTGTTACATAACAAAAGGTACCATACAGAATTGCACAGTACATTGTAGATTATAAAGCATTTTTACAACTATTCTCATATAACTGTTATAATCTTGTAGGCATAGATAAGATAATAAGATCATTTTTTACAGAGGAAAAACCTATAGCTTTGTGAATCAGGAGTTTGGTATTATAAATATCAGGGATCTGGGTCTAAATCTACTTGAAGCACTTGCTGGATAAGTGATCTTAAGTTTTTAAAGACAGTTTATTCATGTATAAAATGGGTACAATATTTTTTCCAGCTTTACAGAGCTCAGCAGTGGATTGCCTAGTTCATGGGAAGTAATTAGCACTACCCTGTCTCAATAAATGCTTCTGGTTTTCAGGCCCCAAACCTTGGCAGTGTCCTTGACGCCTTTCCTTTATGCCTCAGATTCAACTATCAGCACATTCTAGTTGTTCCAGCCCTGGAATACCTGCAGAACCTCATCACTTCTCTCAGTCTCCCCACGTCTAAACCTCACTCTTCCTGGAGGATGGAGGACTCCGGATAGGTACACAGGCCTGCATTAGGAAAACAGTGCCCGCGGTCTCATCCTCTGCTCTTGTCTTCGCATGAGCCTGTTTCAGTACAGATGCACATGTAACCTGTCATCATTGCATGCCTCTCCTCAAAATCCCCAGGGGCTCCTCATTCCACTCCAGGCAAATGCCAGTCCAGACAGTGACCACCTGTTGTAGGTACACAGCCTGGCTTCTGTTACCTCTCCCACCTCAGCTGCTCCAGCCCTCCCTCTTGCTCACTCCCCTTCTGCCTCGCTGGACCATGTACTTGTTGTTCAGCCTCCAGCCTCCAGTCGTGGATCCTTTGCACTTGCTCTCCCCTCTCTACCTGGGAGACTTTTTTTCCAGGTGTCCACCAGGCTCATTCCCTCCCCTCATTAAAGACTTTGCTCAAATGGTCATTTTTATGGAGGCTTTCCTGGATCATCCTGTTTAAAATTGCAACCCTTCTCTCAGCCGGCACTTCCTATTCCCCTCCCTCATTCACATTCTCTGTAGTGCTTAGCACCATCACACATACTATATACTTCAATTTATTATTTGTTTGTCTATCTCTACCCACCTTCATCAGGGTGTAGACTCCATGAAAATGGAGGTTTCTGCCAGTTTTGTTTATTACTATAGTCCCAGAATTTAGGATAGTCCCGTCATAGAGTAGATGTTTAATAACTATGCATTGATCATGAATGAATACCTGATGAATGGTAAAAATTTAAAGTGTAGCTATTGCCATATTATTACTTGGTATTAAAATACAAGTTTTTTTTTACTTTATTGTAGTGGGTTGAATAGTAGCCCTAAAAAAAGAGATGTGACCAAGTCCTAACCCCCAGACCTGTAAAGGTGATCTTATTTGGTCAAAGAGTCTTTGGAGACATAATTAAGAATCTCTAGATGAAACTATCCTGAATTTAGGGTGAGCCATGAATCCAATGACAGGAGCCCTTACCCAAAGAGAGGAAGGTTATGAGAAAAAGAGACAGAGATTGGAGTGAAGCCAAGGAACACCAAGAATGGCCAGCAGCCACCAGAAGCTAGGACAGAGGCATGGAACAGAGTTTCCCTCAGACTCCAGAAGGAACAAACCCTGCTGACACCTTGATCTCAGACTTCTAGCCTCCAGAACTGTGAGAGATTAAATATCTATTATAAGCCATTAAGTTTGTAGCAATTTTTTATGGCTGCCCTAGGAAACTAATATATAAACTATAGACTGATGTCTCTTTGGACACAACACTGGTCTCCAGTTTGGACCAAGAATCAGCACTTGACCTTATTTTGCCAGCAGGCCTCATCATAACCACACACCCCTTCCATGTGGACAAGCTTCCTGGCACACACTGCTTTCATCTGGGAACCGCTTTGTCCACTTTTCTTACCGGCCCAGCCAAGTGTCTGGCCTTGACACTGCCCAGCTTGTCCTGACTATGGCTCTGTGCTACTGCGAGTTGATAATAAGGCTGTTAGGTCCTGTCTCTCTGCCTGCATTTCTTGTTCCTGTCTCCAGACCAATTGGACTGGGTATTCTTCAGCAATGGCTCCCTCGAGCCCCAACCTGTCTGTGGGACTGACTGGTGACCACCCGGGGCTCCATAGCTGCTGATAATCTCATGCCCCTTGGAACCCATTGGCCAGACTTCATTAATAAAGTGCTGGAAGTACCTTGGGTTCCTGTAACCTTTTTCAGCCTGATGTCTGCTGTGATGTTTAATTTATGTTGTAAGAAATAAAAGAAGTGCTCTCCTTCCTGCTTAAGATGTGTTCATCAGCTGAGATCTGGCAGTGTTTTTCCTAAGCTATGGAGGAAAAGCATCAGGAGGAAAATTTTTTGTCTGAATCCAAAAGAGTTTTACAATACCCTCCTCCCATCAGGCTGGAACAGCATCATTTCAGATTTCCTCAAACCTCTAGAGCAGCGGTTCTCAACCTGTGGGTCGTGACCCCTTTGGGGGTCAAATGACCCTTTCACAGGGGTTGCATAAGACCATCAGAAAACAAAAAGATATTTACATTACGATTCATAGCAGTAGCAAAATTACAGTTATAGAGTAGCAACAAAAATAATTTTATGGTTGGGGGTCACCACAACATGAGGAACTGTATTAAGGGGTCGCAGCATTAGGAAGGTTGAGAACCGCTGCTCAAGAGTCTAGACAGATTAATACCCCTCTATGTAGACAGGTTGCTAAATTTTAAAATCCCTTTCTCTTCTTAACCTGCAAACAGGGATTGACAACTAAACAGGTGGATTTCAAAATGTCTTTTGCTTCCTGTTAATCAAGCTGTCATGCCCTCCTTCCCAACCTACCCAAATTTGTCAGGTATTCCCTCAATCCAGACAAGATGAAGTAGGAACACCCACTCCTTCCCACAATTCTCTACACAGTCACTGAGAAGTAGGCCATCATTTCATAAAAATAAATAAACAAATAAGAGAGGACTCATCAAAGGGGAAAAAATATCTCTTTGATAGTTGAAAGCTAAGAAAAAATAGCTTCCTATCTGTGTTGACAATTTTTCAGTACAAAAAGTAATTCCTTTCAATGAAACAAAGATGTATTGAGTAATTCTATGTACCAAAAACAGTTCAGGAAAGTTTAAACTCCTGAAAAGTAAAGATTTTTATCTGTGCACACTGTAGCCTAGTGCTGCAAATGGTCCTGGCACATAGTATGTGCTCAATAATGAATAAGGATGAATCTTGAATTCTCAGTCAAGAAAACAACTGGAGAATTTTGGTGAAACGTCCAGGAGGTGTCCTAAAATTCTAAAGCAGCAAGGCCACTTTGGGACCACCTAGCCTACACCTGAATTTGTATTAACAATAACAATGGCCAGAACTTATTGTTATGTGCCAGGCACTGAGCTGAGCACTTTAGATTTATTACACTATTTAATCCTGTCTCTGTTCTCCTTATGTATGAGGAGATGCCAGATCATAGAGAGTAAATAACTAACCTAATTTCACACAGCTGGTGAATGCCAAGTCAGGATGCACCCCAGGTCTTTGAAGCCAGGACCTGTAATCTTTAACTCTGTGTTATATTGTGTCCTTTTACAATGTAATAAACTGAAGCCAAGAAACAGGAAAAGGCCACCTTAATTTGCACAGATAAGAAGTAACATAAAGAGCTTAAACTTGGCATTCCTGGATCTCTAAACCACTGTTCCTGCTACAATATCGCACTGCCTCTTATCACTGGTAAAACCAGGAATCTTAAACTTCAGCTCTTAGAAAGAGAGAAATCTGGTTGGTGGTGCCTTTAAAAACACAATCTTTAAAATAAAATAAAAATTATTTTGGAAAAAGACAACATGTTTGATCACCAAAAGAAAAAAAAAAGACTTACTCACATAGAAAAAGTTAACCTGCTTAAAATATTAATATAGTGTTTATATACTGCCCTTTCTTCCAGGAACTGAAAGAGTTCAATATAGCTCATTAATTCTTAGACTATTTCTGTGAGGGAAGAAAGCAAGCATCATTATCTATATTTTAATATGAAGAAACTGAAGCATAGAACCAACTGAAAGTCCCGAAAATAGAGCAATTTTAGACTCCAAGCCAAATGTAAAAGATATGATCATTAAGTCAGGCTATAGCTGGGTTGTTCGCTGGATGTGGATCACTTTTCTAAAGTTATTGGGTTGTTAGAAAAGTCATGACACATGTTTGCAACAGATGGAACTAGTTCACTTTTAGAAGTACTAGAGTCATTCACATCTATGGTATTGCTGTGATATTTGACAACTGACAGTTCTAGCTTCATTCTAAAAAAAAATTGAGCGATTTGATTGAGTTTTGGAGATTTTACAATAAGTTGAAGATGGAAAATCAAACTGTATTTTCATCATATTTTACTGTTTTACTTCCATAAAGGGAAAAACGTAGGTCAAGCTTGTGAAAAGTTGCATAAAGGTTACAGTGACAATGCTCTATAAGAACATCAGAGCCAACAATGGTTCATGAAATTCCGTGCTGGTGATTTTGATCTGAACGACACTCCTTGGTCAAGGAGGCCCACCGAGGTTGATGATGACAAAATAAAGGCATTTATCGAGTCAAACCCATGTTACATGACACAAGAGACTGAAGAAGCATTGAACATCCATCATTCAAGCATTCACAACCACCTGAAGAAGCTGGGATACATAAGCAAGCTCGATATTTGGGTTCCGCATGAACTCAAAGAAGTTCACCTGATGGTGCATATGAGCATCTGTGATATGCTCATTAAATATGAGGAAAACAATCCTTTTTTGAAGTGACTGATAACTGGTGGTTAGAAGTGGGTTGTTCACAACAATGTGGTGCACAAACGGTCTTGGTTCTGATGTGATGATTCTCCTCAAACGACATCAAAAGCAGACATTCATCAGAGGAACGTTATGCTCTCAGAGTGGTGGGATTTTCAAGGTGTCATGTTTTTCAAGCTCCTACCAAGGAACCAAATAATCAATTCGAATGTGCACTGTTGGCAATTGGACAGTTTGAATGAATCCATCATCCAGAAACATCCAGAGCTTGTTAATTGTTAAGGAGTTGTGTTCCATCACAACGCGAGACCACACACAAGTTTGATCACCTGTCAAAAATGATTGGAGCTTGGATGGGATGTGTTGTCATACCCACCATATTCGCCTGACCTTGCTCTGTCAGACTTCCACTTGTTTCGCTCTCTTCAAAACTCCTTGCATGGTATAACGTTCAATTAGAATGAAGCTGTAAATGAGCACTTGTTCAGTTTTTCGCAAATTAAGACAGGTCCTTCTGTGAACGAGGAATTATGAAGCTCATTGAAAGATGGCAAAAGGTTATCAAACAAAATAGGTAATATATCATTGCTTGATCTTTGTTCTTCATATGAATAAACGACCTTTGAAAAACATAGACAAAATACGTCATGACTTTTCCGACAACCCAATACATTGATCTCTGCTGAGTAGTATATGCCTTGAGGGGCCATGGCATCATAGCACTAAACAGTGCACCCTGTGATTTATAGCATTTTTCTTGAAGTGAAAGTCAAAATAAGTAATTTTTAAACTTGATCCTGCATCAGAATCACAAGAGGGAGAAAACACACATTGCTGCCAGCATCCCACTCCTCACCTGCCACAACCCTGATTTCTGATTCAGTAGATCTGAAGCGAGGTTTAAATTTTGTCTTTTTATGAATCCTGGTCCATGGACCACACTTGAGAACCACCCATCTAGAATAGTGTGTCGTTGCAGATGTTTCTACAGCAGGTACTACTCAGACCTGGAACTAAAGCTGTGCAGGTTTGAAACTTGGCTCTACTAATTTAGATAATCAGTTCTGTTGTATTTAAAATTTTTCATTTGAAAAAATAGGGTTTGCCTTTCGTCGCTGCGGTCGCCGCCATGAGTATGCTCAGGCTTCAGAAGAGGCTTGCCTCTAGTGTCCTCTGCTGCGGCAAAAAGAAGGTCTGGTTGGACCCCAATGAGACCAATGAAATCGCCAATGCCAACTCCCGTCAGCAGATTCGGAAGTTGATCAAAGATGGGCTGACCATCCGGAAGCCTGTGACTGTCCATTCCCGAGCTCGGTGCCGGAAAAACACCTTGGCCCATAGGAAGGGCAGGCATATGGGCATAGGTAAGCGAAAAGGTACTGCCAATGCTCGAATGCCTGAGAAGGTAACCTGGATGAGAAGGATGAGAATTCTTCGCCGACTGCTCAGAAGATACCGTGAATCTAAAAAGATTGACCGCCACATGTATCACAGCCTGTACCTGAAAGTGAAGGGTAACGTGTTCAAAAACAAGCGGATTCTCATGGAACACATCCACAAGCTAAAGGCAGACAAGGCTCGCAAGAAGCTCCTTGCTGACCAGGCTGAGGCCCGTAGGTCTAAGACCAAGGAAGCACGCAAGCGCCGTGAAGAGCGACTCCAGGCCAAGAAGGAGGAAATCATCAAAACTCTGTCCAAGGAAGAAGAGACGAAGAAATAAAGCTCCACCTCTCTTACCTGTACATAGTGGCCTGTACTTACACTCAGCCCCTCTAGCCATTGTCCATTCTAGCCATCTATTGATCAATAAAATTGCCTTCATCTGCCTAAAAAAAAAAAAAATAGGGTTGGTGGATTTCCAGTTAAGATGGTGCATAAGTAAGGCTGTGTTTGCCTCCTCTCATGACCACATCAAAATTACAACTAAACTACAGAACAACCACTAGAGTCACCTGAAGGCAAGCTGAACAGAAGTCCTGTAACTAAGATTATATACAAAAGAAGCCACATCAAGGCTGGAGAGAGGAGCAGAGATATGGGGCACACTGTCCCACACCCACATGTGGCAGTTAAAAATCAGGAGGGCTATCTTAGCTGTGGAGATACCCACTGATGAGAGAGAGGTCCCAGACCTAAACCAGGCTGTCCAGCTCAGAGTTCCAGTGCCAAGAAGTGAAGACCCCACAATGTCTGGCTGTGAAAACCAGATAGTGGCTGAGTGAGACACAGGGTGGCTGGAATCACAGGCAATCCTCTTAAAGGGCCCATGCATGGACACATCCACAGATGGACTAAATCTCTCTGCATTCCAGTGCTGGGCAGCAGCTCGAAAAGCACCAGGGACATGCAGGGGAGAAATGAATTGTCTGGCTGCAGGGCAAGGCTGGAAGGACAACTTTCTCCCAGGCAGAAATATCAGCAGAATGATTTGTTTTTCTGTTTAGCCTTCCCCTCTCCCAGTATGAAAATACAGGCAGCTGACATATCTGACTCTCCATCAAACTGACTAGCACTTTTCCTCTGCTCCTCACTGGTTATTCCCTGACACCCTGCTTCACCCAACTTTTGTGCACATTCAAGAAACTTCCAGTAGCATTCCCATATGAATGGCCTGCTTTGGTTCATCCTGTGGACTTTCTGTCAAATATTCACAAAATCCAAACGAGCAGCATCTAGTTTTGGCAAGTCCCATATTTCATACTATGCAACCCCAAGACTGGCAAAAGGGGCAGCCACCCTTGGTTTGCAGCTTGACCTCTCAAGGTACCTCCAAGCCCAGTGCAGCTGACAACCAAGTGCAGATTGCTTTGTAGCTCATGCCAGGGAGCCTCAAGCAGGACACATGCTTCCATTAAACTTGGTCTGCTGTGGGGCCTCTCCCAGGAGGACCTGGGGCTGCAAACTTAGTGGACAGCTATGGACCAAGTCAGAAAATCACCTAGTCACTTCCAAGGACAACACATACAAAGGGCTGACTGGGAAGGCACCAGAGCTCTGCAAAAGCTAACCTTGTTTTGTAGGGTCAGCCCTTGCAACATAGCTCCTCCACTGTAGTCACTGCCAGTCCTCATAACCAATCAGCCTCAGGGTCAATCGCTCCCATTTATGTGCAAACTGAAACCAAGACTCAACTATAACAGGAAGGCACACATAACCAACACAAGTAACACACCTGGGCATCCAGCTCTGGTGATCAGGGAAACTGCACAACTGGGTCCCACAGGACACCTCTACATAAGGACACTCTACTAAGACCAGGAGCCATAGCAGCCCCACCTAATTCATAGAAGCAACCACAAGGAGGCAGCCAATATGGGGAGACAAAGAAACATGTCCCAAATAAAAGAACAGAACAAAGCTCCAGAAAAAGAACTAAACAAAACAGAGACAAGCAGTCTATAAGATGCACAGTTCAAAATACTGGTTATAAGAATACTCAGTGATCTCAGAGAGAACTTCAACAAAGAGATAGGAAACAAAAATGGAGATTAAAATAACATTTAAAAAAGCCAGTCAGGAATAAAGAATATAATAACTGAAATGAAGAATACATTAGAGGGAAACAACAGTAGACTAAATGAAGAAGAGGATTGAATCAATGAGTCAGAAGATAAAGTAGCAGAAAACACCCAATCAGAACAGCAAAAAAGGAAAAGGAATCCAAAAAAATAAACATAGTTTAAGGGGTCTCACGGACAATACCAAGTATACCAACATTCACATCATAAGGGTACCAGAAAAAGAAGAGAGAGAGCAAGGAATTGAAAAACTGCTTGAAGAAGTAATGACACAAAACTTTCCTAACTTGCTGAAATAAATAGACATACAAATCCAGAAAGCACAGAGAATCCCAAACAAGATGAACCCAAAGAGGCCCACACCAAGACACACCATAATTAAATTGCCAAAGGTTAAAGACAAAGAGATCATTTTAAAAGCAGCAAGAGAAAAGCAATGAGTTACCTACAGTACAAGGGAGCTCCCATTAAGACTGTCAGCTGATTTCTCAACAGAAACTTTGCAGGCCAGAAGGGATTGGCAGAAATATTCAAAGTGATGAAAAGCAAGGACCTATAGCCAAGATGACTCTACCCAGCAAAGTTATCATTTAGAATCAAAGGACAGATAAAGAGCTTCTCAGACAAGAAAAAGCTAAAGGAGTTCATCACCACCAAATCAGTATTACAAGGGATCTTAGAAGGAATTCTTTTAGATAAAAAAAAAATTTAAATATGACTAATGGCAATGACTACATATGTATCAACAATTACTTTCAATATAAATAGATTAAATGCTCCAATCAAAATACAGGATGGCTGAATGGATAAGAAAACAAGACATATATAGATATAGATATAGATGATATAGATATAGATATAGATATATGATACTCCTGATCAAAAGTTACACGCAGACTGAAAGTAAAGTAATGAAAAAAGATATTTCATGAAAATGGAAATAAACAGCAAAAGAAAAACCTAGGGTAGCAATACTTATGCCAGATAAAACAGACTTTAAGACAAAGGTTATAACAAGAGACAAAGAAAGACCCAGTAATCCCACTTCTGGGTATTTATCTGAAGAAATCCAAAATGCTACTTCCAGGGGATGTTTGCATGCATATGTTAATTGCAGCATTGTTTACAATGGCCAAGATGTGGAGGCAGCCTGGGTGTCTGTCAAGGGATGAATGGATAAAGAGGAGGTGATACATATAAACAATGGAATATTACTTGGCCATGGAAGAAAATGTGTTCTTGCTATCTGCCATAGCATGGAGTGCTACCTGGGGGGTATTTTGCTGAATGGAGTATGTCAGACAGAGAAAGAGAGATGCAATACGATTTCACTTCTTGGTATATGGAATCTAAAAAGTAAACAAATAAAACAAACAAAATCATAGACACAGGGAACATTTTGATGGTTGCCAGATGGGAGGTGAGTGAAAAAGGGGAAGAGATTAAAAAGTACACATTGGTTGTTACAAAGTAGTCATGGGGATGTAGGTTATAGCATAAGGAATACAGTCAATAGTATTGTAATAGCTATGTATGGTGTCAGAAGGGTACTAGATTTATTGGGGTGATAGATGGGAGAGGCTTGAGGGGCCAGGCAAAAAAAAATGAAGGAATTAAGAAGTACAAATTAATAGTTACAAAATAATCATGGGATTGTAAAGTAAAATGTTGGGGAATATAGTCAACAATATGGTAATAACTATGTATAGTGCCAAGTGGGTACTAGACTGGTCAGGGAGATCACTTCTTAAATTATACAAATGTCTAACTACTATGCTGTACAACTGAAATTAATATTAAATAATATTGAATGCCAACTGTAATAAAAAATTGATAAAGGGGGGAAAGGTGAAGGGGAATAAGAAGTTCAAATTTTAAGGTATAAAACAAATAAGTCATGGGAATATAATGTACAGCATTCAGAATATAGTCAATAGTATTGTGATAGCATGATACGGTGTTAGAAGGTTGTTGGACTTATCATGGAGATCGCTTCTTTAGGTATATAAATGTTGAACAATATGGTGTACACCTGAAACTAATATAATATTGTATGTTAGCTATATTTCAATAAAAAATGGGAATGATGATGATAATTTTGCACAGTGTGTGGCAGACAGAGAGCAAGTGCTCAATAGTTGGCTACCCTCATTTTGTCATGATTCCAGCTACACATCCTTATAATTTTTTGTTGATGCTACAGACCCCTCACTAAAAAGGTATCATAAATTAGAATATATCCCTTCTAAGAAGTTGGGCAGTTCCTAGGGAAATTAACATTGGGCAGGAATCTTAATTATGGGACTAATCAAGAAAATTCTAGATTCTAAATAATAGGTAGCTTTCCTGGTTATAGTAATCTTTTCTGTAGGTTCTTACTTTTCATGACTTTGAAGATTTCCTACCCAATTCCTGCTGGTCTGCAAAGTTTCCATTGAGAAATCAACTGACAGTCTTATGGGAGCTCCCTCGTAGGTAACTAGCTGCTTTTCTCTTTTGCTTTTAAGATTCTCTCTTTGTCTTTATCCTTTGGCTTTTTAATTCTGGTGTGTCTTGGTGTGGGCCTCTTTGGCTTCATCTTGTTTGGGACTCTGTGTGCTTCTTGGGCTTGCATATCTATTTTCTTCAGCAGGTTATGGAAGCTTTCCATCATTATTTCTTGAAACAGGTTTTCAATTCCTTGTTTTCTCTTTTCTTCTGGTATCCCTATAATATGAATGTTGATATGCTTGATGTTGCCCCAGAGGTACTTTAAACTCTCCTGACTTTTTGGATTCTTTTTTGTTTTGGCTGTTCTGATTGGGTGTTTTCTGCTACCTTATCTTTTATAATAAATCACTGATTCAGTCCTCTGCTTCATTTACTCTACTGTTGATTCCCTCTAATGTATTCTTCATTTTAGTTATTGTATTCTTTATTTCTGACTGATTCTTTTTTATGTCTTCTCTCTCCATTTTTAAGTTTCCAATCTCTTTACTGAAGCTCTCCCTGAGATCACTGAACGTACTTATAACCAGTGTTTTGAACCCTGCACCTGATAGATTGCTTGTCTCTGTTTTGTTTAGTCCTTTTTCTGGAGCTTTGTTCTCTTCTTTTATTTGGGACATGTTTCTTTGTCTCCACATTTTGGCTGCCTCTCTATGTTTCTTTCTATGTATCAGGTGGGGCTGCTATGCCTCTCAGTATTAATGGAGTGGCCTTATATAGTAGTTTTCCTGTGGTACCCAGTTGTGCAGTCTCCCTGAGCCAAGTCCTCCAGGTGTGTTTCTTGTGTTGGTTATGTGTGCTCTCTTTTTATAGCTGAGACTTGGTTTCTGTCTGCACATAAATGGGAGAGATTGATTGGTTATAAGGACTGGCAGTGACTACCATGGAGGAGCTGTGTTGCAAAGGCTAACCTTATAGGACAAGGCTTGCTTTAGCAGGGCTCTGGTACCTGCTCAGTCTGTCTTTTGGGTGTGTAATCCTTGGAGGTGGTTGGGTGATCTGGGTTGGTCCAAATCTGTCTGCCATGTTTGTCAGCACTGGGTCCCCCTGGGAGGGATCCTGCTGCAGGTCAAGTTTAGCCACAGCCTGTGTTCTGCCCTTGGCCATCTGCTATGAGCCACAAGGCAATCCATAAATGGCTGCCACCTGTAGTGGGCTCAGAGGTGCCTTAAGAGGCCAACCTGCGAACCGAGGCTGGCTGTGGCTAGTGTCAGGCTTAAGGCTGCTCATCCAGAGGTAGGGACACACTGAAGCCAGATACTGCTTGTTTGGGTTTTGTGAGCCTTTGAGGTATCTTAGGAAAGTCTGCAGCATGGGCTAAGACAGGTTGTTTGTACTGAATGCCACTGGAAGTGGCTTTGGTGTGCCCATAATGTGGGTGGAGTGGGGTGTCCAGAAATCACTAGGGTGTGAAAGATATAAGATGATAGGCAGTTTGATGGAGGCTCAGATATGTCATGTGCTTGCAGAGAGGGAAAGGGCTCAACAAAGAAACAATGGCTTCTGCCAGTTCCTCCATCAGAGCGAAAGCTGTTCCTCCAGACCTCACCCTGAGCCAGACAATTCAGTTCCTCCTATATGTCCCTGCACATTTCAAGCCACTGGCTCAGTGATAGAGCTCAGAGTGAGTGAGTCTGTTAACGAGTAAGTCCATGTGTGGGTCCTTTAAGAGGAGCACCTGGGACTCCAACAGCTCTCTGTCTCACTCAGCCACAATCTCCACTGGTTTTCACAGACAGAAGTTATGGGTACTTCTCTCCCTGGCATTGGAACTGTGGGCTGGGGAGGCTAGTGTGGGGCTGGGACCTCTACAGCTGAAATATCCCTTTCAATTTTTGATGGTCACATGCAGGTGCGAGACTAGCCCTGTCCGTGCCTCTGTCCCTCCTAACAGTCTTGAGGTGGCTTCTTCTGTATGTCTGCAGTTGTAGGGCTTTAGTTAAGTTCAACTTCAGGTTATTCTCAATAATGGGCTTTTTTTGTAGTTTAGTTGTAATTGATGTGGTCCTGAGAGGAGGTGAGCTCAGTGTTTACCTACTTTGCCTTTTTGACCAGATGATCTCCTATGGATTTTTAAAGACAGCTTGTCAAACAGTGCTAGTTCAGCATCTTATAAATGTTGCATCCCACATCTCTTACCAACTTGTGTCATTCCCCAGCCTACAAGGATGGGTACATACCCATCCCAGGTCACTATGGTAGGGCATTGATTTTACATCTTTGCACACAAATTGAATTCCCAAAGGAAAGTGCATAAATTGGTCCTAAATTATAATGCATGGAGCTAATGTAGTAGACTTTATTGGCCCCTAATGAATCATACTCCAGCTATTTTTGTTCATTTTTAGCTCACTCCCCTTGAATCTGGTCCAGCTCTGTGACCAACAGAATGCAGCAGAAATGATAGTGTCCCTGTTTTTTGCCTGTATTAAGCAAGCCTATCAAGTCTGCTTTCTTATTCTAGGGGAAGCCTGCAATCATGTAAGATCTGACTATCCTAAAACTGCCACGCTGTGAGAAGTCCAACCTCGTCTTATGGTGAGACACATATGGAAAAGGACTGGGGCCCCAGTCAAGCTCCGAGCCAAGAGACAACACCAGCTTGTCAGCCCTATGACTGGGGCCATCTAGAATGCAGCCCCAGCTGCAATTTGGGAGCAAATAAATAAAATGATTATTGTTTTGCTGCTGAGTTTGTTGTATTAAGCACCAACAAATAACAGAAAGAGCTAGCTCAAAGAGTAGTCCAGTGCTGCTCACCATGTGTATGCTGTGTAAAAATTCTTCTGGATACAGCTTTAACAAGCCCAAAATGACCTTCTGATGTTTTGTAAAACACACACTCCTAATGAGCAGCTGTGCATAGGTTATTTGATACCAGTTTCTAATAGCAGCTTTCCTTTATTGTTCTGTTCTCACTTTCTGGGGATTGATTTTTATATCAGGGAAACACCCAAAAGGAGGGTGTTTGGGGTTTGTTTGTTTGTTTTGTTTCACTTTTTTTTTGTCATATTCTGACAGCTCAATAATCCAGCTGTGGTATTTAATTATGTCTCACATTCATTTTATCATAGGAGCATCAGAAAAATCTGAATGCTGAAACATACAAAAGTGATGACCCAATTAACCCAATGGTTCCATGTGCATTTAAAACTGCATGTACCTCAGCGCAATTGGGGGCTGATGACCAAAAGAACTGACTCCAAAGTGACCCATTCCATCATTACCTATCTTGGTGGAACTACACATTTCTGTAGGCTTTGGGGATAACGATGCACAATTGAAATTTCTGACATTTCATCTGCAATGCCATTAATTTCTACCATTAGTCTTTCCAAAATGAGAGAAAGCACACAAAATCCAAATGTCTAGATGAGTAAACTGTCACTATGTAAATATTTTGTAAAATCTAATTTTGTTCTCTTTTAAATGCTGAGAAAAACTAGATATCCAGTTACAATAACCAGAGACCTCTTTTAAAAGGGTCTTAATTCTCTATAGAACAATTTCTCCATATTTTACATGCTCTCTAAATCTTTCTTCACTCCAGAGAATGGCAGATGTTTACATAAACTGTTTGCTAACTCCATCCTGTAACTAGGGAGACTGGAATATGTATTAAGGTTTTGTGTTTACCTTTGCAATAGTGGGGCTTTCCAAAGTTCTGCAAACAGATACTTTAACCTCATGAAATGTTTCATGGGGATTGAGTATGGCGCCTACACCTACAAGGAAAATGAAGGTTTTTTATTTACATAGCACATTCATCTTCAGTTGCCTACAGGGAGGCAGGGGGAAGCACACTGGGAAGAGACTCAGACAATTTGCACTTGGACTGCAATTAATTCCACAGCTTCCTCCTCCCTATGAATGAAGTAAAATAAACAAGATGTTTGAGAAAGTACATTGACATCAGCTCTACAAAGACAAAGAACTGTCACTATTGCTGCTATTATTATAACATTCTTAATCTCTTCTAAATATTAAGAAAAGCTACTATTTTTTACTGTTATGTGTTGTTTGAATGAAACATCTTTTCTTGCACTAGTAGTTGTATGATCTTGAACAAGTTAAATTTTCCTTCCTAAGTCTCTGTTTCCTCCCCAACCTGATTGAAGGAGTTGTTCTGACAATTAAATGAAATAACTGTGGAGCATTATCACTCACTGTTTAGCACTCTACCCCAGTATCCGTGCTGACCCAAGACCCTGAATGCATCACCTACAGAAGAGTCTCCCATTATCTTATTCCTTTTATGTCTAGCTCCCAACATGGAGCAGTTGCTGCTGCTGCCCAACGCCACCTCATATATACTCAGCCCAGCTCTGAGATGACCTGCTGCTATAGTGGACAATTCCTGGAAAGGTGGGCATCTCTCACTTCTTGTGTCTTTTTATTTTGACACTTAGGGTTTATGCATGTGTGTGTGTATGTGTGTGTGCCCCAGGAACTCACTTAACCCATGCACTGAGAAAAACTTCAACCAATGATGTATGGAATTTGGTGGATAAAGAGCCTAGCTTCTCATTGAGACACTTTCAACCTGCTTTTTAGAAGACTCCTCAGATGGTGGTCGGGAAAACTGAAACTTGGATGTTTATAGTTGTAGCCCATTCATCAACACTCCCTTTATGGGCTTTTCTCCATCGTCTCTCTCACTTTCCCCATTCCTTCACTAGAGTTTCTGGGGTTCATGTCCCAAATGAACAAAAAAAACAAAAAATATGTCTCAACGGGTCTTCTTGGAAGATCCCAAATTAAGAAACCACACAAAATCCAGGGTGGGTGTGCCTGATTTACCAAGCCAATCACAAGTCTATGCCCTAGCTGTCAAATGGACTGGAGACTCGAGTGCCTATAGTTTCCACTTCTATAATGAGAGTAATCATGCCATTTCTGCCTCTTTAGCATCCTTATTTTCTGTATTCTCTAAGTACCTGAAACTCTTTTAGATATATATACTAAAAATTAACAGGGCCAGCTGAGTGGCACGTTGGTTAAGAGTTGGCTTGGGATGCCAGCTCTGAGCAGCAGGGCCCCAGTTCAGATCCCACATGAGGGCCAGTGACACTGCCCTCTACAGCTAAGATGGTGAACAACAACTCGACCTGGAGTTGGGCTGCCGCAAGCTGCCGGCGATGGCTTAGGCTGCAGTGGGGCTGGCCCGCAGCTGGCATGTGCTTTATTGAGCTTCTATGAGCCACCAAGAGTGGCCGTCCAATGGCCAGCGAGCAACTGCCTCACCTTGGAAGAGCACAATGATAATACCACCATGGGCCAGTCCTCCACAACTAGACTGAAGAACAAAAGGACAGCAACTTGTCTGTTCCCCATCCCCGATTCCCCAATGCTGTTCTCCTCCCCCAATTCCCCAATAAAATCTTTTTTAAAAAATTAAAAATTAACAAACATCTGCTCAGTATTTCTTTTATCAACAAAAGGAAGCACTCCTAAATTCATAGTCTGCTGACATGTAAATATATTGTAAAACCTTAAACATCATCTTTGTCTCTACTGCTGTGGTTGTAAAAATCTGTTTATGAAATCTCAGAGTTCTTCAGTTCCCTTATCCTCATGAGGTTGCTGGGGCCTTTTTATCTGATGTTAGATTCAACCAGCAGAGACCCACTTTGCTCTAATCCAAAGACTAGAAGAAAAAGCAAGACACTACCTTTGGCTCTGAACTTGCCTTCAGTCTAATTAAGGAGACAGTCATGTGCATAAAAATACTCTGATTTAAGAAGGACTCTAACTAATACGATAATGTAGGTACAAAAGGTGGGAAACTGGTATAAGGAAGGATATGTTTCCAATCAGAGCATCAGGAAAACCTTGGGCATTTAGCCATTTACAGACTCTGTGGCATCTCTCAGAGATAGGCAACACGGCCAGTAAAAGCATAAGCACTGATCTGAAAACAGGCAAAAAGTACTTTTAGGCCCTACAAACAATATGTAGCTGTGAGAGCATTTATGCAAGCAACACAATTTGTTATGGATTTACAGAGAGCAACTATGGACAACTGTGTCAAATGGTTACCAAGTATGTCCTTAATTAAGTGCAAGATCAGGGCCATTCAAATAAAGAAGATGGTCCTGTACCTGACACAATGTTGAAACTCTGGCAAGGCAGGGAGTTTGTACAGAAGATTGGCACTGATGTCCATATCTCATATGTTTTCTTCATGCTTGAGGAGAAGCTTTTTGATTCATGAAGGCAGAGCTGGTTTATCTTGGTGTAGCAATGTTTTCTCTTATTTAATCGCCATAGTTTACATCACCATGTCAGGATCTAGTTTCACATAATATTTTGGCAACCCTTATACATGCATTCCCAGTTCTAGTGGACCATGATGTACTCAATCAGTTGCAAAATCATGGGGATTCTCTCCCTGCAGTGGAGTTCTGCCCATTCTTTCACACCTATTGCTGTCTTCACTGCCTTAGTTTTAGATGTTTGTGGGTTGCATTTGGATTTTTGCCATCTGGTCTCCCTGTCTCCCACTATCAGTTTTTCAGTTCCAACCTAGCCATTATTTCTCTGCTTAGGTTACCTTTCTGAAGCCTGATTTCAAGCAATACAATGGAGTGTTTAAGAGAATGGGCCATGATACAGACAGACTTGTGTTGGAGTCTTGACTCTGTAGATGAAAAGACAATAAATGGGAGTGATAATCTACATCTAGAGTTGGTAAACCTGGCCTATCACCTGATTATGTAATAAAGTTTTGTTGGATTGAAGTCATTCCCATTCATTTACATATCACCTATAACTATTTTCCACTACAGTGGCAGAGTTGAGGTTTGTAACAAAGATTGTATAGTTCTCAAAGCCTAAACTATTACTATCTGGTCCTTACAGAAAAAAAAATTGCCAATCCCATGTCGATTGGGTTGTCAGAAAAGTATGATGCATTTTTGCAACAAAAAACATAGAAAAATATGTCATGACTTTTCCAACAACCCCAATATATCACAGAAATGCTGGAAGAACTACATATAAAAATACATGAAAAGAGGCAGAGGGATTCAAGATGACAGCATAGGAAGAGCTTGAACTCACCAGTTTGAAAAGTACCTAAAACATATGTGAAGAAGACAGAATTACTAATCCTAAAGCATCTGTGGAGAGACAGGAACCTGTTGGGACTCTCCAGGGACAAAGATACTAGTGTGCATCATTTTTGCAATCTCATTCTATCTTGCTAGAACTGGGCTGCCAAATACCATTTTGGAATTTTCCTAACCAGCAAGCAGCTGGGGGAGTTCCCCCACTGATTCCCATGCCACAGCCAACACCCCAGCCAACTGGGTGAGTACCCTACTAAGACTCACACAGCATCCTCCACCCTGCCACAGCAGGTGGGCACACTCAGTCCACAGAGGAAACTCTCCATAAGAAACTGACTCTAGTGGCCAGAGGGGTTTGCACTTCTAGGCCTCCTGGGTTATCTCCTACATAAGGTGACTCCTTCAAGACTGGGAGAGGTAGCTGATTCACCTAGCCCACAGAATCAGGTAAAATGAGGAGAAACAAGGATATGTTCCAAACAAAACTAACAAACAAACAAAAAACAAAGAAAATAAAAGCTCAAAAAATACCTTATGAAACAGAGATAATCTGTAATCTACATGATAAAGAGTTTAAAGTAATGATCATGAAAATGCTCACTGAAATTAAGAGAATGAATAAACACAGTGAGAACTTCAACAAAGAGATAGAAAAATGTAAGAAAGTACCAAACAGAAGTCACAAACAGCTGAAGAATATAGTAGCTCAACTGAAAAATATACTAGAGCAGCGGTTCTCAACCTGTGGGTCATGACCCCTTTTTCACAGGGGTCACCTAAGACCATCGGAAAACAAAAAGATATTTACATTACGATTCATAACAGTAGCAAAATTACAGTTATAGAGTAGCAACGAAAATAATTTTATGGTTGGGGGTCATCACAACATGAGGAACTGTATTAAGGGGTCACGGCACTAGGAAGGTTGAGAACCGCTGCACTAGAGGGATTCAACAATAGGCTAGTTGAAGTAGAAGAACAAAGCATTGAGCTAGAACCCAAAACATGGGAACTCACCTACACAGATCAGAAAAAAAGAAAAAAAATTAAAAAGTCAATATACCTGAAGGGACGTATGAGACAACATTAAACAGAATAACATTTGCTTTATAGGGGTCCCAGAATGCTAAGAGAGAAAGGACTAGGAAACTTATTTGAAGATAAAATGGAACATTCTCCAGGATAGAGTACATGTTAAGCCATAAAACAAGTCTTGATATTTTTTATCATTTCAAAAAGATTGAAATCATATCAAGCATCTTTTCTGACAACAGTGGTATGAAACTAGAAATCAATTACATGAAGAAAACTGGAAAACCCACAAAAATGTGGGTATTAAACATGTTACCGAACAATTAAAGTGTCATAGAAGGCATCAAAAAAGAAATTAAAAAATATCTAGAGACAAGTGAAAGCAGAAATACATCATACCAAGATCTACAGATGCAGTAAAAGTGGTTCTAAGAGGAAAGTGCATAGCAACACAGTTCTACCTCAAGAAACAAGAAAATAATATGATTTCACTTATGTGTAGAATTTAAAGAAACAAAACAAACAAAACAAAAACAAGTTCATAGATACAGAGAACAGATTGGTGGTTGCCAGAGGGCAGGAAAGTGGGGAGTGGCAAAATGGGTAAAGGAGGTCAAAAGGTACAAACTTCTAGTTATAAAATAAATGAGTCATGGGAATATAATGTACAGCATGGTGACTGTAGTTAATAATACTCTATCACACATTTGAAAGTGCCAAGAGAGTAAATCTTAAAATGTCTCATTACAGGAAAAAAAAATTGTAACTGTGTATGGTGATGGATGGCAACCAGAAGTATTGTGTTGATCATTTCACAGTATATACACATATTGAATCATTATGTCGTATACATGAAACTAATATAATGTTATATGTCAATATTTCCCAATAATCTGTCAATCAAACTTCCATGTGTGTAAATATATTTCTGGGTCTTGATACTGTTCTATTAGTTTATTCATCTATCCCTGAACCAATACCTCTATAACTTAAATATTAGATTTTTGCAACACTTGTTATCTGACAAGGCAAATAGCTCCACTATGTACTTCCTGTTAGGGGCTGCTTTGACTTATCTTAGTTATAGTCATTTTACTAATTTTGTCTTTTAACCTTTTTACTAGCTTTATATGTGATTCACCCACTATCTTTACTATACACTCATATTGACCTTTACACTGGTGGTTTAGTTTTATCTAATGGTTTTCAAAAGGCAACCTGTAGATTCCTTGGCATTCTCCACAGCTTCTTTGAATAACATCTTATAGTGAGAAAGAAATAGGAACAAGTGGGCGGGCTTCTCCCTTCAACCACAGCAATGTCTTGTTAATCATGATATATTAATCACTTATAATAGTTTGAAGAATGGAGTTCCATGACTTTTTAAAAAGTTTTAAAATCACTAATTGTCCTCTTCATAACAAAAACTTTATTTTCATTTAAAATTTTTCCAAAGTAATTCGAATTCAATAATAAAAATAGATCTTCTATGAGCACTTACAATGTGCTTTTTAATTCTCCCAATAACTATATGCAGTAGGTTCTGTAAACAGGCCTGTATTTTCAGGTGAATAAGTTTAGGGTCATAGAGGTGAAATGACTTTCCCTCTGTCCCATAGGTAGTAAAGCAGAGTCAAGTAATAAGTCTGAATCTGTCTGACTCAGCACCACTGACTTCAACCACTCTGCCCTCCTGCCTTCTGTAGCTTTATATCCCCCTTTTAATCACTGTGCATTATCTCTCACTCTATGCCTTTGATTTATTTTTTGAAACAGCCTGTGCAATAGTCCCTTGATTTGTTTTTTTTTTATTAGTTTCAGGTGTTTTTATTTATTTAATTTTTACTTGTTTGCTTGGTTATTTTGTATTTTGTTTTCTTAAAGACTCCAAATATATTTGCATGCTCTCTCCTCCCATCCCTACCAATATGTTAAACATACTTATCAAATTTATCAAATTAATCTACCCCTGATACCATTTTCTTCCTCTTTGCCTTATTTTACAGTCTTCTGATTCTCCCTACTTCCTACAGTGACATTATCCAAAATGTGTTCCTTGAACTATTAATACATGCTTGTATTCTGTGTATGTATTAACATATTAAATGTATCAAATGTTAATACATATTCTATAAAAGAAAAAATTCTTTTTCAATTATTTTTTCAAAATATTTCAATTTTTTTCCTTAGAGGATAAACAAAAAAGAGAAGAATTTGAGAATTATAAAAAATATTATAATTACATAAAATAATTGTTTCAGGAAAATGTTTTTTGGAAAAAATAACTTTTTCTTCTGAAGCAACCAGACGTCTTTGTTATTATTGCTGAGATTTTGTAAAGAACACTTCCAGAATCATTGAACTAAAAAGTTATTACATTTATTTTACATAATTATGAAGCCCAACATGTTACATAATTGGTAGGTTACAGCCTAAGCATTTTCTTGGAAACTAATAGTTTAGTACCAAAGAGAAAAGTTTCTTTTATCATTATCCAAGTTAAAGCTGTAGCCATCCACTGGAGTGGGAGAAAGGTAAAAATATTATACAAGCAAAGAATAAGTTCAGTGTTAAAGGTAATTTTTTCATTACAGCAATGACATTAGCTATTTAAAAACTTTCAAATAGCATTAGTTTGAGACCATGTGCTAAAGATTGTGAAGCTTCAACATGGTAAGGCTGGACCGGCTGAGTGGCTCAGTTGGTTAAGAGCTCGCTCAAAGGTTTGAGCTCTGAGCAACAGCAGTTCGAGTCCGGCCCGAGCTGAGCTGCCGCTGAGCTGCCAACAGGTGGCAGGATGGATCAGCTAAAAATAATAATAATAATAATAATAATAATAATAATAATAATAATGTATAAATAAATAAATAAACATGGTAAGGCTACAACTCTCCTCACCCCACACACTCTTTAGACTTAGATGAGTAAGAAAGAAAAATTTGTGTTAAACCACTGAAATTTTGAGATTGTTTGTCATTGCAGCTAGTGTTGTCACTTAGCCTAATGAACACTGAGGCTCAGAAATGTGACAGCATGTTCCAATGTTCCACAGTGAATTCAGGGCATAGCAGACCCGTATTCTTTCTACCTAAAGACACTTCATTTATAAGAGACTTAATCATTTTATTTTTCTTATTTTTTTAAAACCAATTTGTAAAAGGTCTCTGCTTGCAAATAATAATTTGTTTTCTGTCATAGCTTACCTCAGGTAAAGGTAAAAACTGCAATAAATAACCATGGCATTAAATTGGATCATTATGTCATAAAACTACAGTGGTGACAACTCCAAAACATTTAAAGCAGTTCTATAATACAGAACATTAAGATAAATGAAGTAATGTTTCTTAAACTTTCTACCCTTACCCAGTAATAGGCGAAGACAGCCTGGCATGACACAGTCAAAGAGTTCCACACCCTCAACAGTAAGAATTTTATGTACTTCAGACAACTCTCTCTCCTCCCCAACACCAATTGTTCTGCTCTAAATTAAATGAAATGGGCATTTCTTATTTTAACAACCCCACAATGTGGGGCATAGTGTCTTTAAACATAGACCTAAATAGAAACCTTAATAAATCACTGTATTTTGGATCAGAGACATATCCACACTATAAATTGGTATGGAAGACAAATGATTCTGTAGAGGGACAGTCACTGAACTAGGTTTATCCTCAGTAACAATGACAATGGCCTATTGGGTTGTAGAAATTTAATGGAATCTTAAAGAAAGTTGGAAAGGTGAAACATCAGTAAAGTGAAGTCAGATCCTTCCTACTGAAGAGCCACACCTAGGCTAATCCTGACCAAAAGTCATGGATCTCAAAAGCAAAATATTAAGCAATGCAGATATTAAGAAACTTTTTTTTGAAGTCTAAGACCAGATTAGAAATATAGAAATGCATATATGGGCAGGGAGAAGTCGGTAAATAAAAGGCAAGAACAGGGACACAAGAGGTTGGATTTAGGGTAAGAAGGGGAAGCGCTGACTTTAGGTCAAAAGACCGACCAAATCCAAGTAGACAGAAAGATGCTTATGAGGGTAGAGAAGGGAGAAGTTAGGACTTTAAATTTAAAAACCTAGATTCAAAACCTAATTCTGCTATTATCAGATGAGTACAGTAAGCCTCCGACTTACGAACGAGTTCCATTCCGGGAGAACGTTCATAAGTCGGATACGTTCATAAGTCCGACACGTTCGTAAGTTCGACAAAGTGAGTCTTATATGCCACT
Organism: Hipposideros armiger; assembly: GCF_001890085.2. NCBI lineage: Eukaryota > Metazoa > Chordata > Mammalia > Chiroptera > Hipposideridae > Hipposideros > Hipposideros armiger. Next base: position 81,944 of record NW_017731684.1, on the reverse strand, counting down.
GCTTTTCCTCTTGCTTCCAGACATCCGGGGCTCTGATTGAGCACTACACTAATGTACACTATTGCACTGTACAGTAAGCACGCAGCAGCACAACTGTGACAATGTCCAGCAGACTCGTGAGCTACTTCTGGCAATTTGTTGCAACTTGAATGTTTGTAAGTCGGGGACTTACTGTATTGAGAAGTCACCTCTTGTAGCCTGTTTCTTCATATGTATTATGGGAATTCAGAACTGCATTTAATAGTTTATCTTGTGCAAATTCAAATATGGGTGCTCAACAAAGAGAGAGAGAAACAGTTTAATTAGTGCAAGAGTTCTGCTAGCCCTTAATATCAATGGCTTTGTGCTCTAGAGACTTGGATCTTTGTCCCTGCCTCCTAAACTAGAAGCCTCATGAGCTCAAGAATCATCTCTCTGGCTCATGACTGTATTTTCAGTGTCAAGAATTATACCTGACATGTAGGTGTCCATAAATATTGGTGGAAGGAAGGGAGAGCAGTACAAAGGAAGGAAGAGAAAAGGGAAGGAAGAATAGTGTCTCTATTTTTTGGTATGGCATGACCTCAAAGTGAAGCCATTCACTTTACCAAGTGTGAGTTGAAGAAACAGCAATGAATTCTAATACTTCTGTGAAAAATAGCTGTGTTGAACTTTTTGAAAGACAAAATTCTCAGGGGTAATTTTGGAAGTATAGAATTTTCTGCTTATGTATTTTAGAACCCAACTAAGATACAACTCTACTATAATAATTGCAACAATGCTTGCATAACTAAATTCACTAGGCTTGTATAAGAACTAAGTAAGATTGAAATATAGAATGGCATTCTGAAATACAGAATGGTGTTATAGTATGAAATGCAAGGTAAAAATAATTTATATCATCATCTGGCTTCACCTACTAATATATCCTTGTATATAGAAATCTGTCATGAACAACTACTTTTATAATTTCTGTAGTTTCCTAACAAAAGAAATTTCTACAGTTGAACCAGTGGAGATGATGATACCCTAAGGACAGGAAAATTAGCCAAGAAATATATCTGCTACTCATTCCATCAACCAACATAGCTTTGTAGCACTAATGACATTCCCATCTTGGTTCTGTGGGGTTTGTCAATAGAAATGCTCACAAATATTGGGTTGTTGGAAAAGTCATGATGTATTTTGTCTATGTTTTTCAAAGGTCATTTATTTATATAAAGAACAAAGATCAATCAATGATGTATTACCCATTTTGTTTGATAACGTTTTGCCATCTTTCAGTGAGTTTCATGATTTCTCATTCACAGAAGGACCTGTCTTTATTTGCGAAAAACTGAATAAGGTGCTGATTTACAGCCTCATCTGAATTGAACATTATACCATGCAAGGAGTTTTGAAGAGAGCAAAACAAGTGGAAGTCTGACGGCACAAGGTCAGATGAGTATGGTGGGTGTGGCAACACATCCCATCCAAGCTCCAATAATTTTTGACAGGAGATCAAACTTGTGTGTGGTCTCGCATTGTCGCTATGGAACACAACTCCTTTACAATTAACAAGCTCTGGATATTTCTGGATGATGGATTCATTCAAACTGTCCAATTACCAACAGTACGCATTTGAATTGATTGTTTGGTTCCTTGGTAGGAGCTTGAAAAACATGACACCTTTAAAATCCCACCACACATAACCTTCCTCTGATGAACGTCTGCTTTTGATGTCATTTGAGGAGAATCATCACATCGGAACCAAGACCGTTTGCACACCACATTGTTGTGAACAACCAGTTCTCATCACCAGTTATCAGTCACTTCAAAAAAGGATCATTGTCTTGACGTTCAATGAGCATATTGCAGATGTTTATACGTGCCATCAAATGAACTTCTTTGAGTTCATGCGGAACCCAAATATCCAGCTTGCTTACTTACATACCCCAGCTTCTTCAGGTGGTCATGAATGCTTGAATGATGGATGTTCAATGATTCTGCAATCTCTCATGTCGTGTAATGCAGGTTTGACTCAATCAATGCCTTTATTTTGTTGTTATCAACCTCAGTGGGCCTCCCTGACTGAGGAGCATCATTCAGATCAAAATCACCAGCACAAAATTTCATGAACCATCGTTGGCACTGGTGTTCTTGTAGAGCATTGTCATCATAAACTTTGTGCAACTTTTCACCAGCTTGATGTGTGTTCTTCCTTTTATGGAAGTAAAACAGTAAAATATGGCAAAAATGCACAGTTTGGTCTTCCATATTCAACTTGTTGTAAAATCTCCAAAACTCAATGAAATTGTTCAATTTTTTTTAGAATAAAGCTAGAACTTTCAGTTGTCAAATGACATAGCAATAACATAGATGTGAATGACACTAGTATTTCCAAAAATGAACTAGTGTCATCTGTTGCAAACATGCATCATGACTTTTCCAACAACCCAATAATTAAAAGCTGCTGCTACCATTGTTAAACTTGTAAGCATGCATTCATTACTATTTTTGAGGTGTTTTGTAATCTAATGATAACGCAATTGGTCAGTCACTGCTAAAATAGTGTGGGCTAATGTTTAAGGGAGCCACCTGATTTTTCAGGCAGACCTAAGTTCAAGTTGAAATTCTCTACTTATTTGTCCTATGAGTTTGGACAGGTCATTTACCCTCTTTGTGTCCTCTTCCTTTGAGATGTCTACCATTCATGTCAAACTTAAAAGGTCCTAAACAGAACTCTTCAGTTCCCACCCTAATGCTCATACTGTATTTCTATCCATGTATGTGTCATCCCTCTACTCCAAGGTGACTGAGACATAAACTTAGGCATCACGATTGATGCCCTCCTTTCCTTTACTGGCTCCCAACAGTTATCCAAACATCACTGAGTTCTGTAGGTTCTTCTTCCAAACTACGTTTCATTTCTAAAATCTTCTCTCAATCTTCACTACTATGCCCCTACCACAGACCACTATAATTTGTTTTGAACTTCAGTAGGCCCCTAACTGGTTTGTTTTCTTCTCTTAGCCCTTGTTATAATAATTATTTTTAAACCTCAAATCAGAGCATGCCATTACCTTACTCGAAGTCTTTTAATGGTTTTCCTTCCATTCCCATTAATATAAAATCAAAATTCCCACAACATTCCCTAGAGAAAAATTTTGCATATGCTAAGGATTGCCTACTTCTGTGACTTCATCTCCTACCCTTTCCCCATCTCTCACTATTGTTCAGGTAGACTGTTCTGTTCCTCAAATACATCATACAGTTTTCCAACTTAAGTATTTGTAATTATTGATCTGCCTTTGGCCTAGAATGCTCCCTGACCACTTATCAACAGATTAGCTCATTCTCATCCTTCAGAGTTCAGCCATGCCTCAAAGAAGATGGCCCTGGCTACATTTAATAAATGTCTACTGCATCTTGTTGATCTCAATAATCCCAACCTTTCTAAAAACTACATCAGTCGGTAATGAGCTTGGTTATCTTTGTAATAATTTTCTCACTCAATAGAAGTAAATTTTATGAGATCACAGACCTTGTCATCTCTCTGTATTCTGTATGTGACACATAGAAGATGCTCAATAAATATTTTTGATTGATGAAATGAATGGTGGAGAGAGAGAGGGGGAACTGACAGGGTTGTACTTATTGAAGTATGGTATTCCAAAGGATAATTTTGACTATACACACTTTTCTGCCTGTATATTTAGAACCCATCTCCTAAGTAACATATACTCATAACTCCTCTGCAGTCATATTTGTGTAACATAACTTTTTAAGCTGATAGAAACTCAGTGAGATTAAAATGCATAATAAGCACTTTTTAAAATATCAAGCCCCATGCAAATGTAATATGTACTTTTGTTATCAAATCTGATTCTTAGTGTATCCTCATATGTTAGTACTGTACATAATATAACAAACAGCATTCATGTGACAGTTATGAAGGTTTCGGAGACAAGGAACCAAAGTACCTTTCAACCCAGCTTAAATGATAAAGGGAATTTATTGGTTCACGTATCTGGAAAGTTCCACAGATAGAGCAAACTAATCAGGACCCAGGCTCTGTTTCTTTGTGATTCTCTTGCCCCTCCATTTTTCTCACTGTTGGCTTCATCCTTGAGCTGGCGGTGCGAAGGCTGCCACAATCTGCCACCACAATTTCCACAGCCAAAGGAGGCCCCTTTTTCCATGGCTTTCTCCTTTCCAAATGTACCCTTAGCAAACACCCCAGCCCATCTCCTATACTTGCACTGAATCATGTGCCATTTCCTGATGCACTTCTTTTGTCTAAAAATTGTTGGTTGTCTTAGACCAAAGTTCACATACCAGCTACTATCAAATAGATAGGAGACAAATCAGACTTATTTGGGAGCTGGAGACAGTCTCCTGCTTCCCCTGAAGCACTGGTGCTGTTACAAGGAGAAATGTAAATACCAAAGAGTAAATCAGGCAAGAAGGGGCAGTGTAACCACTACATTTATAAATATTAAATGACTTAAGGCAGGAAGAACACTCAGATGATACCTGGGATATGGGAAAAAATGCTCAATAACATCAACTGCTCATTTTGGGGGACTAAAACTAACTAATCTATTTTTCAAAATAAAATTCTAAATATTTGGGCAAAAAGAATTTATGTCAAACCAAGAGAAAAAGTGGTCTCATAAAAAGTGTTTTGTAGATTTTCTACTTGACCTGAGAGTAAGTATCATTGAGTATTTTCTAGTTGGATTTTGTCAATCGATGTTTTAGTGTCTACACCATGAAAGACAGAATTTAAAATACTGCATAAGACATTAAGTCTGAATTACAGCTTCCTGTAAGAGCATGGAGTCTAACTCATGACATGTGTTCTATATTAAAGTTCAATAACAATGTAAGTTAAGTACCAAATAAGCAGATTTCAATCAACATGCAATAGTAATATAAGTTAAATATTAATATCTGTATGTAATATAAGTATGTATACATAATGTTTTTATATAATAATAGAAATGCCAAATAAATTATTTATTACAGCAGTGTTTAAGAGCCTGGGCAGTAGAGTCAGGCAGAATAGATTTTGAATCCTTGCTTTTGGATTAGTATCTGGGTGATACTGAATAATTTATTACTCCTCTCTTAGCTTTAGTCTCCTCACTTGTAAAATGTACCTATCTCATTTGGGTTGTTGCAAGAGTTACATTGAGTGAGCTGGTGCAAATAAGTGCTGTTGCTGTGTCTGGCATATCGTAAGTGTTCCATAAACGTTAGCTACTCTTAGAATCACCATCCTCATTATGATTCAGTTTTATAAATTTCTGGAAAAAGAAATCAATTGAAATAGATGGGATTTGATCTCCATCTTAAAAGAGTGTAAGATTCAAACAGGAGAGGAGATAGCTGAACATGTAATCACAAGTCAAACTTAGGAACTCAGTAAATAGCCCAAAGTGTGTAGGGGTGAGGATATGTAATAGCAGATCATATTTGCACTGTATCATCTCACTAAATTCTTCTATGAATAATTTAAGTCCTATCATCTTCCCTCACTCTCATCTTCAACCCAACTCACACATACTTTTTAACAGACAAAGAAACTGAGACTGGTAGTTAAGTACCTCAAATTTATTTTCAGAATGAGATACTTTCCAAGAGAAAAGAGACCTGTTCTTATTTACTATTGAAAGTCAAGAAAGGAGCATCGTGCCCAATATATTAAAGTTGCCCATGAACAGCTATTGAATGGGTGACAATGGGGTAAAATAAATGAGTTAATAAGATGAGCAACTGCTTAGAGTTGTCTGACTAGTAAACAGCAGAGAGGGAAATGAGCAAGAACTTGGGTCTCCTAACTCCTGATCATTTTTTATTTTCCTATGATTCCGTACTTTCTCCACATGTTCCACATACAGGAATTATCAAGAGGAGATTGATTAGAAGCCTCTCTGAAGAGTGCAGTGGTCAGAGGCTCAGGTGAACACCTAAGGAATTGGTCCATTATGTTCTAAGAGTCAGCACAGCATTATGTTCTAACAGCAGTGGGGAAGCACAGTCCTGGTTAAAATCTCAGTTCCTCCTCTTACAAGACCATCTGTGACCTTGGATAAGTTACTTAACCTTTCTGTATCTCATTTTCCTCATCCATAAAAAGAATAATAAGATAGCAGTATTTATTTATTTCATAGAGTGGAAAAACCAAAGAAAACAATGCATATAGACCCATAAAACAGTGCTTAGAAAGCACTCAGTAAATGTTAGCAATTATGATGATCTAGAAAGATGAAAAGACTTTTAGAATAGTGCTGTGCTTTATTTTGTTCCCCACCCTGTTTCCCCTTGCAGTTAAACATATGCAACTCAGTTATGCTGCTCCCTTGTCAGAGCTGTTGGTGTTCACTTTTCCAGCTCTAGGAAAAGCACTCTATAAGAAGGGCTAGGGTGGTCTTAGTTTCACCAAAATCACCCCAGGGAAGCAATCACCTACCTCTTCATACATATGATTCAAACTAGGGAAAATGGCCAGTATTTCATTTCTGTGGGTCTGATACTCAGGACAGATCACATAATTTGTGGGGTCCAATAATAAATGACAATGTGGGACTTCTGTTTTAAATGCATAAATAATTTTCAGACAGCAACAAGAGAGCATTAAACCAATTATGGGACCCTTCTGACCACATGCACAGGTTGTACCCCCATGAAGCCAGCCTTGCTGATGTTTTAAACATCATACTTCTCTCCTTCTCATCTTCCTTTGTACTCATATTTCTGTTACTTTTGCCCCAAAAGACTGGCAGGAAGTGTTCCTCTCTCCCTTGATCTTTGCATTAAATTTTCTTTGCATTCTGGAATGCAACTGCCTGAATTCAAATTTGGATTGCACCTCTTACTAAACTGTTTGACCATAGGCATGATTCTTAACTTCTCTTTACCCTTATTTTCTCATCTGAAAGTTGAGGATAATGATGATAGCAACCTCATAAACCTATTATGAAGACTGAAGAGCAATTAATTTAGAAAACTTAAAATAGTATCTACACAGTGGTTCTGAACCCTGGCAGCACATTGGAATCACCTGAGAGCAGCTAAAAATGCCATTGCCTGGGCCCCACCCATCACCAACTAAATCAGTCTTTGGGTGTGAAGACAGGACAACAGTAGTTTTAAAAAGCTCCCAAGGGGATATGAATGACCAAGAGGAGTGGAGACCACTGGTCTTGTGTACAGAGAGTGCTCAATAATAAATAACAATAAATAATAAATGTTATAATAAGTAATACAATAATAAATTATAAATGTAAGCCAGCTATTATTGCACAGCTTAGCTTAAACAAAGAAGTAAAACATTCTATATTTCAATTCTTCCCCTGGATCTAGTTTGCTTCTTTTTCACTCTCTCATCTGCCATGATGCAGGATGTAACTGCAACCAATGGAAATCAATATCAAGATATCTTATGGTGCTCCCACTGAGATGAAGATGCCTTTGACTACTGGTCTTCTTCTCATTAACCCAGAGATCAAAGGGGAAATGTCAACTCCTCCAACAGGGATCCTTCTTTTGATATCAGGATGGTCTGTATCCCAAAAGCTCATCACACTGCTAGTTTTGGGGTACAGGGAGAACTTCAGTCAAGTCACTAGAGATCCCTAAATAATTCAAAGCAAACAGAGGCCAGACAGTGGTGATAATGTTAATTTCTTTGGCTTGTGTATCTTTCCCATCAGTGTGGATAATCATCTTTCTGAAATGCCCTTTTGTCATATTTATGATGGTGACACATCCATTATGTATACAGTAGCTCATTTGTAACATGACCTGAAAAATATTGAATGTCCTAGGCTACATTTAATTCCAAGGTAACTAAAATCATTTGTGTTTCTTAGTAACCAAAAAGGTTTCTGATTACACAAAGCTTAAAATAGTAGAACCTTGTATGACTAATCCCTCACACTGAACCTACAAATTGGGACCTGGACTAGGGCTGGTATAGGAGCTGGAGGAGTGTTCAGTTGAGTCAATTTGGCCTCAAGATCATGAGAATATCCATTTGAGTTGAGCTTCACGAACACATTGTTGGAGGGGAGCTGGGTGAATTAGTCACAGATGGTCTCTTAAGTAAAATCCACTGACCATCTCCCCAGCTAAACTGGGGAATAAGATCACAGACACAAGGCCACTGGGACCCAGAGCATACAAGCTGACTTGTGTAGACTCCCAGAGGCCCCAGTCTAAACACCCAATTGTTAAATACCTGTTATGTTTGCTGAGACTATGGATCTAAGAAAAAAAGAGCAAATCCTGCCAAGAGCGTTTTATATTTTAGTTTGCTTCCCTGATCTTAAATACCCAAGAAGACAAGTCTTAAGAGATACTACAAAATAAAATAGGTTTAGATGACCAAAGAATCATCATAGTCAGGACATTGTTTTTAATAAGTTTGTAAATATTGTGAGTGCTGAAGTTAATTTAGTAGATCAAAACAAACATTTATTTTTCAGAATTGAATAGACTAGACTGAACAATTGGGTTGTTAGAAAAGTCATGACGTATTTTTTTCTACGTTTTTCATTGCAAACAAAAGTTTTTCATGACTTTTCTGACAACCCAATAGACTAAATCAGAATGCTTTCCTTTCAGTTAAATAAATTATTAGGGTTAAGTATTATTTTCTAAAAGTTTTGCTTCATCTATATATGTTCATCTATGTGCATATAAGGTTGTAATGTAAAATGGAATTTTATGGTGTGGTTCAATGTTCAAAATAATGAAATTCCCCATGTTTCATTGACAGGATCTCTTCAGGGCAGAATTTACAAACTGGTAACTCACAGGATACATATGGCCCATTAGGATTGGGTGGATTTAGAGTTTTATTATTGTTTTATTTTATTCTGTGGTTCACAAAAGAGATTTTGAAAAGTATAAATTGATGGCCAGCAGTTAAAAATCAGGAAATTGCACATTTTAAAATACAGATTTTTCAGATTCCCTTCAAATACCAGAATATCTGGAAATAATGAGTCTGCATTCCACAGGCCAGCATAGTCCAGGTCAATTTTTTTTTGCCCCCAAAAGGAAAATGTCTGATAGGTAAGTCAATTGGATCCATTTCTATGTTATTTTCTATCCCTGGATCTTTTGACTTCACAATGATTTGGACCTCCATATGTTCCTGCCTCAACTTACATTTCTGCCCTTTTCACTGACCCATCTTCTGTTCCAGACAAACTGAAGTAATAACTTATTCAACAACAATTGCCACTATCCTCTGAATATGTGGCACCCTCTCTCTACTCCAGCCTCTCTTCCAGTTGAATAGAAACTTTATCAAAAAACAAGTTAAATATGTAGACCTTCCAGAAAGCTCTTTTGTATCTTCCTCTTTCACTTCTGGTAGTTCCTATCCTTGAATACTACTAGTACAATGTACTTCTCTACTAGCCTTGCAGTACTCATAATTCTCTAAAATATGTCATTCTTATTTATCATCATCTGTCTTCCTGAGTAGGTTATGAGCAACTGAAATGCAAGAACCATATCACATTTGTTTCTGCTTTCCCATCTCATTGCTCAGGCCACTGAATTTCATATAGCAGATAGTCAATAGTTGTTTGATGAACTGGATTATAAAAAAACTTCAATGTAAGGTAACTTGTTACAGCATTGTTTAAAACAGAAAAAAAATTGAAAATAATCCAACTGTTCATCAGTTGAGTTTGAACAAATCAATTATGCTATCTTCATATAATGGAATACTCTGAGACTCTTAAGAATGATTGAGATCTATATTTGGTGATGTAGAAGAATGTTCAGGACATGTAACTAAAAAATCAACCACAGAACCATAAAGAGAGAATTGTTCTAACAATTTTTAAGTAGACATTTCTATGTATAGAAAATATTTGAAAACATATTAATTCATTCACCCCATAGGTATTTACTGAATGTTTATTATGAGTCAAAGACTATTCTAAGAGATGCATATATAAACGTAAAGCAAAGTATTTATGATCATAGAGTTGACATTCTAGTGGGGGGTGGTAGAGAGAAAAACTATATTTAAGACAATATGTATAACAAAGAGAAATAAAATAGAAAAGTTGAATAAAGAGTGATAGGGTTGGTGTGAGAAACATTTTTATGTTATAAAGGTGGTCAGGAAACACTTCTCTAATGAGGAATTATTTCCCCAGGAACCTGAAGTAAGAGAATAAGTCACATAGTTTTCTGGGAAAAGAGGATTCCAGGCAGAGGGAAGAGCAAGTATGAAGGCCCTGAGGTACAAGTGCACTTGGTGTGGTAGGCTAGAGTAAGTAATGTTTTCAGGCTTTTGGGGGGATATACACCCAGGAGAGGGATTGCTGGATCATATGGTAATTCTATTCTTAATTTTTTGAGGAACCTCTACACTGCCTTCCATAGCGGCTGCACCAATCTGCATACCCACCAATAGGTATGAGGGTTCCTTTTTCTCTGCAGCTTCTCCAACACTTGTTATTATTAGTCTTGTTGATGATAGCCATTCTAAGCAGTGTGAGCAGTATCTAAGCAGTATCTTCTTGTGGTTTTTATTTGCATATCTCTGATGATTAGTGATGTTGAGCATTTTTTCATATGTCTGTTGGCCATTTGTATGTTGTCTTTAGAGAAATGTCTATTCAGGTCCTCTGACCATTTTTTAATTGGGTTGATCGGTTTTTGTTGTTGTTGTTGAGTTATATGAGTTCCTTATATATTTTGGATATTAACCCCTTATCAGAGGCATTGTTTGCAAAAATCTCCCATTCGGTTGGTTGCCTCTGTATTTTGTTAATGGTAAAGAAAGAGGAAGTTTATAAATGTAGCCATTGCTTTAAATATTGCAATATTAATCATAATAATAAAGCATCAATTAAATTGAAAATTATGAATTTTCCTTAACTCAATTGCCAGAGCTTTCTTTAGGGCTTAAATTATTATCTCTATGTTTTATGTGTTGGCGTGACCATCTACAAAGGCGAAATCTCAGAAAGCAATTAACTCTACCCTTTAGCCTCCCCAATAAATTCCTGTAGGATTTCTGTGAAAGAAGGGACAGGAATAAGGTAATCACAGAATTTATGTTCAGCCATATTCTGATCCTGGGGAAAATATGGATTCATACCCCGTACCTATCAGAACAAGCTTGCCATTATCACATAACAGAGTTGTGATAGAAGCTCAGTAGACACTTGTTGATTAATTGGCAGAAGAGGAAACAGAGTTTATATCAGAGACAATTTAACTTTGCAAGATCTAGCAAGGTTAGCATGAACTCTCACTCTCTCAGAATGTACAGAATAAACACTGCAGTATTAGGAGGCTGACTGGAAATTCTTTTAATGTTAATTCATCTAATAAGATGGATAACTTTGTTTACCACACGTCTTAGAACATTTTATTGACTTAACAGTGAAATAAGAAAAAAAAATGAGGGGTAGGGGAAGTAATCAGTTTTTTTTACTACCAAGATTTGTGATTCAATTGAACTAAGTCATTTAAATTAAGCCTTAAAATAATTATAAATATTGTTTTTAGAATGATTATATTGTTTTGAAGGTGGCTAAAAATTATCTACATATAGTCCATGTATCTCAATTTCAGTTTCTGGCAGCATAGGAGACTAAATAATCCAACTGACCCACTTGACTAAAACTAAATAAAAATATGAATATCTAATTTACTGCACTGACAAACTGACAAACAGGTAAGGATTCTCCAGAGACCTGAAGTTCAGGGAAAACAACAGTCCATCGCGGTAAGCAGAGGACCCTAACTCACTTTTACCCTGAGAGCATCTTCTGAGCCCAGGTAACTTTGGGCTTCACTTTTCATGACCTTATGTGGAATGAAGATATGAGAAAAATATTTCAGAGAGGAAAACCTAAAAGGAAATTCTACACATATACCTGAGTTAAAAAATATATCCTCATAGCAGAGCAGGCAACCTAAAGAAGCAAGAAAAATTTCAAATCAATAGGTTATCCTTACACCTCAGGGAACTGGAAAAAGAACAGCAAAATAAGCCCAAAGGGAGCACAAGGAAGGAGATAATAAAGACCAGAGTGGAAATAAATGAAACAAAATCCAGAGAAACAATACAAAAGATCAACGAAATCAAGAGCTGTTTTTTTGAGAAGATAAACAAAATTGACAAACCTCTAGCTAGACTCATCCAAAAAAAAGGGGGGGGGGACCTAAATTAGTAAAATCAGAAATGAAAGAGGTGAAGTAACAATAGACTCCACAGAAATACATAAAAATCTTAAGAAATTACTATGAGCAATTATATGCCAACAAATTTAACAATCTGGAAGAAATGGATAATTTCCTAGAAGCACACAACCTTCCAAAGCTAACTCAAGAAGAAACAGAAAATCTGAATGGACTGATTACCACCAAGGAAATTGAATCAGTAATCAACAAGCTCCCAACAAACAAAAGCCCCGGACCAGATGGCTTCACAAGTGAATTTTACCAAACATTCAAAAAAGAATTATCACCTATTCTTCTCAAACTATTCCAAAAAATCCAGAAGGAGGGAAGGCACCCAAACTATTTTTATGAAGCCATGATCACCCTGATTCCAAAACCAGACAAAGACAGCACAAAAAAGGAAAACTATAGGCCAATATCTCTGATCAACATAGATGCAAAAATCCTCAAAAAATGTTAGCAAACAGAATTCAGCAATATATTAAGATCATACATCATGACCAGGTGGGTTTCATCCCCAATACACAAGGTTGGCTCAACATCCTCAAATCAATTAATGTGATACACCACATCAACAAAAAGAAAAATAAAAATCATATGGTCATATCAATAGATGCAGAAAAAACATTTGACAAAATACAGCAGCCATTTATGATAAAAACTCTTAGCAAAATGGGAATACAAGGATCATATCTCAACATAATAAAGGCCATATATGATAAACCCACAGCTAACATCATACTCAATGGGGAAAAGCTAAAACCATTCCCTTTAAGATCAGGAACAAGACAAGGCTGTCCACTTTCTCCACTTTTATTCAACATAGTTCTGGAAGTTCTAGCCACAGGAATCAGACAAGAAAAAGAAATAAAAGGCATCCACATTGGCAAGGAGGAAATAGAATTGTCATTATATGCAGATGAAATGATACTATATAGAGAGGACACCAAAGACTCCATCAAAAAACTATTGGAACTAATAGACGAGTTCAGTAAGGCAGCAGGATACAAAATCAATACTCAGAAATCAGTTGCATTTGTATATACCAATAATAAACTATCGGAAGAAGAAATTAAGAAAACAATTCGCTTACAATTGCTTCAAGAACTACAAAATACTTAGGAATAAATTTAACCAAAAAAGTATAAGACTCATACTCAGAAAATTATGACACTGAAGAAAGAAATAAAAGGAGATACAAACAAATGGAAAAACCTACCATGCTCATGGATAGGAAGAATTAATATAGTTAAAATGTCCATACTGCCTAAAGCAATACATAGATTTAATGCAATTCTTATCAAACTGCCTAGGGCATTTTTCACAGAAATAGAAAATATAATGCTAAAATTTATATGGAACCCAAAAAGACCCCAAAAAGCCCTAGCAATCCTGAGAAATAAGAACAAAGTCAGGGGGATCACGCTACCAGACATTAAAATGTACTACAAGTCTACAGTAATCAAAAGAGGCACATAGATCAATGAAACAGAACAGGGATCCCAGAATTAAATCCAGGCATATACAGGCAGTTAGTCTATGACAATGGAAGCAAGAATTTACATTGGGGTAAAGATAGTCTATTTAATAAATGGTGCTGGGAAAATTGGACTGACACGTGTAAAAATATGAAACTGGACCACCTCCTTACGCCATATACAAGAACAAACTCAAAATGGATTAAAGACTTAAATATAAGACCTGAAACCATAAAACTCCTAGAAGAAAATATAGGGTCTAAATTTGCAAACATTACCTGGAGCAATATTTTTACTGATACAGCCCTGCAGGCAAGGGAAGTAAAAGAACAAATGAACATATGGGACTACATCAAACTTAAAAGTTTTTTCACAATAAAAGAAACCATCAATAAAACAAAAAGGAAACCTACTGAATGGGAGAAGACATTTGTCAATGAGATATATGATAAAGGGTTAATATAACAAATATATAAAATGCTCATGCAACTCAACACCAAAAAAGCGAACAACCCAATTAAAAAATGGCAGAGGATATGAAGAGACATTTCTCTAAAGAGGACATACAGATGGCCCACAGGCATATGAAAAAGTGTTCAACCTCACTAAGCATTAGGGAAATGCAAATAAAAATCACAATGAGATACTACCTTACCCCGGTCAGAATGGCTATCATCAATAAGTCAACAAACAACAAATGCTGG